>NC_056736.1:609451020-609613520 GCF_019279795.1 Protopterus annectens | reverse complement strand
ATTCTGTACCCAAACTGCCATGTTACAAACCTATTCTTTAAACTCATTTACTCAATTTGAAAATGCTTAACTAGGTAAAGATAAATTGACCTGCACAAGGCAATATTTTACAGTACATCAACACAAATGTAAGTGAGATGAATAGCTCAACATTTAATAAAAATGAGTTATCATCATGATGTATTGATAAGGTGGACAGCAGTTTCACATGCCTGGTTGGGACATTACAAAAACAGAGATGCCATACAAAATAAACATTTTTAGCTTAAAAGAATAGGGGATCTACATCCCTGCAGCATGGGCAGAAACACCTTATACCCCACTTGTAATGAGTGTCTTGAAGATCTGACTCCTAGAGGGCAGTATGAATCTATTATTTTACTACAAACTGCAGTAACCACAGATGATCTTTATCACATCATTTGGAACATTTCAATGGCACATCTGGAATATATTATGCATCTCATAGATATATTCATCCATGATATTAGATGGAGACATAATCTGCATTCTGCAGTGTGCAGAAGAGCCAATGACACTCCTCTGTAATTTCAGAAAAATAAACCACTACAGAAGAATTTCTTAAGGTGAAAGGTCAACCAGTGTTGCTAGGTACAATATACTGCTCTCCTCATAGCTCAAAGTTCCAGACAAGCTAGAAGACAGTATTTAGCAGAATAAAGTAATACCTTTCTATCAGTTGCCAGCTCATAGGACATGTACGTTAGCTTCATCATGAATGTCTATGTCCCCTATGGCTGACGGGTTGGCATAATGGTTAAGGTCTTAACTTCACATATACATGGTACAGGGTTCGATTCTGATCTCTGGTAATTAGCTAGTATTGTAATAGTATGCAAACTTAGTATTTCCTTGGGAACCTATAAACCAATACCCTGGGAGTATGCATGGCAATTCACATCTGGTGAATAAACAAATTGCATTCTGTATTTGTCCAAGGATGACACCATTGGCACAGTTCAGTGGTGAGTGGGACAACCAGCTATGCATATCTGGTAGCAGATGCAATAATGAATGGGCACACAGAAAACAGTGCTGGCTAAAAGTCACCAGCGAAGATATGAAAAAGCAGATTACTAGAAAAACAAAGGACAGAAGATGTACAGGTGAAGCATATAAGGGCCATTTTTCAGTTCCTCATGTGATGCCAACCATGTGCTACAGCTGTTGATGATGACCCAAATTGACTGTTCTTCAAATTGTTGTAGGGAATAGCTACAGCATAATACACAGCCACACATGGCAAATTAATGCAAGGATACATGGCTTCCTGGAGGGATAGATCAGGTGCCAAGATAGCAACAGCAAGTTCCTCACTTCTTTCTTGGTGTGCAACATTACAATGTACACAAGCTGTCACAAGAACCCCTGGTATATTAACTTAACTGAGATCAGCAATGGGAATGGTACATGCCACGATGACCCAAAAGGTGAAGATCAGTATCTTCCCATGGTACCA
This sequence comes from Protopterus annectens, assembly GCF_019279795.1. Lineage (NCBI taxonomy): Eukaryota > Metazoa > Chordata > Ceratodontiformes > Protopteridae > Protopterus > Protopterus annectens. The sequence goes on along the minus strand of NC_056736.1, from coordinate 609,612,040 downwards.
GGTACTGAACAGTGGGAGACACAGCATGCACAGAATTTTTGGAAAAGGTTCAGTTAACCCAGTAGATGACAAATGCATACATGACAAAGTGTAACAGGACTCTGTGCTGAGTGTACCATAAAACTATATACTTCAGATGCTCCTCCTAACACATGAGAAGCATACAGCATACTGGATATCAGGTATGCCATTTACAACAAGAAATATGCACTGCCAAATTATATCATCCTGCAGTTTTACACATTCTTACACTATTTTCTCACACTTCTTAATATTTTCAGTCCTTTTTGTACTATTCACTTTCTTTTTTTTGCATTTAATATGTTTTATGCAGCGCCTGACTGCTTAGAATTGGCAATGCTGCAGAGGATTAAAGCTATGATTTATTAACAAGTTACTTCCTGTGGTGCAGGGTTTGATTCCCTCAGCCCTTATTTACCTACTTTATTTGAGCAAGTCACTTAACCAGACAGTGCTTTGAGGCAATTGGGAATTCGGGCTAGGCTTCATATTATTTTCTTAGACTGTGCGTCTAGTAAGAAGCTATGGTTCCTCTCAAAGATGCTTTGGCAATAATGAAATACATGCTTTCTATAACATTGATTATTGTGCCACATAGTCAGTAAAAATGAGTAGTTAAGGAACAATGCTGTATCATAAATAGCTTGGTTTCTTTCAAGAATTTCCATCTAAATGGTTTCTTGCCCTCTACTGCAACGTGAGGTTTCTGTATAAAGCAATTGTTATTTTAGAAATCTTTAAGGATTGGCTAGCATCTTATATTAGCTCACCCATCCCTGTGTGTGTATGTGCGTGTGTGTGTGTGTGTGTGTGTGTGTGTGTGTGTGTGTGTGTGTGTGTGTGTGTGTATAGGGGGGGGTAAGTGGTTCTGCTTGCAAATAAGGTACAGTCTAAGGCATATATCTTTGGCTGCAGGCAGGCTACCATCAGTAGCTGGGGTGTGAGCAAGATGGAATTATGGGAGGTAATTCTGCCAAGCCTGCTCCTCTCAGTTAAGTTTCTGCTCCTTTCAAGCTGTAAAATCCTCATCTGTAGCCATATATCCATATATATATATATATATATATATATATATATATATATATATATATATATAGGGTCTATATTATAACAGCGAATGATCAAAAGATCGAACGATGTTATATCAAACCCAAAACAGCGAAAAAGTAAATGAGCGAACTACCAGAACAGCAATTTTTTTCCCAGGGAAAAAAAATCGCTGTTCCCAAAAAAGACAAAAAAAAAAAAACACACTAAACACTATTCTTTACCCCCCCAAACCCCCCCTACTTAAATATTCAAACTCCGAGATCACACTACAGTGCCAAAAATGGCAAAGAGATGGAAGCGGCCAAGCGACTTCTTTCCCAGGGAAATAATTCTCTTAAAAGCCACTTCGTTATTTTGCGTTTTCGACATTTGAAGTTTGACCAAGATGCAAGTTTGACCATTCGACAGAATGCGTCTTCGGTCTTCTGATAGGAACCCTATATATATATATATATATATATATATATATATATGTGTGTGTGTGTGTGTGTGTGTGTGTGTGTGTGTGTGTAGATAGATAGATAGGTTTACTATCAAAATCATGAAGACTAGAATAAAATCCGATCATTCGCATGAATCACATCTCCGAAAAGCAGCAGAGGAACACAGGCACTATGTTGAATGTAATGCCGAATTCAAAGAATCAGCATTATTCGACATATGCCTTCCCCTGCAACTTACTGAATACCGATGGAAGTTGAACTTGTAAGCAGTACATACATAGTGCACAACACAGAAATGTCCATTTTTGCTGCACCCTCCATGTGTGGGTCTGCATCCTCTACACCCCCTGCAAATAATATATTCCAACTCTGAGATTACACTACAGTGGGGAAAAGGGTAATTTCCAGATCCCCACTGTACCGTGATCTGTAGTCATAATACTGATGACAGGTGTGTGAATGCACTGTGGCATTCGTGAAACTGCACACTCGCACTGGTGTAGGTTAGACGAAATGGGAATCATCCAACTGTTGTTTGACATTCCCGTTTTCATGTAACCTGTACTCATGATTTTGATAGTAAGCTATAGCAACAATTATTGAATTAAAGAGACAATTAATGTAAAAAGAGTTTGTATTGTTTGTTATTTATGTTCTTAAAAGATATATTTATTTATTTAAATCACCTCCCCTTCCATGTTATAACTGTCAATTTTGTAAGTACATAGATACTGATACTACGTTTATTCATCCACTTACTAAGAAACTTTTTAAAGTAAATAGTGAAGGTACATGTAATACTACCAATGATTCCCCTTCATATGATCGAATTTCTCTAAACTCGAAAGTCATAAACTCAAAACCAGAATCTCGAATTTAGAGAAACTCGAACATATGAAAGGGACAAAAAAAAAAAAATTAACACCTTTCAAATGTTTTTGCAGGCACCCCCCACACTCCTCCTACTTAAATATACCTACTCCAAGATCGCACTATAGTGAAGGAAAGGGAAATCTCCCATTCAGTGCTATACCCATAAGCGCAAAACGGAAGATTTTCCATTCCTCCGCTATAGTGTGGTCACGGAACATTCACATTTAAACTGCTAGAGTACAAGGGACCTGGCCCCCTGCAATAAGGTAAGTTAACTTTTTATTTTTTTAAACCTAAGGCTCCCATTCACAGTTTCGATTGAATGGAAGTTCAAGATTCTGGTCTCGAGATTATGAATTTCGAGCTTCCATCCATTCGATCTTGTGAAGGGGAACCCTACCAACATAGTATATATGTCCAGATGCTCTCAGTGCCAAGCATTTTATATAGGGAAAATGAAACAGAAATTGAAAGGTAGAATTTGTGAGTACCTTTCAGAAATTAGGAGAGAAATGGACTCTAATGCAATGTATAGACATAAAAAAATACGAATTCAACACGTGTTTAAGTTCCTGATACTACAAAAAGTTCACGGTACAATAAGGGGAGGTGATTTAAATAATCACATAGAAACTTTAGAAAATAAATGGATTGTTAGATTCAGAGCTCAAATATATCCAGGCATAAATGATAACTTCACATGGAAACCTACACTAAAACAGTTTCAGGCTAAGATAAATTAATATTTAAAGTTAATAGGTATAAATGATAATTTCATATTTATACTCATACTTAGTTATAGGCTGAGATATATTAATATTTACAGATAGTAATAACATAGATATGTTTTATTCAGCTTTACTTTTAATTTATATGTAAATAAATATATCTTTTAAGAACATAAATAACAAACAGTACAAACTCTTTTTACATTAATTGTTTCTTTAATTCAATAATTGTCTTAGTGTCATGTGATGTGATTTCTTTATTTAAACACCATGAATATTGTTGTTAACTTTTTTTGCCTGAAGAAGCTTGTTAGTGAAAGTATTAGTATACTAGTGACATTTTGTTTATATTAAATGTTATTTTTACTTCAACATTGTGGTGCCAGTAATACTTATTTTGTTGCTGCCTTAAATTCCCCCGGTGATGTGCACATCCTCCAAGAGGACCTTACCCAAACTAATGACTGATGCCAAAAGCATGGCCTCAAACTGAATGCCAAGAAATGCATCATTATCCCCTTTGGGGAAAATGGTATCCCGACTAATTATCACATTAATAATAATGTACTAAGCATGCAATCAGTCGCGAGGGACTTGGGCACCAGGTTGATAGCAACCTGACGTTTGACCACCACATTGCCTCCATTGTATGGAAGGCTTTCTACATGGCCCACCTTATAGGTAAGGGTATTTCTCCCAGGAACAAGGAGGTCATAACATCCATGTACTCCTCCTTTATCAGACCCATTATTGAGTACAATGTCCCTGTTGGCATGTACCTTGCCAAGCACATGCAGCAGCTGGAGAGACCACAGAGATTTTTGACCAAAAAATCTAGGGTCTCAAACACCTATCCTATACAGATATGCTAAAAGCCCTGCCCCTCTACTCAGTCTCATACAGGCTGCTCTGAGGTGACCTGTGTTTGTCATACAAAATCATCTCAGACCCAGCCTTCATGGAGTTGCTGCACATCCGTAAGTCAAAGTCCACTTGCGCAACCCACACTCAAGGCGTCAGCCTGGTCTGTGACATTAATAGAACTTGTGGCGGGATAGATTTGTGCCCCAAAGACTTCCCCATCTGTGGAATAGACTCCCTCTCCATATCAAGACCTCACTAGCCCTCTTTAAGAAGAAATTGAATGACTGAATGGGAAACAGAAAATACACCCCTGGGATCCCATCTGTGTCCCACTTTCTGGGAACTTGGGCAAAATTCTTGGCTAGGCTTATAAGGGTCTCCAGGCCAATAGCCTAGTATCATCTGATGATCTCTGACTATTACATAGTAAAATGCAATCCTATATACATCAGTGCAATGTGCAATAAGTAAACAGATGAGGAAACATGGCATCAAGCAATCATGCTTGAGAAAATGCAACTTGAGTAATTTAATATAGAGCACATAAACAGAAATCCCAAATAAGAAAGAAAACTTTTTTAAGGTGTTAGAGTTGATAAAAAAACATAGAAAGAGGGTTGACAGTGCTTTTGGAGTAGCAGCTGCATTTGTGAAATAATAAAAGAAAAAGAGAGGAGCACATTTGGCAAATAATAGCAAAAACGATTTATTATCTACATAAAGGAATTTAAAGAGAACAAGAAAGTGAAATTTTGTCTACTATATCAAACTCTTGGGAGGACTTGGTAAAGCTCAGTGGGGCAGGCGACTGTAAGTATAATTTGTGGAACCATTCATCAACCAAGCAAGACTGAATATGAAACAGAAATGTTTTACAAGGTAATACCTTTAGAAATTCATACTGCCTTGACTTTCTCTGCATCTTCTACAGTCTAATTATTTTTTTACCTTTGTGAGACTGGTTGTTTTCCCTACATGGTTATATCCATTATTTTAAAATGCTTTCAGCAAGCATTTCTGACTTTGTCAAAGATGCAAGAGATTATTTCTATATATAGAGGTAGTCAAGCTCAAGGACCCTGGAACATGTTTAATGGAATATGCTTCAGTCAATTGCAGTTTTTAATATTTTAAACCTTTCTATTTCAGAAGCGTGTAAGAGCATTTTGGATGGTCTAATGACTGTCTCAAGGCAACACAGCGATGTATAATGTCAGAATCTATGTCAAGCCACATAGTTGGTCTTAACTATATATAGACAACAGACAGGCTACTATGAAGCATTGAAGAAGTCCCTGGTTAATAGTGAGCACTATGAAGAAGAAACATGTCAGTCTAAAGCCTAGCGACAAACGCAACAAAACTGGTGAAGATGGTGAATACATTTTTATTGGATTACAGTGTTTGACACAGGATATTTGTCTATCTGCATTTATAAGACAAGCTGCTGAAGTTAAATCTGTACAAATCAGAGCCACTCATTTCAAACTTTTGATTAACAATAACGTGATAATAAACACAGTAATTGTACTTCAAATTAAATTATTAGACTTGTTTAATTGGAGAGGTATTTTCATTTTACTGCTATAAATCCATGAAGAGAATGTGGGAGAAGGGCCACATTAAAACATTTTATCTTCAGTAAATATATGTTACAATATTGAACAAAGAGGCAACATTCACTTTCAAAGAAGACATTTTAGAAACAGAAAGCACTGATTCTGGCACGCCGATACAGAGATACTTTAAGCAACAATATACATTCTCATGATTTTTTTCAGAGTTTAGGAAAAGTATCAATGGCTTTCCAAACCATGGAATGTGGGCGTTGGATTAAAATCAACATTTACATAAGTTGTGCAGCTGTGTTTTATATATTTTGTAGCCTTTCATGGAAACATGTTCTTGTCATGGTGGAGGGATTGGTGTGCCCATGAAAACTTTATGGCTTTGATATGGTCAGCACTGTCAAATGGATTTGAGAGGAGAAAACAAACAGCAATCCAAAATAAGTTACTCCTCATGGTTCAGTTATAAATCAGAGAACTTTATTCAGGACATTGTATACTGTGAAATACACAAGGATACAGACTTTGGGGTGATGTTTGCTTCTGACTATGTGGTACCTAGATGACATGTTTGCCTGTGAATATGTGGTACCTAGATGACATGTTTGTCTGTGGCTATGTGGTACTTAGAAGACTCATATAGACTAGCAGAGCTCAGCTCAGAATAGAGTTATGGAGCTGATCTGTGCATTACCTGCAAGGTGAAAGATGGGGGCCATATCTCTCAAACTCTTAATTCATGAAATCTGGACAAAGCCCAGCAAAATGGGGGGGGGGGGGCAAAAGGTCCAAAATAAGGACATATTTTTATATATTGCTATTATAAACTTAGAAAGTTGCTAGAGTAACAGGGTTTGTTTTTACATACATTTTCTAAAGGATTTGAAGTCTGAAACTCAAATGTATGCCATTATTTAGTAACATCAATCCCCAGATCACCCCAGTGACTTGCCAGAAAACCACAAATTTTATGTGGAACAGATACAAAATATGAGACAAATATCTGGATATTCTGAGAAAATATGGACAGTTGAGAGGTATGATTGGGGGCTCAGGTGCATCATATTACTTATCTGAAACATGCAGGTGACTTTGCAGTTCCATGACCATTTACTGTTTTTTTTCCCATACAATGTAATGGAAGCTTACTCAGCATGACTGAATCAGCTGGAAATGACAAAGAGCTGTTGTTCTTGATGCAGAGGTTTGTAACTACGTACACAGCACTATCACTACTAAAATATGTCCCACAGGCCATCATCAATTACCTGCTGCAACTGTGTTCATGCACATCTGTGTCCCTCAAACTCTATGATGTCCCTTTTCACACATCTATGGCAGAACTACTAAGGAACCAATAACCTGGTATATGTGAACCACACAGCACAAAGGCATATTAACCACAAAGACAGCATGATAAGTGCATGCCTCTATCACATTAAAGCTTTCCATTTCTGTGATGGTTGGACATTGTCTAAACATGTCTATGTACTATGGAAAAAATTGGTGCCTCACTTATTTTGTCTTAGTCTAAGTATTCAGATATGGACAGCATTACAAAGGAAATGCTTTTGCCTCAACCACTTCCTGATGTTGTATTCTACTGTAGGACAACAAATAAGTACCAAAGTAATCTCTGCATTTTCCAGTCTAGAACTTTTGTACAATTGTCTTCCTTGTCTGAGTCCACAGGTGTTTCCACAGGCATCTTCAATGACTCGTGACTATTTTGGGATGCTGTTTCTGTTGTCTAGCATTGGATCTTTCTGTATTGCAGGTGACAAATACCGCAATTACCTGTACTTGACAGTTAGTACAGAGGATTAAAGTTACAAGTTGTTAACAAGCTGCTTCCAGTAGTACAGGGTTTGATTCTCACTACATCCATTTACCTATTCTGTGACTTGAAGAAAGTCACTTAACCAGACAGTTCTCTGGGGACATTGGACAAGGCTTCTCACTGGTCTTCAGGATCACATGCCTAGTAATTGCCTATAAATCTATGAACTCTGCTCAGCACACTTAGAGTTTATGGACAGAACATAAATAGGCAGTGTGCCTACACACAGTTAACCACAAGTGTGTTCGTAGACATCTGTTTGCAATTTTTTTAGAAAAGGAAAAGCGGAAGAAAACACAGTGGTTAGACATGCTGGCTTGTAGTCTTTTTCATGACAATAAGTTGATAACATTTAGAGCAAGAAGTATTTCTCACATATGACATGATTTAAGACCAAATATTTCTCCAGCTGGAGAAAAAGACATCAATTGCTTAGTGATGTTTGTGTCATCGGACTGTTGTTGGATGCCGTTAGTTGTTTCTGGATCACTATTCTGGGAACATTAAATGACATAGTCTAATGTTACTGTACTCTTTATTCAGTCTGTTCTGTAAGTATGCTGGGTTTGTAATACAGTTACATATTCCACAACTACCAGTAATAACACATTATACTTTGTACATATATTGCTTGTTTACTAAATGTTTATTTAGGTACATAGCTACTCATCAATGGGACTTTTATCAACACCCAAATCACTGAAGAAAATCCATTGGTAACTCATCTTATCAGCATGCTATTACAATACGACTGATGTCTTAAAATATTTTCCAGGAAAATTGTTTTTGGAGAGATCACAGCCTTCACCCCGACCACTTAAATATAATTATACAGAGGTTGTGAAACCTTAATAGTAAAGGAACATTCAATTTTCAATGAAAAACAAGTATTCATTGTCACCAAAGATGAAGTTAAAAATCACTGAGTCATTTCTAAGCAATGATTTTAGAGTTTGTCAGGTTTTTGTCACAATCCCTTTTATTTTACTATCTATTTCATGATTATGCATGTGCTTTAACTGAGTGCCTTATTACCATTATTGCCTAAATCCAATGTCTTATTTAGTTTTTTTTTTTTTTTTTACTAAGATTTTTTCTTCCAAAGTTAACTACTTTTGCGTTTGCTAGTTTGTATGTATAAAGCTAATGCTTATTTTCATTCACAACTATAAATCACAGAAGTAAGCAAATAATTATGTAAATTAATAGTTCCGCTGTGGCGACCCCTAAGTGGGAAAAGCCGAAAGAAGATAAATAAACCTTCAAAATGATGAAACAGTAAGAATATTTTACTATTTTTCCTAATGAGGAGATGTATTTTACAGCATGAAGCTAAAATCAAACTCTCCGCAATTGTTTTCTCACTAAAAATCTGTCTAATTTTTTAATGTTCAGGGGGTACAATGCTGAATGATGCATTTCAAAAATAATTTAAAATGCTGTATATTGCTTCCCTATGCAAAGCAAAAAGTTTCAGCCCCATTTACTAAAACCTGTATCTCATATCCTCTGTACATTAATTCTGCAACATACAGAATAACATTTGTTGGTCTGTGATGCCTAACAGAGACTTTAATTTAACTGTTGAGTTTACTTAACAGGGAATAGCTCAATTACAATGCTAGAATTAATACAGCTTTCTGATTGTAGAATGGTAGACTCATACAGCCTTCTGACGGTAAGTTGATCTGTGCATGATTGAATTAATGCAGCATTTGGAGGCTCTGTTACTTCAGCTGTGCAGAGATCTAACAGTACTTATTAAACAGTAAAGATCACATTGCTCTATATTGGTTTCTTATTACAGAATGCAGAAATGATGTTTGCAAACATGCAAAATATAGTGAAATATTCATAGTTCTTATATGGGTAAGATCAGTTACCAGTCTTACATCTGTTTTATTGTTCACGACATAACTTTCCATAAAACAATGTAAGGCTATTTGCTGTTTTCTTGCACTCATTTTAAAATCTATATGCTACTTCTCTGTGACAATAAAGTGCAAAGAAATATGTTTCAGCTCCATTCAGTAAATAATTTTAAAAAAGAGACTTTCACACATGAAAGTGCATTTTCAAGTTTTCTCAAGAGACAAAATCATCTGCAGACTATGTTAATTCAGTGACATACAGACAGAACAATGCCTTTTACTAGTGAAGAGCATTGCATCGCATATTTCTTTCTTATCATGGTAGGATTAATATGGCCTTTAGGTACTAAATGGCTCTCTGAGCTATTTAATCAATACAGCACCTTAAGGATGCATTAATTAAGTCTCACACAGAACAATGCTTTAGTGCTTGTATTAATTCTAGAACACACAGTATACCTATGTTGGCATATGTTGCTTTCCCTTTAAACTACATATAAAATGACATTGAAAAACATGTAAAATAAAGGAAAATATTCCACTTACTTATATTTGGCTACAAGCTGGGATGAAATATCACATATTAACACTAAGTTGAATAATCAGTACCATGTTGGTGTTTGTTGCCTCTCAATTGTCTTACTTTTTACTAGTGCATTATTTCAGTTCAGTTACCAAAGCCTCCATATGATGTAATTTATTCTGTCCCAATCAAGTAACACAGAATAGCATGTCGTGTGTATTTATTTTCAGATATTTTAGCCATTCTAACAAGGATGTGTCTTACAATGGATCTTTTGACCCAGCCTAGATGCCTATAACTTTTACTATTATACATACTTCTTTAATAGATTGATCACATATATAGATTGATTTCAGATTCAACTTTTGGTTGTTATATCGCTGAAACTAATTTATAAGGAAAAGGCTTAAAAAGGCATTTTATCACCAGCGTTACCATAGCATCTGTTTACACTCCACCAGCATCATCACTATTTTATCCTTACTTTACCAGTGTTATCTTCTAGAACTCATTTAAATATTTTCATTTAGTGTAGCAGTACTCAATGTAATCAGAGGCAGATTGTGTAAAGATCCAGGTCGATGCTTTTGAACTTGCAAATACCATGCAGAAAACATGCCAAATACTCTATATCCAAACTGATCTATACAACTTATCATAGTAGAACAGAGTATAAAACCAAAAGATGAAGAAATACAAAAGAAATGAATGTACTACAATATTAAAATAAAGAAAATACATAACTAAATACTGAAAAATGGGAGTGGGTTTGGCACAGTGGTTAAGGTTTTTACCTCATAGACAGAAGGAACAGAATTTGATTCTGACCTCGGGATACTAGCTAGGTTTAACCTACTATTCACCTATGAACCTAAATACTGACATTTCTACTAACAATTAAGTGTCATCTTACTCCCTTAAAAACAAATTTATAAAGTGTATAAAGTTTTGTCTTGAAAAGTTAAAAAAAAAAACCATTTTGAACACAGAAAAGTACAGACCATTCTTTCCAAAACTGATTGTCCGATTGTTGTATGACCAGTAACACAGACTGTTAAACAATTTCATCTTGCAGGATGTCAATCACTTTGCTTTTAAAAATTTGTAAATTATGGAAATTATCATTGAAATGACCATTCTAATCCAACATGCAGTAGTTTTGTTTAATATTTAACCTGATAGGGTAGACATAATAACCAGAAATATCCAAACTGTTGGGAAGGGGAAATTCTAGTACCCCATCTAATAGGATCATAGGATCATAAGAGGCTACTAGGCTAATGGCCCCATGGCCCTTACAAGCCTAGCTAAGTTCAACCTATGTTGAACTGGTTCAGGCAGACACTAAAATCAGCACCTATTGCCCCTGCCAAAGAGGGACACAGGTGCAACCCCAAGGGTGAATTTCCAGTTACCCATCCAATCATCCAAATTACACTTAAATAGGGCCAATGAGAAGCTTTGATTAACATGAATAGGAAGCTTGTTCCAAAGGTGGGGCGACCTCTGTGAGACAAATCTCTCGCCAGCAAATTCTGTTGACGTGACATACCATGTTCAAGATTTGCTTCCACCAGAGTAAGGTCATGTTCAAGATCTGCTACCACCAGCTTTAAACTATTGCACAATCCCATGTCATATATAAATATCTGGCATTAAATTCTTTACATTGCCATGAGTGGTCCTTTGTACATGCATGCCTCTTTATATTAATTGGGGTAAGCTGCCATTTGGCCAGAGTTTTGAAGTATGTAAACTACGAGTGGGGGAATAACAATTTTTTTGAGGCAAGAGTTTAGGCTTACTGCTTCTATGTCCTGCTTATACATCCACATACAAATACATCCCAAAATGATATTTATAATCATCCAAAAAAAGAGATTTTTTTTTCTTGTTGCCTATATTTGCCTTTTACTTTCACTGATGGAATCTGCTATGCCTTTCTGTAAATACATATGATTAACTGGTCATTTAAAAAATTGGATTCCTTCTTTGGAGTCAATGTGCTAACAGCAAACTTAATAATTTCCCTTCACTGGAAAACACACCTGCCAAACTAATTTGTGACACCATGAAAAAAATGTTTTTTATATAGAGTAAGCCAAACTATACCCTCACCCCTTATTTAAAGATACTTACTGTGGGGAATAGAGAAACACCCCAAAACTTTGAAAAAAGTACTTCTGCATACTGTGATCTCATACCATAGTAATACAATATAAAATTGGGGACTGTTCAGCTCAGGGAGAAGGTACTTTAACATAATACGTTTTTTGTCAAATGGTATTATGTCTCTTATTCAAAATCAGTATGCTGTTAATTATACACTTATGATTCAAGGAAAGAAAGATATTTGTTTATTATTTCTCAAAAGATAACACCTTATTCACTGTCACTCTGTTAATGCATAGACAGTAGAGCAGTGAGTGTACTACCGAAAAGCTACAAGGTTAGTTGTTTCAGTAGTGGAACAGTCTTTGGCATTTCCCAGAATTTGGTGACCACCACCACCATCACCATCCCCTTGACTGCAGCAGCAATTGATCTACAGCTGGCATCTTGGCAAAAGGGCAAACAAATATTCACTCCACCCTAAAGCTCAAAGCGCACATCACATGACTACTTTTCCTTTTATGTAGAACAGATTTGCTCCAACAGTTCTTCTGACAGAAATGTTGTTTCTTGTGATGTGGATTATGCTCATACAATGCATGTAGCAAAAGGTATAAACACAGGATCATTGTCATGAAAAAGTGTGCCAAAATATATACACTAGGCCCATCAGTTTGGAATATAAAATGTAGTAGGGGACATCAATCTATAAAATAATACTGTTGTGTTGAATACAAACAGAAAAATACACATTATTTCCAAATAATCACATAGAATGACAAACAACTTTAAATACCTTTATGCATCAGGGGAGCAGTCCCTGCTAGCAAGTGTCTCAGAGCTTCTCAGCAACTTATATGCATCTGTTTTTTTTTTTTTTTTTTTTTTTTTTTAAGCAGGAGAGATATTCAGAATCCTTCTGGTGTCTTCTCTCTGATCTAATGCTCTACTCTGCAGTGCTTTGCCCAGAACAATTGTTTCAGACACAAAATCTACATCCAGGAAGAGCTGATGAGTCAGACTTCAGCATCCCTTGTTATATACTAATGGCAGGCTTCATTAACCAAAAAAGCTATGACAACCTACTCTAACTGATACAGCAAGGCACCTGCCTTTCTTAATGGATAGCTTTATTAAAAGTAAAAAGTATGACAAATCTTTATCACAATAGTTTTATGTACAATGTTTACAGCAGCAATACTTATATTTTTATGTCAGTTTCACTTAATTTTGACATATTACTCAGCAGGAACCATCATACTATGCTAAATATATATATATATATATATATATATATATATATATATATATATATATATATATAAATATATATATATATATATATATATATATATATATATATATATATATATATATATATATATATATGGGTCTACTTCAGTAGACTGACCGCTCACTTACCTGACACCCAATTGCCAAAGACAGCAAGACTGACAACTTCATGGGTTCATAGGTTCATTGGTAGGTACTAGGCTATTGGCCCTGGGGCCTATATAAGCCTAGCCAAAAAGGTTCCCTGGCTTTCACCACTCAAGAAAATTAATTTTCCTGTGCCCCTGTCAAGCAGTGCCACAGAAGTGATCCCCGGGGTGAATTTTCTATTTCCCATCCAGTCATCAAGATTTTTCTTAAAGAGGCCAATGAGAAGCTTTGCTTGACATTAATGGGTAGTTTGTTCCAGAGTATGGGAAGTCTCTGGGACAGGAATCTATCCCTCCTGCATGTTCTGTTTATTGTGGTGACAAGGTTTAGGTCCCTGGAGCATGTGGTTTGGAAAGATTGGGATTTTGTTAAGTGTAGCATGTCCAGCTGCTCTGGGTTTGACATAGCTTTGTATGTTAGGCAGAGATCGCCTCTGAGTAGGCGATATGTAATGGAGTAAAGCTGGAGTTTTTTGAGACAGTCTGCGTATGGCATCTGTTTGAGGCTGGTAATCCTCTTAGTGAGGTATTTCTGTGGCCTTTCCAGTTGTTGTAGGTGTCTTGTGAGATACATGCCAAATGGGGCACTGTACCCTATAATGGATCTGATGAGGGAAGAGTAGAGAGGAACAATGACCTCCTTTTTTCTAGAGGAGAACCCTTTTGTGATGAAGTGTGCCACAAAGAAGGATTTCCTGACTACTGTGGCAATGTGGTTATCACAGGAGAGACTACTGTCCACCTGTGTCCTGAGGTCCCTTATCACACTTTCAGTGTTTAGTGAGCTACCATCTATGTGGTAGTTCATGGGTATTGTGTTTTTCCCAAAGAGGATGACAATGCACTTCTTGGCATTGAGCTTGAAGCCATGACTTTGACACCAAGCATCTATCTCTGCGAGGCCCTTTTGTAGAATGTCTACATCATTAGGTGATTCTATTATGGCTCCCAGTTTGCAGTCATCTGTGAACTTTGTTAGCCAAAGACCTTCTGTGTTGGCCTGCACTTCAGAGAAGTAGATGCCAAGCAGGAGAGGACCCAGGACCAAACACTGTGGTACTCTACTCGTCACTGGTCTGAAGTCGGACTTGGAGTCGGCTACTTTTACTGTGTGGGTTCTGTCAGTGAGCCAGTTGGCCACCCATCTTGTGACATAGGGATTTATGCCCAGTTTAGTGAGTTTCTCTATAATTCCAGAGTGGGGGATGGTATCAAAAGCCTTGGCGAGGTCAAGATAGGCTGTGTGCACTACCTTGCCCTCGTCTACGGCTCTAGTGACTGCTTCAAAGAAGTCAAACAGGTTTAGTAGACATGACCTACCTTTTACAAACCCAAACTGAGTGGGGTCCAGGGTTTGGAGGTTAACTATGTCTTTGTTTATAAGCTCCAAGATGATACATTCCATGGCCTTGCAGACCAGGCTCGTCAAGCTAATGGGGAGGTAGTTTCCTGGGTCCGTGATGGCACCCCCTTTGTAGAGTGGGATAACTGTTGCTGTGCACCATTCAGTAGGCACATAGCCTGAGATGAGGCTATGATAGAGCATGGTACTTAGGTGGGGTGCCAGTTCATTCTGTAGTTCGTGCAGTACACAGCCTGTGATGTTGTCTGGTCCCATGGATGCTGTGTTCTTGGCTTTGGAGAGTGAGGTCTTTACTTATTCATCCATGATTACAGGGGCTTTGCATTCTTCTGGTATTAAGATGGGCCCTTTGGAGGGTGAGAGGGGGGTAAAGTTTGCACTGAACCTATCTGCCAGGGTGTTGGCAATATCAGCTGGTTCTGTATATTTAGTGCCATTGTGCTGTAGCACAGAGCAGATCTGTGTGTTGCCATTGAGATTCTTGACATAGCTGTAGAATGCTTTGTGGTTGACTTTGGAATCAGTGGCGATTTTGTTTTCATAACTGGCTTTGGAAGATTTTATGAGGGATCTCAGCTTCTTGCTGAGGCTGACCAGAGAGTTCCTCAAATCTTGGGATTTTACTCTTTTTTGCAACAGTTTATTCCTCCTGTTGTAAAGTTTGTTTATGGCAGGAGGACCACTTCACTAGATTTAGTGCAATCTTGGAGTTGATATATTTAAGTAGCAGGGGGTGTGGGGTTGCAGCCCCCCACATGGGGAGGTGCAGGGGTGCTTGCCCCCCTGCTTACACTTGGTGGAAAGTGCTATGATTTATGTTGTTTAAACTCAGTATTTGTATGATATGTGTTTTCAGTGTTTTGAGTTTCAGTGTTTTGAGTTTTCAGTGTTTTGAAGTTTCAATGTTTTGGTTTCTGTGGTTTGAGCTTTCAGTGTTATGAAGTGAATCCATATATCCATATGTGTATATATATATAGATATACATATGTATATATATATATATATATATATATATATATATATATATATATATATATATATATACACACACAGAGAAAGATATATATATATATATATATATATGGATAAGTAGATGTCTGTCTCCAAGCATGGTGCAAGAAGAACTCCTGAAAGAGATGGAAGGGATATAAGAAACAGTTCACACCAAGTGTTTACATCTACGTAACTTTAAAATGTGATCTTCCATCTTAATACTCTTCACTCTCAGGTGAATTTCTTGGCAGCTATGTTTCTAATGCATATTAACAGGTTATGATTAGAGGCCCAGTCATAATCCTTTACATCATAGCAGGTTTTAACTCAAGAAAAGACATCAGATATTACAGTAGCAAGGGAAGCAAATAAGCCTCTGATCTTTCCCAAATGACAGATATATTTTCTGTAATAGGATCATAGGATCATAGAACCATAGAAAGTTGCTAGGCTATTGGCCCTGAGGCCCTTGCAAGCCTAGCCAAGAATTTAGCTCATGTTGCAGCAAGTCAGCACCTCATGCCATTGTCTAGCAGGGACACAGGTGGAATCCCAGGGGTGTATTTTCTGTTCCCCATCAAGTTATCAAGGTTGTGCTAAAAAGGGTTAATGAGGTACTCTGCTTGATGTGGAGGGAGTGTATTCCACAAAAGGGGGGAGTCTCTGGGACACAAATCTGTGCCCCCAACAAGTTCTATTGATGTTACAGACAAGGTTGAGGTCGCGCGTGCAGGTTACTCCAGTGGAGCTTGGATATGCAGCATTCCCATCAAGGCAGGGTCTGAGATTGCTTTGTATGCCAGACAGAGGTCACCTCTGAGGAGTCTGTAGGAGACTGAGTACAGGGACAGGACCTTTAGCCTATCTGTGTAGGGTAGATATTTGAGGTCCTGGGCTCTTCTGGGGAGGAACCGCTGTGGTCACTCCAGCTGCTGCATGCGCTTTGTGAGGTACATGCTGAAAGGGGCATTGTACACAATAATGTGTCTTATAAGGGAAGAATACAGGGATGTTATGACCACCTTGTCCCTGGACGAGATACCCTTACTAATGATGTGGACCATGTAGAAAGTTTCCATACAAAGGAGGCAATATGGTGGTCAAAAGTCAGTTTGCTATCAACCTGGGTGCCCAAGTCCCTCACAACTGATTGCGTGCTTAGGACCTTATTATCAGTGTGATCATTTGTGGGGTTGTCACTCTCCCCAAAGGGGCTGATGATGTATTTTTTGGCATTCAGTTTGAGGCCATGTTTCTGGCACCAGACATTTGGCTGGGTGAGACCCTCCTGGAGGATATCAACATCAGAAGGGAAATTGATGACAGTACACAGCTTGCAGTCATCTGCAAACTTGGTCAGCCATAGCCCACTGGTTTTGGCCTGCACTTCAGAAAAGTATATCTCAAACAGCAGAGCCCCCTAGAACAATCCATGGGGTACGACACTCATTACGGGTCTACTGCTTGAGGTGGCTTCCCCTATTTTTACTAGGTGGGTTCTATCAATGAGCCACTTTACTACCCATTTGGTAACATATGGATTGATGCCTAGTTGAGAGAGTTCATCTATTATATCTGAGTGGGGAATAGTATCGCAGGCTTAGGCCAGGTCAAGGTAGGCAGTGTGCACTGTTTTCCCCTCATCCACAGCCTTGGTGGTTGTCTCAAACAAGTCAACCAAATTTTAACAGGCATGACTTCCTCGTGCTGAAATCAAACTGTGTGAGATTGTGTCTCTGGAGTTTGCCAATGTCCTTGTTAATGAGATCCATGATAATCCACTCCATGGCCTTGCAGATCAGGTTAGTTAGACTGATGGGTCCATAATTTCCTGGATTGGTGGACACTCCACCTTTGTGCAAAAGGATGACAGTGGCTGTCCTCCACTCGGCCAGGACAAAGCTGGTACTCAGGCTTTGGTTGAATAGAGTGTCTAATGGTGGTTCAAGTTCCTGCCTGAGTTCATGTGGGATGCAGCCTGGGATGTTATTGGGTTCCATGAAGGCTGTATATTTTGCCTTTGAAAGGGCAGTAATAACTTCCTCCTTAAAGATAAGTGGAGGGAGGCAGGTACTCGGGATGTCCTGTTTTACTGATGGGGAGGACAGAGGGGTGAAGTTTTCACTGAACCTTTCTGCGAGCAGGTTGGCTATATCCACAGCATTTGTGTATGTGGCGTCCTTGACCACCAATTCTGAGCAGACGTGGGTGCTTCCCTTGAGATTGCAGACATATGTGAAGAAGGTGTTATGATTGTCTTTAGTAGATGTGGCCAGTTTTGACTCAAAGTTTGCTTTGGAAGATTTCACTAGTGCTCTTATTTGCTTGCTCAGGCTAAGGAGCGATTGCTTTCAGTTAGGCACCTGCTCCTTCTTGGTCCTGGACATTCATTTTTTCCTTTTAGTATAGAGTTTATTTATTGAAGGTGTCCACCAGACAGGTTTACTTTACCTTGAGGAGGAGGATTTTGTCCTGTTGGGTATTCCTAATTCCATGCAGTTATATAAATGCAAGAAGAAACAGCTAGACCTCTCTAGACAAAAGATGTCACTAAAAGCACCAAAGGTGACAAACAGTAATAGATATTCAACTGTACGCTAGTGTTTTTCAAGTACAGCAGCAACTAAAAAGAACAGAACAGAGAAACAAAAAGGAGACAAGAATCAGAACAGAGGTAAGGACTGAATTCACTAAGTCTAAAAAACAGTTGCAGAGTTTAAACAGATATGCAGCAAATGTTTTAGTAAATCAGAAGTGCAGAAAACAGTTGAATGTCTATGAATGCTGTTTTATAGCAAAAAGAACAAAAAGGCCATGTCTACAACTAGTGGGGTTGAGCTATATTGACTTTAATGTCTTTAAGAATTGTAAAAAGTAAAAATTTCAGAGGCATTCAGAAGCTATTGAGGTGGAAAGCTCATACGTCCTTAAGGAGTCATTTACAAATCCCCTGGATTTATCAGTGCACTCAGTGAAGTCTCTGGTTTGACTGGATTTTTTTCCTTGTTGTTTTTATCTATAAGATTTTTATGTGTTTGTGTGTGATACCTATTTACTTTGTTTTATTGGAAAAGACTGGCAAAAACCCCATAGGAATGGTCATATTGAATAGACAGACACACACGGGGAAAAGTAATAAAAAAAGTGGAATTTGGCCAGTTAAATGTCAATGTATCAGGAAGACCAGGTAAGTTACTGGCCAAAACAGAAAAGATTAGCTTCTCAGGAAGAAAAAAGTGAGTCGAGGGAGAATGAATCAGCTCGTGACATCTATACTTCCTCTGGGAAAAGTGTTATTTATTTATTGATGTATATATATATAAGTACGTATGTATGTATGTATGTATGTATGTATGTGTGTATCGCCACAGCTATGAACATGTAGATTAGTTTCATCAGTGCGTGAAGGTTATGAATGTCTAAAGTAGAAGCAGGGGCCAAGACAGTTGATCTGACATGATATGCAGAAAACAGATGTAAAGAAACTAAGGCAAATAAGGTGGATGATTTATTATAGGTTCATAGGTTCATAGGTTCATACTAGGCTATCTGCCCTGGGGCAATTATAAGCCTAGCCTGATTCTGTATGGCTTACGCCACCCCTTGATTTGAGTATACTGTGCCCTTTTTAAGGTTTAGTTTACTGTGCCTCTGTCTAATAGTGACACGGGAGTAATCCCTGGGACAAACCTACGATCCCCCATCCACTTATCGAGATTCTTCTTGAAGAGATTCAGTGAGGTGCTCTGCCTCACATGAACTGGAATTCTATTCCAGAGCAAAGGGAGCCTCTGGGTTATGAACCTGTCCCTCCAGCAAGTTCTATTTATTTCTGTGCTGAGGTTCAAGTCCCTCGAGCGTGTGGCTCTAAGGGATTTAGATTTACTGAGGTAGAGCATGTCCATTAATTCTGGATTTGACATAGCTTTGTATGTCAGGCATAGATCACCTCTAAGTAGGCGGTATGCAAATGAGTAGAGCTGGAGTTTTTTTAACCGAGCAGCATATGGCATCTGTTTGAGACCCTTGATCCTCTTGGTGAGATACTTTTGGGGTCTTTCTAATTGCTGCAGGTGTCGGGTAAGGTACATCCCAAAAGGGGCATTGTATTCTATGATGGGCCTGATGAGGGATGAATAAAGGGGCACGATTACCTCTCTTGATCTAGATGTGAAACCCTTCGTGATGAGGTGGGCTATGTAGAAGGTCTTTCTAACCACTTTGGCAATGTGGTTTTCAAAGGAGAGATTGCTATCAACTTGGGTCCCCAGGTCCCTAATAACTTTCTCTGTACTTAATGGGTTTCCGCCTATGTGGTAATTTGTGGGCACATTGTTTTTGCCAAAGGGTATGACTATACATTTTTTGGCATTTAGCTTTAAACCATGGCGCTGGCACCAGTTATCTGTCTCTGTGAGACCTTTTTGAAGGATGTTTGTGTCAGCTGGAGAGTTGATTATGGCGCCCAGTTTGCAGTCATCTGCGAACTTGGTGAGCCAAAGTCCTCCCACGTTTGCCTGTACCTTGGAAAAGTATATACCGAACAAGATTGGTCCCAGGACAGAACCCTGTGGGACGCCACTTGTGACCGGTTTCGAGTCTGACATGGCTCCAGCAACTCTCACTCTGTGAGTTCTGTCTTTGAGCCAGTTTGAGACCCATCTTGTGACATAGGGGTTTATATTTAAGCTGGATAGCTTATCTATGATGCCCGAGTGGGGTATTGTGTCAAATGCCTTTGCAAGGTCCAGATAGGCTGTGTGGACTACCTTCCCTTCATCTATGGCTTTGGTGACTGTTTCAAAGAAGTCAAACAGGTTCAAAAGGCAGGATCTGCCCTTGACAAAGCCGAACTGGGTAGGATCTAGTGTCTGTAGGTCCCCAATGTCTTTGTTTATGAGCTCCATGATGATCCTCTCCATAGCCTTGCAGACTAAGCTAGTCAGGCTTATGGGGCGATAGTTTCCAGGGTCCGTAGAGGCTCCACCTTTGTGGAGTGGGACCACTGTTGCTGTATGCCATTCTGTGGGCACATATCCTGTAGTGAGGCTGAGATTGTATAGCTGTTTTATTTGAGGGATTAATTCCTCTTGTAGTTCATGTAGGACGCAACCTGGGACGCCATCTGGTCCCATGGAAGCAGTGTTTTTTGCTTTGGAGAGGGCAGTCTTCACCTGAGCATCTGAGATGTTTGGGAGGCAGCCCTCTGCCGGGATAGATACTTGCTCTTTTGGGGAGTTTGCACTGAACCTGTCTGCCAGGATACTGGCGATGTCTGTGGGTTCAGTGTATTTTTTGTCATTTAGAATCAACTCAGAACAAGTCTGGGAGTTGCATCCCAGGTTTCTAACATAACTGAAAAAAGCCTTATGATTGTCTTTGGTGTCCTGTGCAGTTTTTCTCTCAAAGCTGGCCTTGGAGGATTTTATGAGGGATCGTAATTTTTTGCTAGTACTGATCAGAGATGCCTTCCCTATTAGGGATTTTGCTCTATCATGTAGTAGTTTCCTCCTTCTGTTGTACAGTTTATTTATGGCAGGGGTCCACCAGACTGGACGCCTGCCTTTGGATGATTGGGTCTTGGTTTTGTTTGAGATAGCATGATCCATGCATTCCTGGAGATGTCCGTAGAATGCATTTATATAGGATTCTGCAGTTTGGGCTATAGTTTCCACTGGCCCTGGGGCCTTGAAGGATTCCACTTCAGTTTTGAGAAGTGAGAAGTTCGCTTTTGAGAAGTTTTTCACTGTGGTTTTCTGGGCTGGGGTGGGGTCGGGATGTGGACATCCAGTGAAATTAATTTATGGTCTGATCTTACCAATGAGGGATATACTTCTGGTGTGGAGCATAGAGTCCCCATGTTGGTAATGATCAGGTCTAGTATGTTGTCCCCTCTTGTGGGAGTGGTGACTAGTTGTTCCATAGCATTTGAGTTTATAATTTCCAGGAATCTTTGGGCTAAGATGCTGGGGCTTGAGTAGTGCTTCCAGTCAATGTTTGGGTAGTTGAAGTCGCCCAATATAATGGTGTTCGGAAAGATCTTCATGTTCTCCAATGTTTTCAGGAAAGCCGAATGGGATTCCTGACTTTGAGAGGGTGGTCTGTAGGATGCTATAAACTGAAAAGCAGTCTTGCCCACTGTTAGTTGCACATGGATGGTCTCCGATACTTCGTGCAATGCCACTAACCTGAAGTTGACTCTGAGAAACAGAAGTATAAAGCAGCTCTGACAGTAATGATACAATGTGTTTGGAATTATGGAACATACTTGCTACACACATATGAACTTGGATTCGCTTTCAGCAGAGCGCTCTGATTTTAGACTCCCAAAGCTTGATTGTAACGCTATTCTGATTTGACCACAGATTGCTCCAATGTACTTTTTTCATTGGCTGCATGAGAGAGTCAGTGAGAGAAAGGATTCCTGGAGACTGCAGTGGTCAATCCAGATGAATAGTAGACACAGCTTTTTTGCGGGTTTCTTTGGACAAAACAACATCTGTGAAACCACATCTCTGGCGGTTGAACTTCCTTGCTTTATTTACAGGTAAAACTGACTGAGAGGCAATAGTAAGAAGACTGAAAGAAGACAGCTGACAGAACTATCAGTTAACATTAGAAAAAACAAAAAGATTTCCCCATGTGTCACTGGCAATTCGTCTTCCTGGCATTATGTTTGGCTAACAGGGACTGGGAGGCAATAGTTACAAGAAGAACGAGAGAAGACTGTCAGCAATGCCATTAGTAAGGTCATGTTAACAAAAAAGATTTGTTATGGGTATCTGACTCTTCACATGTTATGTCTTGCCAAAAAAAACGAGATTTGTCATGGATATGTGACTCTTTACTTATTATATCATATCAAAAAACAAAAGATTTGTTGTTGGTACAAGTCTCTCTCTGTAGACCTGCGTGACGACTACCTCCTTGAAATGTTGGGTTAATACCTCTTACACAAAGTGCCACTTAAACCTTTGGTGTTCTGAATCTAATCTTATCAAGGCAATTACATTTATACATTCTCCTGCAATATCTTTAGAGTTTCTACCTGAAGTAAAGGCAGCCTAATCTATTAACTTGGACAGGCAAGGCATTACAAGTCTATCTTCATCATAACTCTCAACAGCTCCCTGTTCAGTGAGTGCCTTGTACTGGTTCTGGTGAACTGTGGTCTGCACTAGAGGTGCAGACTGTCTCACTTTCAGTTTCGTTTTTTGGTGCTTAAGGTAAGAGTCTTTAAGTTGCTAACATTAGGAAGCTTTATGTATTTGGTTTCACTGACATTCACTTGCATTTCAGGATGTATTTTGCTTGTTAACTTAAATTCTGAAGCATGTACTCTTACATACTGTAGTGGTTTCATCTGCACATTTAATATTAAAAGTTTTTTCAGTCTATCACCTTATCTTCAAATCTCAGGCCAATGTGTGCTTCCTACAAGAGACACACTTGTCAAAAGAGAGTTGGGACAAACTTTCCTCCAAGAAATGGATTAGAACCATTATAGCAGATGGGGATAGTACAAACTCTAAGGGAGTAGCCATCATAATTAAGAATCAATTTCAGGATTCCATAAACCTAGTCAAATCCGACAAACATGGCAGGTGGTGCTATTTTACTTCTACTCTCCCTGGCACAACTAATCCAGTTCTTTTTCTTAACCTTTATGGACCTTGCTCTCAACAACACACCTTCATTCTTGAAATCTATAATATTCTCAGTTCGTTTCCAAACTATCTCTATATAATAGGTGGTGATTGGAACGCTGTTATCAACCCTAACCTAGACCGCACCAGTAACTCGTTATCATACAACTTTCAAGCCTCGGTAGCTTTAGAAGAACTTATTTCAGACTTCTACCTTATTGACACTATTACTTTTAGTAACATCTTAACTAAGGACAATCTATACACCTTTTACTCTAATTGCCACAAATCTTGGTCACGTCTTGACTTTTTTCTAGTCTCCAATTTTTTCTCTAAGTTTAACAACACTTTCAGTAGTGAACCGAGATTTCTCTCTGACCATGCAAGAATTTCCTTTAAAACTATATTTACGCGCACTGTTTTTTCCTACTCTAACTGGTCTCTTAATAACAATCTTTTACATAGCAAGGAGATTCTAAATAAAATTAACAATACACTCACTGACCTTTATTCTAATCTTGAAAATTCCAACATAACACCAGATAAACAATGGGCAGCGTGCAAGGCAGAATTAAGAGGATTTCTAATCAGTAAAGCCTCATTCTTCAAAAAACTCAGTAAAAAAAAAGAATCTGCCCTACTCATTACCCTGGCATCTCTTGAAAAAAAACAGAGAACACACCCTGACTCAAAATTAGAAGATTTAATTAAAACAGCTCGCAAAGAACTACTTGATTTACACTCTCATAACTACTCCCTTCACGAACAAAGACTTATTGCTACTTATTCTGAATGGGCACAAATTCCCTCGAGAACTTTAGCTAGAATACTTAAAAATAACAATGGTGCTGCCAAAATCTCTATCCTTCTATATAAGGATAAACTTTACAAATCTGATTCTGAAATAATTCAACTTTTCATGATCTTTATTCTGATATCTATAGCAAAAATGACCAAAATTCCTTAAACCCCCAAATAGAAATCTTTCTCAACTCAATTGCTGCCCCTTCCCTTAATTCAGATCAGGTGTCCTTATTATCCACTCCGTTTAATATTCAAGAGATTCAAAATGTCATTAATAATCTCAAATTAGGCAAATCCCCTGGCCCAGATGGGTTTACCACTAACTTCTTCAAAACTTTTAGCTTAAAGATCGCCCCTATTCTTCTTAAGATATTCAACTTTATTATAAGAAATGGAATTACTGACCTGCACTGGAATATATCTAAAACGATTTTAATTTTAAAAAATAATCATGACAAAACAGACCCTCACAGTTACAGACCCATATCGCTTATCAATGTAGATATTAAAATATTTGCAGCTGTTCTGGCCAACAGACTCAAACAGATAATGCCACACATAATTTCTCAGGATCAAGCTGGTTTCATGAGCAACAGACATACATGGGATAATACTTTAACTCTAGACTCACTAATACATTTTACTAAAAGAGATAAAAATCCTTTGTACGCCTTGACTCTTGATGCCTCAAAAGCGTTCGACAGAGTAAACTGGGTCTTCTTATTCTCCACCATGACTCACTTTAATATCCCTAAAACATTTATAGATATGATCAGAATTCTTTATACAAACTCTTATACTTCCTTATATATTAATAAAAAAAGCTCTAACAAGATTATGATTACTAATGGAACAAGACAAGGTTGCCCACTATCTCCTTTCCTGTTTAATATATTTATTGAACCTTTCTTCTTATATATTGTTCAGAATACACGCCACACTATCCCCAGAATTCTGAATACACAAGTTGCCTTATCGGCCTTCGATGATCTAAACTTATACTTTCAGTATCCCAATTCTGACCTACCAAAATTATAAATGCAATTAACAACTTCTCTAGTGTCTCTAGCCTCCAAATTAATAAGAAAAAATCATTTATTCTCCCAATTAACCCGGATGCTCATAAACCTTTTTTTTCCCTGAATCCTCCTTTCATATCTCATATAGTATCAAATATCTCGGCATTAATTTTGAACACAACCAAGCCTCTGCTCTTCAAAACAACTTACTAAAATCCTGGGCTACTATTTGCCAAGATCTACAAAGATGGAAACTTCTTAATCTAGCTTTTCTATCTAAAGTAGCCATTGTAAAGATGAATGTTCTACCGAGACTTCTTTATCAATTTAATGCTACCAATATAATGATATCAAATAATCTCTTCCTTAAATTTAACAATAACATCGCAAAATTTCTCTGGTTTCCCAAGAGAGTTAGGATATCATACTCTAAACTTACTCTCCCCAAAGAGAAAGGAGGAGTGGGCCTTCCAAATTTTCATTTATATTACACGATTATTTGCTCAAACAGGTTATTGTCCATCTCATACATGGATCCTAATCCACTCAGCCATACTCCTGCCTGGTTGAGGATATGGCACCGTCATGTCACCTTCAACAAAATCAACCCGAAAGCTATCCCATTTCTTTCCCATTCCTCTCTATATGACTCCAAATTACTCCCCTTATTGAAGCATAAAATTAGGTTATTTCAAAAACTGATCAAGGACATTAACCTTGAAAACATTCTCCCCCTTCTACAACCACTACACCTGAATCCAAATCTTAAAATTAACAACAATATGTTTGATCTCTCTAAGTTCTCCCTTATCAAGGACTTTACAGTCTGGGACCTCCTTAAACATAAGTCCCTATCGATCACAGAACTACGTGCATCCCTCAAGGCCAATAATAAATACACAGTTATCCTCCGTCAACTACGTGAAACCATCTCCTCTCAAGTTGTCTACACTACACCTGATTCTTTGGGAATCAATAAAATATCTGAAATTATCTCTACACTTTTAAATCCCAAAAAAACTGTCTCTTCCTCTTACAATATACTTAAACCATTATTAGATAATAATAATTGTCTTTTCTCCACCTACTGGGATAATATAGGTTCTCCCATTACGGAAGATCAAAAACTTTTAGCCATAAAAACCACCCTTGAACTTGCTCCCTTCAAAAAATTATTATATACCCAATTGATGTTAAATAACAATGCGTATCATTCACCTGTAATACTCAACAAATTTAATCCTAACAACTCCGCTGCTTGCTCTTGTTGCCCTTGCTTGAGAGCAGATCTTCTTCATATTATGTGGCACTGTAATCATTCCTATAAACTATGGTGTTCTCTCAAAGTGCGACTAAAACAGATGGGTTACTATAACTCCACTCTCTCTTGGCAAACAGCCATACTGAATATTCCCCCTTCCAAAATGCCTAAACTCCACCTTCACATTCTCATCACTCTCTGCTCTTTAATCAAACTCTACATCACTTATAACTGGATAGATCGCACAAAATTGTCATGGCAGGGTTTCAAAGAGATGGCATTAAAATATATTTCAGCTCAAAAATTCATTATCAATGGTCCCAGAAAGAAAGCCTACTTCGCCAACCTATGGAAGTGCCTATTAGATGTAATTCTAGGTGACTAATACATTGTTCATTTCATATGTGACATTCCTCTGCAATTTTTTGCTCGATCTATCTTCCACTACTAATTTTTACCCAACGGGGTGTTTATATCTTTCTTTGTCTTACCTCTTTAATTCTCTCTTTTGATACTGCTCCTATACATTCAGGTAGCATGGGGTTTCTTTTTTTTTTTTAATTTTTGATTTTTGTTTTTTGTAAATAATGTATCTCTTTTTCTTTTTCCCTTTCTTTTTTAGTGGTCTTCAATGCCTCCAGTAGATTTATATTTCACCTAATGTCTCTTATTCTAGAATTGTATTCTACTACTGTCTGTAATTCATTATTCAGGTTCATCCACATGATTATCAACCTAGAATGTTTTGTATCTCTATTCTGTTTGCATTGAATTTATCTTGAAAACAATAAAAAAAATTATTTGAAAAAAAAAAAGTTTTTCAGTCTATAACTAGTGTTTGAAGTTTTCTTCCTTGGTGATATATGTGATATAAAGATATAGATATAAATATAGATATAGATATATATAGATGTATGCATGTCTGTCTGTCTGTTATATCTTTGTGTTGGTATGTTTATGTGTGTGTGTGTGTGTGTGTGTGTGTGTGTGTGTGTGTGTGTGTGTGTGTGTGTGTGATATATATATTCAGGTATGTAAGGGGTACACTGAATATCAAAACTCATTGTATTCCTTTTAAAATGTAGTCATCTGGCTTGGCTGTTTTGTACTGTGTAAGATAAAGAAGTGTACACGTGTAAGTTGTCACAGTGCAGCAAAAGGTATGTTCTTGGGCCATCTGTTTAGTAGTACACATCTCTTAGAACCACAGCAATGTTTTTTTCAGATTCTACCATCGCAACAGGACAAAATTCCATTATGAACCTACCTACCAGGGTACAAATTTACACACAAGCAAATACTGAGTACTATGATTTTGTTTCTTCTGCTATGATTTTTTTAATGGTTCCCTGGTATGATTTTGAAAGCTGAGATGTTAAAGGTATGAAAATGACTACCAATGCCACATGGGAATATTCGCATTTGTGGACTCTTAGTAGCATTGTTGCTTGCTCTGAATGGCCATACGTTGTTTGACTGGGATCTGTTATGTCAAAAGACTACCAATTGATTGCAGAAAGTGTCTGTAAGGAATTGTTTGTGTAAATAGATTAGCCATGATAATGGTCCACAATTGATGAGTGAGTAATTTGAAATTTTCATGAAGCAACATGGAATTGAATATTTTAGATCTATTCCCCATTATCTGGACAGAAGACTATTAACTAAAAGATCTGTGCAGACAGATAACGAAGCTATTAAAGTCAATGACTTAATCAGAAGCTTTCACACTGTTAAGACAGATAATTTCTTTTTGGAATGCTGAAAAACAGAGCGTATAGTTACTAACACAGTGCTAGGAATGCTGTTCCTAAACTGAAACTTCAGGCCCATTGTAGAGTTAACAATACCAGATAACAGGAGACAATTAGAAAATGAGCAGTTTCAGAATATGAATGGAGGACCAAACAGAACTTTTACTTCTGGATAGCATATACTAGGACATTAGAATAAAACTGATGTGTCAGACAAGACAAAGTGTGTCACAGTCAGGACCACTAGGGCACACAGATGATGTAAGTGATGGAATATAAAAAAGGCTAAAAGGACAAATTCTTTGTGCCCACTTACTGAAAGGCTTAACATTTACATATGTTAACTGAACTTTGAATTTTGATAATACATCAAGTAACTGGATACACACTGTACTTGGATGACTATCCAGAGTAATAATCTGATGGATGACCAGAACTATACGGAAAATGGCGTTATGACAGGAATAGAACTTAAAGAAAGATGGCAGACAAGAACAATACCAAAGAAGGACAGGAGACCAAAGTCAAATCAAAAGACGGAAGAACAGCTAGAACAATCCACATGAAGGATGGGTAGCCAGTGGTGTGCCACATGATGTGGGATATAGACCATGTAATAACCATGCCATACTCATAGGAGGATGGGTATCCAGTGGCATGTCACATTATGAAGGGCATATGCCACAGTATAACAATGCCATACACATAGAAGGATGGGTATCCAGTGGCATGTCACATGAAGGAGGACATAGGCCATATTGTAACCGTGCCATACCCATACAAAATGGGTATCCAGTGACATGTCATATGATGGAGGGCATAGGCCATATTATAACAATCCCATACCCATAGAGGGATGGGTATCTAGTGGTATGTCACATAATGGAAGACATAGGCCATATTACAATCATGTCATAGAAGGATGAATAGCCAAGTTACTAGCCCAACCCTAATGAGTGCCTCCTTCCATCCTCTAGAGTGATGGTGAGATTCAGTGTCAAATCATCTCTGATATCTGACTATATTTGTTCGAGAATGGCATACAATCTCAGCAGGAATGCTCTGGCTTCCTAAATTTTGTCCAGCACTGCAGTGACAATGTCAGCTAATATCACCTATAGTCTCAGCCAAATAGAACCTCTAAGATGGTAACATTTGCACCTGAGAGACTCTTGCAGGGACTTCACCTGTAATGTGGTGGAGGCACTCTAATATGAACTGAGAATAAAACCTATGATGGCAGTTGTAAATTATGTTCTTCTGCAGGGAGAAAGCCTAGATTACAAAGAAAGTGAAGAAATATTTCTTATAGCTGGAAACTAGAAATTATAACATTACATATTCATTCTACATTAACAACTGCCAACTAAATTGCTGAATACTGACATTAGAGCCATATCACTTTACATTTGTACTAATCAGTACCAGTGGAACAATATGTAACACACTTACCTTTAATAGCGAGAAGATGTAGAAAGTTGAGAGTTCAATACTCATTCAGCTGCTTGGATTCATGTTCCCGTAATGAGATTGCAGTGTAGTATGAAGAAGGTGCAATACTCCTCAGGAGCCTGGATAAAACATTACAGTATGAAGAAGGTACAATACTCCTCAGGTGTCAGGATAAAACATTACAGTATGAAGAAGGTACAATACTCCTCAGGTGCCAGGATAAAACATTAGAGTATGAAAAAGGTACAATAATCCTCAGGTGCCAGGATAAAACATTACAGTATGAAGAAGGTACAATACTCCTCAGGTGCCAAGATAAAACATTACAGTATGAAGAATATACAATACTCCTCGGGTACCAGGATAAAACATTACAGAATGAAGAAGGTACAATACTCTTCAGGTGCCAGGATAAAATATTACAGTATGAAGAAGGCACAATACACCTCAGGTGCCAGGACAAAACATTACAGTATGAAGAAGGTACAATACTCCTTAGGTGCCAGGATAAAACACTACAGTATGAAGAATGTACAATACTCCTCAGGTGCCAGGATAAAACATTACAGTATGAAGAAGGTACAATACTGCTCAGGTGCCAGGATAAAACATTACAGTATGAAGAAGGTACAGTACTCCTCAGGTGCCAGGATAAAACATTACAGTATGAAGAAGGTACAATACTCCTCAGGTGCCAGGATAAAACATTACAGTATGAAGAATATACAATACTCCTCAGGTGCCAGGATAAAACATTACAGTATGAAGAAGGTACAAAACTCCTCAGGAGCCTGATAAAACATTACAGTATGAAGAAGGTACAATACTCCTCAGGTGCCAGGATAAAACATTACAGTATGAAGAAGGTACAATACTCCTCCGGTGCCAGGATAAAACATTACAGTATGAAGAAGGTGCAATACTCCTCAGGAGCCTGGATAAAACATTACAGTATGAATAAGGTACAATACTCCTCAGGTGTCAGGATAAAACATTACAGTATGAAGAAGGTACAATACTCCTCAGGAGCCTGGAAAAAACATTACAGTATGAATGAGGTACAATACTCCTCAGGTGCCAGGATAAAACATTACAGTATGAAGAAGGTGCAATACTCCTCAGGAGCCTGGATAAAACATTACAGTATGAAGAATGTACAATACTCCTCAGGAGCCTGGATAAAACATTACAGTATGAAGAAGGTACAATACTCCTCAGGTGCCAGGTTAAAACATTACAGTATGAAGAAGGTACAATACTCCTCAGGTGCCAGGACAAAACATTACAGTATGAAGAAGGTACAATACTCCTTAGGTGCCAGGATAAAACATTACAGTATGAAGAATGTACAATACTCTTCAGGTGCCAGGATAAAACATTACAGTATGAAGAAGGTACAATACTCCTCAGGTGCCAGGATAAAACATTACAGTATGAAGAAGGTACAATACTCCTCAGGTGCCAGGATAAAACATTACAGTATGAAGAAGGTACAATACTCCTCAGGTGCCAGGATAAAATATTACAGTATGAAGAATATACAATACTCCGCAGGTGCCAGGATAAAACATTACAGTACGAAGAAGGTACAATACTCCTCAAGAGCCTGGATAAAACATTATAGTATGAAGAAGGTACAATACTCCTCAGGTGCCAGGATAAAACACTACAGTATGAAGAATGTACAATACTCCTCAGGTGCCAGGATAAAACATTACAGTATGAAGAAGGTACAATACTCCTCAGGTGCCAGGATAAAACATTACAGTATGAAGAAGGTACAATGCTCCTCAGGTGCCAGGATAAAACATTACAGTATGAAGAAGGTACAATACTCCTCAGGAGCCTGGATAAAACATTACAGTATGAAGAAGGTACAATACTCCTCAGGTGCCAGGATAAAACATTACAGTATGAAGAAGGTGCAATACTCCTCAGGTGTCAGGATAAAACATTACAGTATGAAAAAGGTACAATAATCCTCAGGTGCCTGGATAAAACATTACAGTATGAAGAAGGTACAATACTCCTCAGGAGCCTGGATAAAACATTACAGTATGAAGAAGGTACAATACTCCTCAGGTGCCAGGATAAAACATTACAGTATGAAGAAGGTACAATACTCCTCAGGTGCCAGGATAAAACATTACAGTATGAAGAAGGTACAATAATCCTCAGGTGCCAGGATAAAACATTACAGTATGAAGAAGGTACAATACTCCTCAGGTGCCAGGATAAAACATTACAGTATGAAGAATATACAATACTCCTCAGGTACCAGGATAAAACATTACAGTATGAAGAAGGTACAATACTCCTCAGGTGCCAGGATAAAACATTATAGTATGAAGAATGTACAATACTCCTCAGGTGCCAGGATAAAACATTACAGTATGAAGAAGGTACAATACTCCTCAGGTGCCAGGATAAAACATTACAGTATGAAGAAGGTACAATACTCCTCAGGTGCCAGGATAAAACATAACAGTATGAAGAAGGTACAATACTCCTCAGGTGCCAGGATAAAACATTAAAGTATGAAGAATATACAATACTCCGCAGGTGCCAGGATAAAACATTACAGTATGAAGAAGGTACAATACTCCTCAGGAGCCTGGATAAAACATTACAGTATGAAGAAGGTACAATACTCCTCAGGTGTCAGGATAAAACATTACAGTATGAACAAGGTACAATACTCCTCAGGTGCCAGGATAAAACATTACAGTATCAAGAAGGTGCAATACTCCTCAGGAGCCTGGATAAAACCTTACAGTATGAAGAAGGTACGATACTCCTCAGGACCCTGGATAAAACATTACAGTATGAAGAAGGTACAATACTCCTCAGGTGCCAGGATAAAACATTACAGTATGAAGAAGGTACAATACTCCTCAGGTGCCAGGATAAAACATTACAGTATGAAGAAGGTACAATAATCCTCAGGTGCCAGGATAAAACATTACAGTATGAAGAAGATACAATACTTCTCAGGTGCCAGGATAAAACATTACAGTATGAAGAAGGTACAATACTCCTCAGGTGCCAGGATAAAACATTACAGTATGAAGAATGTACAATACTCCTCAGGTGCCAGGATAAAACATTACAGTATGAAGAAGGTACAATACTCCTCAGGTGCCAGGATGAAACATTACAGTATGAAGAAGGTACAATACTCTTCAGGTGCCAGGATAAAACATTACAGTATGAAGAAGGTACAATACTCATCAGGCGCCTGGATAAAACATTACAGTATGAAGAAGATACAATATTCCTCAGGTACCAGGATAAAACATTACAGTATGAAGAATGTACAATGCTCCTCAGGTGCCAGGATAAAACATTACAGTATGAATAAAGTATAATACTCCTCAGGTGCCAGGATAAAACATTACAGTATGAAGAAGGTACAATACTCCTCAGGTGCCTGGATAAAACATTACGGTTTGAAGAAACAATACTCCTCAAGTGCCAGGATAAAACATTACAGTATGAAGAAGGTACAATACTCCTCAGGTGCCAGGATATAACTTTACAGTATGAAGAATGTACAATACTCCTCAGGTGCCAGGATAAAACATTACAGTATGAAGATTGTACAATACTCCTCAGGTGCCAGGATAAAACATTACAGTATGAAGAAGGTACAATACTCCTCAAGTGCCAGGATAAAACCTTACAGTATGAAAAAGGTTCAATACTCCTCTGGTGCCAGGATAAAACATTACAGTATGAAGAAGGTACAATACTCCTCAGGTGCCAGAATAAAATATTACAGTATGAAGAAGGTACAATACTCCTCAGGTGCCAGGATAAGACATTACAGTTTGAAGAAAGTATAATACTCCTCAGGTGCCAGGATAAAACATTACAGTATGAAAAAGGTACAATACTCCTCAGGTGCCAGGATAAAACATTACAGTATGAAGAAGGTTCAATACTCCTCAGGTGCCAGGATAAAACATTACAGTTTGAAGAATGTACAATACTCCTCAGGTGCCAGTATAAAACATTACAGTAGGAAGAAGGTACAATACTCCTCAGTTGCCAGGATAAAACATTACAATATGAAGAAGGTACAATACTCCTCAGGTGCCAGGATAAAACATTACAGTATGAAGAAGGTACAATACTCCTCAGGTGCCAGGATAAAACATTACAGTATGAAGAAGTTACAATACTCCTCAGGAGCCTGGATAAAACATTACAGTATGAAGAAGGTACAATACTCCTCAGATGCCAGGATAAAACATTACATTATGAAGAAGATACAATACTCCTCAGGTGCCAGGATAAAGCATTACATTATGAAGATGGTACAATACTCCTCAGGTGCCAAGATAAAACATTACAGTATGAAGAAGGTACAATACTCCTCAGGTGCCAGGATAAAACATTACAGTATGAAGAATGTACAATAATCTTCAAGTGTCAGGATAAAACATTACAGTATGAAGAAGGTACAATAATCTTCAAGTGTCAGGATAAAACATTACAGTATGAAGAAGGTTCAATACTCCTCAGGTGCCAGGATAAAACATTACAGTATGAAGAAGGTACAATACTCCTCAGGTGCCAGGATAAAACATTACAACTTATCTCCCAGCTACATGAGTTGGTAGCAGTAACTGTTTCTACTGAGTACTCATTTGCTTTACACTCATTTATGGTCTGAATTTAATTTGTCTCAGACACAGCAGCATACCATTCAACCTGTTAGTGCCACAAATATGGATAAAGCCTAAAATAACAGGGGAACAAAGGCCCAGAAATAAGATTGGATTTTACATGTTTCTCTTAGTAACTTGGAAAGTTGTTATAATAAAAATATGTGTGTTAGTGTGTTTTTTTCTCTTTTTCTGAAAGATATGAAGTGTGAAACTCAAATGAATGTCATTATTTAGTGATTTGAATCCTCAGTTATTTGCTTTAAAAGCCCAAATTTTATGAGGAACAGACCAAAATATGAGGCAAAAATCTGTACAGTTGAGAGGTATGCACAGCAGAAGGAATGGGAAATATTTAAGGAGTTATCACAAATAATAAAGAAAGATATCCCTGGCAGTTCATTCAGAGCTATTCTACTAAGACAGACCAGGGCCCTTATAATATCGTGCAAACTTCAGACTTTTGAGGGTGCAACATTTTTCTGCTTTAAGTTTTATCTATGGGAGTGGAATACTTACCAAAGAAATTATATAAAATAATACTTTGATATAAATATGTTTAGGCAATAGTTATCATTAAGTTAACTGCCATGAGTGAATTCACATGGCTGGTTATAAATCATTAATTCTATGTACTGCTTTAATTACAGCTGAACATCTTGCTTAAATGCTCTTAAATTAAAAGTTTTTGTAATAAATGTATTTTAAAAGGCATAGTGAAGGCTTAATGATGTGTACAACTCTCCACACATCTTTTCCCCAGAGTCCCCTTTCTGCTATCTGGTTGCAGTGTTCATATCGTCTTTCCAGGGCAGGCTGGCTAGTAACCTCTTGTCATCACTTTCATCAGTGCTTCTCAGGGGTGCTCCGCTGACCTGCATTAATTGACTTCCATTAATTTACTGACATGAAAAGCTTAGTAAGTGGTCCTGATTAAAACTGTAGTCAGAGAGGCTGGAAAAGCATTATGAGCAGTAAGAAATACCAAAGCTGTTACACCTTTCATTTACTTTTTAATAAAGCTATTGGTTAATTCCACTGCTATTACCTTCCTGAAAATGAATGTGAAAATTAGGATAACTTGGTAAATGACAGATCTTTTTCATGCAATTAAAATGATCTGCATATTTTCCTTCGCAAGTGACAGGAGACTGTCTTTCAGGTTAAGTACGCAATCCCTAGGCAGGCCAGAATCCTAAAGAAGTAGATGTCTGCGCAGTGAAAGACTAATAAGGGACTGCGATATAATGTAGGAAAGAAATAGAAGTGGTCAGAATAATGTTTTTCTAATCATTGGTTTCACAGCTGTATTTAACACTTAGGCATCTCAGACAGTCATAAAATTAACTATTATGAAGTATTCACTTTGGTTTATTGATATACAAGTTCATAAGAAAATAGCATTAATACATTCTACCACTGAATATACATCATGGGCATTGAGGTGGTTTCATAAATTCCATAATCAAGATACACACAAGTGTGGACATTATCTTCGAGAGAAATGGCTACTTGCATTGTGGACAGTACAATTCAATGTATAAATCCATTTCTGTTTTACATAATGTAGCAGTTTATGAGCAAAGTGGATAAACCAGTACCCTAAACAAATACTATCAATTATGCAGAAAGCCAGCGTTCAGTTTAACTCAGGTTCAAGATATTGCTTCATTTTTTAATTACCTGTTAATCCAATTCAAGGTCACAGTGGAATTGTCACTGTGTGACTTGTGGCTTGATTTGCTAATTAAAATCCTTACATATAGCTGATGCTTATTAATCTTATATGGAACAACCAGTACAGGACTAGGAGTCCATGATGCTGATGAAAAGACGTGGTATATTAGCATGGTGGCAAGATCCATACCACTGGTGTAGTGCCACGCTGTGGCTGATAGCTAAAACACACAAAGGGAACAGCAGGGTTATCGCATATCAACGTGACAGCTACACTTTTTAGTACTTTTCTGCGAACACAGCATTCAGTCTTTGAATGATTCAGCTCTGTGTGGTGATTTAGGGTAGTGGGGAAGGAAAAAATTATTATTTTTAAGAGACAATACTGATGGAGATGGGTGTGGCAGGACATACTCTATTAATTAACGTATATTAATATAGCAATAACCCACGCCTGGGTGTGGGTAATGCTGGATTTACCCACGGTTGGCGTGGTTCGCCCGAGGGACCAAACAAAGACAACCGTGGGTAAATCCAGCATTACCCACACCCAGAAGTGGGTTATTGCTATTATACAATGACATTATTTAAGAAAAGAAATAATTACTTTTCTTAAATAATGGCATTGTATAATGCCTCTTTGCTGCCCTTCCGCAGCTGTCTGGTGTTCCGCGGCAGTTCTGATGTACTGCGCATGCCTACACAATCTTGCACAGCCCAAACTTGGTTAAGCACAGCCCAAACCCTGTAATTTGAAGTATCCACCTGTACTATACATTCTTTATTGTAATCTGGGCTGGCTAACACAGGGGCCCTCTGAAAATCTCTTTTAGTTTTTGAATGCCTGCTCACAATCTATGGTCCACACTACCTTGTCCGGTTTATTCTTCCTAGTTAGGTCCATAAGGGGTGCAGCTATGATACTGTAATTGGGCACAAATTTCCTATAGTATCCTGCTGTCCCTAAAAATGCTGTCACTTGTTTCTTAGTAACAGGAACTGGCCACGCATGTTTGGATAGCTTCCACCTTGACAGGTTCTGGCCTAACATTACCACTTCCCACTCTGTGCCCTATGTAAGTGACCTCTGCTATACCCACATGACACTTACTGGGTTTAATGGCTAATTCTGCCCTACTTAATCTATCCAAGACCTCCATCACATGTTGGTCTGCAAATGTCCGTAGCATAGTCTTCAATGTAGAGTTTAACTTCTCCACAAGACCATTAGTCTGGGGATGGTAGGGAATGTTCTTTAAATGTTTCACACCACAACGCTTCCACAGACAAGTCAGCAGGTCTGACATGAAGTTGGTACTTTGGTCAGTCAGTATTTTCTGTGGAAAACCTACTCAGCTGAATATTTCTAGCAAAGCATTTGCCACCTTTTCTATATCAATATCACCTGCAAAAGGAATATTAGGAACTTTAGTTAGAAGTGTCAGATGGTAGGCTGTAGGCTCTGTTAATTGCTGCACTACCTCACCTTCCAGCCCTCCTCAAGAGTCCACTCTTTATACAACAAACGCTTGTTCCCGTATACAGACTCCCCTCTTCCTTGAGCCTCAGGTGCTTCCTTAGCCATATCTCCCTTAAGCTTTGTACTGTAGGGTCTGCAATTTGAGCCTGTCTCAACTGTACATCTGCAACCCTCCAAAGCTCCCCTTCTGCAGGAAGCCTAGTATTTTCCAACAGCTGTACCTCACTGTCACTCTGAATACTATCACTCCCTTCCATCCAAGGATTTACTGTGTCCAAGCGAACATCAGTACTTCCCAGCAGCTGTGACTCATATTCAGACTTACTACTACTGGATAGCTCCTTCTCTGAAACAGCCACCACACTAGTCCCAGCCTCAGGTATGAGATTTGTCTGGTTCTCTCCCAGACTACTGGACCTACATGCTTGTCTCTGAGCTTGACTATGTGTCACTGCTTGTACCCAAGGCACTGCATCATCACACGCATTCCCTATCAGGACATCTGCAGGAATATTCTCAAATACAAGCTCCCCTTCCACAGGAACACTAGTAACGTCCAACAGCTGCACCTCGTTGTCACTCTGGGTACCACCTCTCACCTCCATCCTCACAGTCTCGGTGTGCAAGGGAACATCAGTATGCACAAAAGCCAGGAACCAAACACCTCAACTACAAACTAAGGAAATGCCAAGTACACCAACAAAGGAATTTTATTGCAATACTGAGTGCTTTCATCCAAAAATAGCCAGACTTCTTCAGAGTATGAATAACAACTGGTAATAATGACTTTTATATAACAAAAGTGACAAATCACATGGCCCCACACACCCATCAATTAATAAATTAAAGCTGAACACATTTACTTAGTAAATCGTTAGTTCAATAAACTAAACAACAAATTAAAAAACCTTAAAACATATGTTAAAATGTTTCAATTATAATGTTTAAACCTGGTATGACTTAAGTTTTAAAACACTGCCAATAGATATTTGCTCATTACGTCCAGGAGGGGTATAAGCATTAAGTCTAAGTTGCCAAAGTAACTTACACAGTTCTAAAAGATCTACTCATGGCCCACCCCTAGGATTTACTGGCAACCAATCTAGTCCGA
The DNA here is from genome assembly GCF_019279795.1 of Protopterus annectens. NCBI lineage: Eukaryota > Metazoa > Chordata > Ceratodontiformes > Protopteridae > Protopterus > Protopterus annectens. The sequence continues at coordinate 609,573,474 of NC_056736.1, read as the reverse complement.
AAAATAGAAAATCGTGAGCTGGATAATTCATAACATGTTTTGCTAGGGAATTGTTCACATTTTGCTTTCTAATTTCCAAGGAATGTTCATAAATGTGTTCCCTTAACCTCCTTTTTGTTTTCCCCACATAATAACAAGTACATTTCTGGCAGAGAGCTAAGTAAATAACACCTGAAAGTGTTACAGTTGCATGAAAAGCAAACTTTAATAAGGATACCATTCACACATACTTGGTCAGCCATCAACATAAATTTGCACTGACCACAAGCCCAACATTTTTTAGTGACGGGTTTTTTATGTGTGTACATGTTGTTATAATAATCAGAGGATTCAAAAAAATTCTTTATAGTTCTACCTTTCTGATAAACTACAATCAGTTTTTCAACCAATTTTTCTGTCAAACCATTGAACATTGTGAAAACAGACCAGTTTCTATCAAGAATATTCCTAATGGCCCTGTCTTCAGCGAATACTGCATCACAAAGCTAGTAGAATAGCCTTTCCCAGAGCCATCACCTTTGTTAACCACTTCATTAACAGACTGAATGTTAGATCTAACCAAAGGTATAATAGAACCTGTCTGCCTCTCTGTTTCTATACTAGATTTAATAGACTGGACCAAATGAAAGGGGTACCCTCTACTTTTAAACATATTGTCTAACACTTCTCCTTCCACTTTAAATAAGTGGTTGTCAGAAATCATCCTTGCCAGACGTATATACTGGCCCTTGACGATACCCTCTTTTTGGGATCTAGGATGGTTTCTTTGAAAATGTAACAGACTGTTACAATAAGTGGGCTTCATGTATATAGTAGTGTTAATACTTCTTTGACTGGTATCCTTAAATATTGTTACATCCAAATAATTAATAGAAACAGGGTTAAACAATGTGCAAACCTCAGAGAGGTAGTAGCAGAATTAAAATATTCTACAAATGGAACTATATCTACAATGTCACCCTCCCAAGAAATAAAAATATCATCCAAATATCTAGCATACAATTTCAATGGGGGAGTCCGAAATTTATTAAACCAAAAGTGTTTTTCCCACCGAATCAAAACAATATTAGCATAAATGGGGGCACAAGAGGCCTCCATAGCTACACCTTTAACCTGTTGAAAATATTGACCATCTAAAAAAACAAAATTGTTTTTAATACCAAGTCCATAAACAGGTTCAATATAAATATCTCATCATTATTAAAACAATTAAATTACCACAAAAAGTCATTGAATCAGGCTAAAGCCACATCATGAGGTATGACATTTAACAATTTGACAATGTCTATAGTTAAAAACACAAGTTGATCAGAATATGTAATATCCCTAATTTTCAACAAAAATCCCACGAATCTTTACATAAATAGGAAAATCATTCACTCTGTTTTTTAGCTTGTAGTCAATGAATGTTGCTAATGGATGAGTTTTAGAACAATTAGCACTGACAATGGGCATCAGAGGTGGGTCCATGGTGCTTTTATGTATCTTAAGTATACTGAAGATAGATGCTACCAAAGGGAACTTAACCTGTAAAAAGTCATATAAAATTATACTAATTTGCCCTGATCAGAGAGATTTTTTACCATATAGTCTATTTTTTGTATGCTACATGAATAAAATTCAAGGATGTTTCTTCATAAAAATCCCCATTCAAAACATGACTATGCATACGGTTTAGATAATCTTCCCTGTTCATGATAACAACACCCCCACCTTTGTCCGGTTTCATTGTTCTAATGTTTTTATCCTTGGCTAGTTGTAGTAATAGCTGAAATTCAGATTTGTTAAGAGTGAAATCAGAAAAATCACCCCCCCCCCATTTCACCACCAAAGATTGTAAGTTGAATTCAACTAATTTCTCAAACAACAACAGAGGGGTAGAAAGTACCTGATTAATGATACTACTTCTGTGAATTATCTCTAAACCCTCGTTTGGTTTGTTATCATCAAAAATCAGTTTAAAACTAAGCTTTCTTATAAAGAGTTTAAAGTCTACAAGCATATGTTTCATTTTTATATGGTTCGTGGGTACAAACAAAAGTCCTCTACATAATAAGTCGGCATACTTGGAACTGTACTCATTGCCAGTAAAACTGTAAAGTTTAAAGTCACGTTCAGCATTCAAAACAGTTTCTGGACATTCTGCTAATGTGGGCGAGATGTTGTCAGCAAAAGTAATCAAACATTCAATATTTAATTCCTCCTCCACTGAAAATAAGTTCTGGCTTCCCTCCATGGGCCATATTGTTTCTTTCAGAGCTTTTTTCACTGCAGGCAGATCCGCCTGTTGATTGGTTCTGTTCAGTAACCTTTCTGACCTCCTCACAAGCTAATTTTTTGAAGAGGTGGACTTAACATCATCAAGCTCTTCTTCTTCCAATACTGTCGTATAGGTGTTCTGTCCATTACCGTCAATACCACAGTAACCTGGAGGTTTAGGGTAGGCACAGCCCTTAAGATAATCATTTTTGTCTTGATTAATTTTATTATGAGTTGTGGAAATGTCCTTATCAGTTTGGGAGAAAATGTTATTATAATGCCCAAGCTTCTGTTCAAACAGAAGATCTCTAGTAATCAGATCATTAAGTTGGTTGGCTTCAATAATCAGGTTGTCGATACACTTTTGATTGTGTTTTACAAGCACTTCTAACAACTCCAAACCATGCCTGTCAAACAAATTCAACAATTCTTTGTGCAAGGGGGAATCTGGAATTTACCCATTAAGATATTTCCAACACATTAACCACTTTGGGACAATTTTCAATCTAATACATTCCCGAAGGTAGGTGTTCTCCATTTGTAATTTTCAACATTTATACAAGGTGTCATGCAAATTGTCCATAAGTTGTTGTAAACTTTTACCTTTGGCATTCTCTCCCCCATTAAAAGTCAATGACCCATTGAGCCATTTAGATAAATCAAATTTCCCATTACTTTCCATAGAAGAAACATCAGAACCATCTTCAATTTGCTCTTGGTTTAAACACAGTGGTGTATGCAGACAAGCATTCACATCAGACCCTCTTGTAGTTTGCACATTGACCTTGAGGGTAAGTTCTTTTACCAATTGAGTAAGCAAGCCAATACTTGCTACTACACTGCCGAAGGTGTGATTACTCTGCCCTCCCAGGGAAGTCTGTGGCTCATTGTTAGACATCAGAAAAACCAGGAACCAAACACCTCAGCAGCAAATAGGACCAAAACAGCCACAAAAACCAATGAAATGCCAGGTAAACCACCAAACAAATTTTATTGCAATACTGAGCACTTTCATCCAAAAATAGCCAGACTTCTTCAGAGTATGAATAACAACTGGTAACAATGACGTTTATATAACAAATGTGACAAATCACATGGCTCCACACATCCTTCAATTAATAAATTAAAGCTAAACACATATACTTAGTAAATAGTTAGTTCAATTAACTAAACAACAAGTTAAAAAAACCTTAAAACATATGTTAAAATGTTTCCCTTATAATGTTTAAACCTGACATGACTTAAGCTTTAAAATGCTGCCAATAGATATTTGCTCATTAAGTTTGGGGGGGGGGTATAAGCATTAAGTCTAAGTTGCCAAAGTAACTCCCGTTGTTCTAAAAGATCTTCCCATGGCCCTCCCCTAGGATTTAGTGGCAACCAATCAAGTCCGAAAAATAGAAAATGGTGAGCGGAATAATTCATAACATGCTTTGCTAGGGAATTGTTCACATTTTGCTTTCTAATGCCCAAGGAATGTTCAAAAATCCATCAAAGGATTTACCATGTCCAAGGGAACATGAGTACCTCCCAGCAGCCATGGCTAACATTCAGACTTACTACTACAGGATAGCTCCATCTCTGAAACAGCCACCACACTATTCCCAGCTTCGGGTATGAGATCTGTCTGGTTCTCTCCCAGACTACTGGACCTACATGCTTGTCTCTGAGCTTGACTATGTGTCACTGCATGCACCAAGGCACTGCATCATCACAGTCATTCCCTATAATGACATCTGCCAGAATATTCTGAAATACAAGCTCCATTTCCACAGGAAGCCTAGTAACGTCCAACAGCTGCAGCTTGCTGTCACTCTGGCCACCACCTCTCACCTCCATCCTCATAGTCACTGTGTGCAAGGGAACATCAGTACCCCCCAGCAGCTGTGGCGTACATTCAGACTTACTGTTACCAGATAGCATCTTCTCTGAAAAAGCCACCACTCTAGTCCCAGCTTCAGGTATGAAGTCATTCTGGGTCTCTCCCAGAATACTGAACCTACATGCCTGTCTCCAATGCTGATTGCGTGTCACTGCATGTATACAAGGTACTGCATCATCAGTCACTCCATATCAGGATATCTGCAGGAATATCCTCAAACACACCTACTTGCTTCCTTCCTCTTCCACCCTCCCAGTAAAGAGCAACTCTAGCCAAAGGTATTTGGAATGGGGTCCCTCCCAATGCTCGGACTGGAGTAGACTGCCCAAGCAGGAACTGCTTTTCTCTAACCACTGCAGGCCTCACAGTGGTTATGTCAGAAGCTGTGTCCCTCTTAGCAGTTAACTTGTTTACCAGCTAGCAAGATAGGATATACATTTTGGTGATAATCTGGCACTCCACTTGTTTCTAAATAACTTACCACTGGAAGTTTGTCATCACCACTTGCTGGGACACTCACTTTTTGTTTCTCATCTTGCCTCGGTGGACATTTGACTGCTATATAGCCCCTCTGGTTACACTTGAAACATCTAATCCCTAACTGTGCACTTGGATTGGTAGTTTCCCCCATTACTGGTGTACTCTGTTGGAGTGGTTTAGACTGCCCCCCATGGATTCTGTTATATCCATGTACAGCACCGGGTATCCCTTTCCTATGCAGTGATGCTCTGCTTGCCAAGGAGAGATCTCCATTTCTCCCAAACTCCTCTGCAAATTTTCACTCATGGTCTGCTAACCAGACTCTCATGTTATCAGGCAAAGTACTGAGGGCTTGTTCCCCTCACCAAAAAGTTTGTCACTCTCTCAGAAGTGGTGACCTGACACCCACTCAACCATCTGTGAAAGTAAGTACTTAAGTCAGCAATATAATCACGTACACTTTTCATCTGCCTTGTATTTATGTTCACAAAACTTTTTTTCTATAAGCTTCAGGCATAAGTTTGAAACAGTCAAGCAAGCAACATTTCACTTTTTAATAATTCAAACAACCTATATCATTTAACTTTGCTACAGCCTGAACAGCTTTACCATGCAGTAAGGGAGTCAGGACTTGAACCCAGAGCTCACAGTTAGCATCATATTGTCTACATACCCTCTCAAAAATATGAATTAACCTATTAAAGCCATCCTCATCCTTGTACTGAGGGAACGTTTACTGACCTTTTCAGATTCTGGGGTCCAGTTATTCCCTTCCCATTACCTCCATGATCCTCTTGAAGGGTAAGAAGCTCCACTTCATGCTGGCACTGTCTCTCATCCTCCTTGCACTGTTTCTCATTCTTCTCATGCTGTCTGTCATTGTCCATAACTTCTAAATGCTGTAGTCTCTCTTTGGTCTCAAGTCATTTGGACTCCAGTTCATATTGGCACTGTTTCTCCTCAGCCTCCAGTTCATATTGGCACTTCTCCTTAGCATCCAGTTCATATTGACGCTGTTTCTCCTCAGCTTCCAGTTCATATCTGCTTCTCCATTTCCTCAGCCTCCCATTGTTGGGCTTCCAGGTGCAGTCTCCCTAACTTCAGATGGAATCGCAGGTTCCCTGAAGAAAAGGTGGACCGTTCAATCTCAGCAGGCTAAGCATCACCAACACGAAACTGCATATCCTCTGAATGACTGGTCTGAGCTGTTGCTGCAACAAGGCTTAAATCATTGCTTCCTTGGTCAGGTTGGCATGCACCAATCCTCTGGCTTCACACTTCTTAGCCAATTGGATCTTTGTCAGCTTGCTAAAATCTTCTGCTGACATCCTTGCCTGCTATCCCTGACTAACTGAAAAAATAATTAAAACTGTGGTGGATTGAAATTCCAAATGTTTACCTTGTGGCTATCAAAAGTGCACACTTTAATGACAACTACCCACAGTCTACTGGAATCCAATTAAAAATCTGACACCGCTGGCACCAATAAATGAGACATCCAGCTATATCCCACTGGATTACCAAGAATTAATGTGACGTCCCTTACTATCCTGGGTCAGTAACTAAGGAGCTTCAGTCCTCACTACTGACTCTAATATGAGACTTTCACTTAAACAGAAGTAATATTTCACAATTTTCCACAACAGGAACATGTTCTATTTTCCTAGGATTGGACTATATGCGTCTCTCCACCCCAAATGTAACTCCTTATTACACAAGTCAGAGTAATGTGTCCCAAGACCTCTGATACACTCAGACTCAAAGTAAATTTAAATCTCACACATACAAACAGTTCTGGGAAAGCCTGACACAGATTTCCAGCTGTGTCCCTTCCCCAAAATAATACCGTAATTCTACCACCAATCAGAGTGTCTTCAGGCTCTTCTAAAGGGGTGTCCAATTATGAAAATTAAATATCAAAAATAAATGATAGCTATGATCAGAACAGCCAGGCCTTTGAAGGGACCTGGGGAGTATCAAACAGGTATAAGCACTGTCTAATATCTAAAGAAAAACATGGATTTCCAGCCACAGTGTAAAGTAATAAAAAACATTTAATAATAAGTAAAATGATAACAAGAATATAAATCAGTAGCTTTCAGTAAACACCAGAACTCAATCACCAGAAATGTAAAATTAAACTACAGGATAGAAGTCCAATATTCTTGAAAAACGTTATCTTAATAACTAAGCTTTCCTATCTAACTAAAAAATAATTTCCCTGATCTAATCTAACACATAACAGCAAGGCAAAAGGCAGGCTTACAGTTTTTGGGGAGTTCTGTTTCATGAGGGTCCACTGACTGCACTAATTTGTAACTGATTGTACTTCACAAAACTACTCAGCACTTGAAAAACTGCAGTCTTGACTGTCTTATTTAAAAAAAAAAACAACCATCAACTGTTTGAAAAAGTTATTTTCCTGTCAATCAGCTATTTAAATAATCACTTAGCAGCCAGGAACACTAATGACATCACGCACTGTTCAGCTGATTCTCCACAGTTTGTACTTTAGAATGTCCCTCTCAAACATGTGCAGTTAGAAATGTATCAAAACACTGCCAGATTCTTTAAACATTCTGTTTATACAGGAAAATACTCAATATTTTAAAACTTATTTACATTTTCAGAAGCAGATATGCTGGCTTGCCATACAAGTTAATCCAGAATATACACAAATCTCCTGCCAGACATGCTAACACAGATGAAAGTGTTTTCATTTTCTTCATAGCTTTTCAAATCATGTTATAGCAGTAATAAGAGCTTTCCTCTTATGCCCTACCCAAAATGACTGTTTAGAAAGTGTAATGGTATGCATTACTATGATGCAGCATGAAATGGTAATATTAAAAGGAGAGGAAAAGAAAATGCATATAGTATATTCCAAGATGGACAACACATGGTCATAGTGAAAAGTGCACAGTTTGCTGACATTTTTTCAGATTCAAGACTATTCATATTCATATGTATAGACATAGAATAGAAAAGCAGTTAATGACCCTTACAACCATCTACTTGACCAGATTTTCTCTATAACATCTTCCTTTTTAACATTTTTCTCTACCCCTTCAAAATCTATTTCTGTTCTGCATACTGCTGAGATACAATATCACTGTAGTTCTTCTGCCTCTTTAGAAAGTCTGTTGTAGTCAGTCCATCCAACACTCTGTACAGGGCTAGCCTTAGGTGAAACAGTATCCTAGGCAGAGGGCTGCATGGTGAAACTCCTTCTGCCTACCGCTCCTCACTTGCACACATCTCCCAGTATTCTGTTTCCCCGTCTCAGCTTCCTCACATCATCCAAATTACTGTGTTCTTTCTTTTGTCATATTTTGTCTTATTCTTCAGCTTTTTCCTGCATCTATTAAACACAGCCTAAGACTGCAATGTAATAACTGCTGAGGAAGTAACTGAATTAAGTAGGGGTCTTGAGGCCACTAGGCCCTAGCATCCATGGTTTTCTAGATACTCTTGATGTGTATTTTACAGCATTTTTCCATCCAATAATGGCCTGAACTAAAATCATGACTGAGGAAAGAAATTCAGGACTGGCTCCTGAAGCATAGGCATAGTAAGGGCACATAATCTGTGCCATTTTACCCTAGCTACACCAAATATTAAAATTCAACCTTCCTCAGAATATTAACATCTTGAGGGGCAAGATCTTCCAAATTCAATACCTTGATGCACTGAGGTATTAAATTCAATCGGCAAACACTGTAGCCATGCAAAATAATGCAATTAAGAAATATTGTATGCTAATAAACTGTATTACCTTGTCCAGGTGGAGTGGAAAGCTGACTTAGCCCTGGCCAAGTTGTTGAACAGAACAGCTCCACCTGTATAAGGGAACTGCTAAGTACCAGTTCTGTTACACAGATGACACTCTGTGAAATGAGACCATTGAGATCCACAGTCCCTCTGTGGGGCATATAGGTAAATGCAAGCACTGCGTCCAGTATGGCTGTCATGGCTGCATTTACACATCCAGGAAGAGGGAGGAGGATGTGACACACACTACCACCAAGAAAGTCAGTTCATAATTTCTGTGCACAGGAATCAGTGGCAAAGTCAAAAATAATAGCAAGACAAAGGCCCAAGATGGGGGACACCTTTCAAATATTACTCAAAATAACTAAAATTTTAATAGAACAACTGGCTTTACATCAATTAGTATGCAGAGAAAAAGTTAGAAAAAGACCTTCTATGGATGACAGACAGCTACAGTTGAGCTGCATTTGCAGGTGGAGCTAGGAACCACCTGTACCAAACATGCTTGAATATGGAACCACTAATCATACAGAGACAGCTTATCTACATTTCATAGATTTTCATTTCTTTTAACTATAGTGGGTACTAGCCAAGAAACTATTTTTGTTTAAATAAAAAGGCATAATTTCAAGATTGATCAGGTAAAAATACTGTATATTAATAGTATTATGTTCTGGGTATGCAAACGAGAGGTTACTCTTAAAAAAAATGGAAATGCAAATGTGATGTGAACTGACTTTTCATACTCATAATCCAGTACTTATCAGTCTCTCTCTCTCTCTCTCTGTCTCTCTATGTATGTATATATATATATATATATATATATATATATATATATATATATATATATATATATATATTTGCAATTATGTATATAGCTACATATATTTAGATATACACACGCACATATATAAAAATATATAGTTTTGTTGGTTTGGTCGACAGGGTGTTTGGTCAACATCTGTTTAATAAACTGTAATTGGTTAATGATGCACATAGTCGACAGTTGTGCGAGATCAACAATATTCGCCTTTCCCAGGGATTGTGTGAGGTCAGAGTTAGTATATATATAATTTGCATGGGGTGTGAGTAGTGCAGCTCCCCCCCACACATGGAAGGATCTTGTTTATGTATTTTTAAGTTATATTTGCATAAGCTGAGAAACTACTTCAGTGCATGTGTTCTAGGAAGTCAACTTTTCTTTTTGTAATGTAGAGTTGTTAGCTTCAGGATGATGACATTTGTACTAGTCAACCAGCTGAAGGTAACTCATATATATGTATGTATATATAATATGTATATATATATATATATATATATATATATATATATGGATCACCTTCATATGCCCGAAATCGCGTTTCGCCGACACACTAATCACCGACACGAAAAGACTGACAACAAAAAATACAGACAACGCAAAACACCGAAAACCATTACACCAACACAGTACACTACATAACATATCCACTATCCCTAACCCAAACCCTAACCCTAAGGTCCGACACTACCGCACACTCACCCTACCTGCACCCTAACCCTAACCCACTTACCCACCCCTAACCCCAAGGTCCGACACTACCGCACACTCACCCTACCTGCACCCTAACCCTAACTCACTTACCCACCCCTAACCCCAAGGTCCGACACTACCGCACACTCACCCTACCTGCACCCTAACCCTAACTCACTTAACCCACCCCTAAACCCACAGTCCCTCACTATCGCACACACACTCTACCTGCACCCTAACCCTAACTCACTTAACCCACCCCTAAACCCACAGTCCCTCACTATCGCACACTTACCTGTCCGCTCCCTAACACTAAATCCCTCACTCTATCGCACACTTACCGAGTCCGTCGGATTCTCACCTTGTCGGTCATTTGCGTTGTCGGTGTTTTCGTCCCGTCGGATTCCGTGTCGGCGAAACGCGTTGTCGGGCATCTGAAGGTGACCCATATATATATATATATATATATATATATATATATATATATATATATATATATATATATAGCATCTAATTAAACATCTTGAGATGATGTCACTACAGACTTTCCTGTACTAATTATCTCTTTCTCTGTTTATACAAGTAGGGCTTGATGGTCCTGTCTCTACTATTACTACTGTATTAATATGTACTGCTAATGTATGAAAGCTTGTGTTGTATGTGTGCATGTGTGTGTGTGTGTGTGTGTGTGTGAATAGTGAAACTGCATCTATCTATTATCTGTATATTTATTTATTTATTTAATGGACTTGGATTTTTTTATCTTTTTTAAATGGGTAAATAATGAGTTTGTTTAAAAATCAAAATGAGAAGAAAAAAAAATAATAAAAAATAAAAATATTTACCAGTATTGCAGTGCAAACAGTTGTGGTGTTATTATTCTCTTACAGTGGTTATGGTCTCCCCTTGGAGATATGGGTCCTGGATTGCTGCCCAAACCTCCCCTCTTATAATACACCATTGTGTGATTATGCCAAAAATGGTGTGGGAAGTTGTGTGTTCCTTTTTTCCCTTCTTTTGTAAAGATGTATATTTGTAATAAAGAAATACTACTCTTTTTGTTATGTGTCATGAGATCTTTTACATCCACCTGAGCTACCATCAATTCAGGCCGATGGAACCTAGGTATAATGCCTCCTCCAAAGAATGGCAGACTCAGGAGTGCAGCACCTTCCTTATGCTGCTGTGCAATGTCAGTACTGGAAAATAAATCAAAGTACTTCATGTGGAAATATTTATATATTTTTTTTATTTAACATTGGTTTATCTGTAAAGTCTGACTGGGACAGAGCCCATTTTCAGTGGAGGGCCAGGGAGAAACGCTCACTGAGTCAAAGTCTTCTGATTTTTCAGCATAAAATGAAAATGAGCTACTTGTTGAGACACTGGTTTAGTTGAATGAAAACTTTGGCCCACAGCTGTCTGTTTCTATTCTGGTAGGTCATTCGCATATATATTTACACAGGTAGAGCATATCAGTGGAGGTGTGGGCATCCATTTCAAATTTAGATTAGTTGGGAATATTTATTTTTTATGGCAGTTTGTTCAATGTACAATACCATGAAGTAAATATTATTAAACACCTCTTTCAGCAACTTTGCTTCAATTAATTGTTGCAGTTTTCACAACTGTTGTGTGGCTGTGTAGTTCATTTATATAAACTGGGGAGGTGTGGGGGGGTTGAACCACATGGGAAAACAGTAAGGCTTCCCCTTCTATAAAAAAGGTTATTCTGCTATTCACTGAAAGTGGCTTTTAGTGACAGTTTTTCAAACTTACTGTCCATCAGACAATTTTTTCAACAAATCATTCCATGTCTAATTAGATATGGTTCAGAATTCTTGTGGAAATGCCAACTACTTTCATTATGTCCTGGGAGCATAAACAATTTAAAATGGATACTCATTTACTGTCTGGCAGATAATTCGATGATGTCTTCAGTAAAGTTTGCTAATTTCCTCATTGAATTAATGATAGGTCACAAAATGGATTAGTATTGAGTGAATTTTTTGTGTTGCCTACCCTCTGCAGTAATGCACTGGCCCTGGTTTCCTGATGCTGGGAACTCAGCCTCCAAATCCAATTTCTAGGGAGGGATGTCTTGTGTGAGGAACCACCATCTATCTTCACAAGTATTAGAGGTCTTATCCTTCCCTAGTGGAGCTAATCTGGTCAACAAATGATAAATAAATTAACTGTAGCTGACATCCATCTACACTTTCCATTTCTGATTAAAGTGTCTAGCTTTATTACAGTGGAGGACTAACTCACTACCTAATGAGCCTTATGTTTTCATCAGTGTGAAATGGGTACTCACTTTTTTTATTGACAAAGTTACCACTTCCTTCCTCAGCATGCCTCTAGATTGTCCAGAATGCCTAGATTTTTGCCTAATGTTTTTTTCTGTTCCTCATAAAATGTGTAGTTTTCTGGAAAACTATAGAGGATGGAAGTCCTTAAATAATGACTTTTGAGTTTCACACTTTACATAATTCAAAAAATATATGCTAATGCAAAACCTGTTATTCTGGTAGGATCATAGGATCATAGGAGATTACTAGGCTATCGACCCAGAGGTCATTTCATTTCTAGCCATTTCATCCCAATGTAATACAATAGGAATGTTAATACCCAAGATTGCATTTAGTAATGACTGTCCATGTCCAGTACGGTTGTGGGTGCTATTCCTGGTAAGAATTTAAGGTGCCCCATCCACTCGTCCAGGTTCCTTTTGAACAGTGTCATAGAGTGCTCTGTTTCACATGAATAGGTAGCCTATTCCAAAGACATGTCAGTCACTGGGAGATAAATCTGTCCCTCCAGCATGTCCTGTTTAAGTCACAGACCATATTTAGGTCCCTGGAATGGGTGGCCCTAGTCCCATTTAATTTATGGATATGCACCAAGTTCATTAGGTTTAGGTCTGAGATTGCTCTGTAAGCCAGGCATAAGTCACCCCTAAGAAGTCTATATGATACAGAGTAAAGTGACAGGGACTTTAGTCTGTCTGTGGATGGCACATGCTGGAGTCCATTGATCTTTTTTAATAGAAACCTCTGAGGTCTCCCTAATTGTATGGTACATGCCAAATGGGGCGTTATACTCAATGATGGGCTTGATTAGTACTAAGTATACAGGGGTTATAACCTCTTTTGTTCTTGAGGCCATGCCTGCTCTAATCAAGTGTTCTACATAGAAAGCCTTCCATACTACAGTAGACACAGAGTGGTCAAAGTTAAGGTCATGGCCAACTTGTGAACCCAAGTCCCTTATCACTTTGTAGGTACTTAGGGTATTGTTGTTGATTTGATAGTGTGAAAGGATATTGTTTGTGCCAAAGGGAAGGATGATGCATTTCTTTGCATCCAGTTTGAGACCATGACTAAGACACCAGTTGATGGTTTGCATAAGACCCTCCTGGAATATACTGACATCATTAGGGGATTCAATAATTGCACCCAGTTTCCAGTTGTCTGCAAACTTGGTCAGCCACAACCCCTTAGTTTTGACCTGAACTTCTGAGAAGTATATACCAAACAGTAGGAGGACCAGCACTGATTCCTGTGACACCCCTCACTGGTAACAGGTCTGCTAGTTGATGTGGAGTCACCTACTTTGATAGTGTGTGTCCGGTTTGTGAGCCAGTTAGCAACCCATCATACAAGGAAGGGGTTTACATTCAGTTTGCTAGGTTTATTGGTAATGCCTGAATGTGGGATTGTGTTGAAAGCCTTTTCCAAGTCAAAGTATGCTTTGTGCACAGATTTACCCTCATCAATGGCCCTGGTTACATTTTCAAAAAAATCCATAAGATTTAACAGGCAAGATCTGCCCTTGATGAAGCCGAATTGGGTAGGATCCAGGGTTTGGAGGTCACCTATGTCTTTATTTATGAGGTCCATAATGATACAGTCCATGGTCTTACAGATGAAGCTGGTCAGCCTTATGGGTCTGTAATTACCCATGTCTCTTGCTAGGTCACCTTTGTGGAGGGGAATAACTGTTGCTGTTCTCCATTCCACAGGAACAAAGCTTGTGGTTATACTACTATTGAAAAGGGTACATAATGGTGATGCTAGTTCATTTTTTAGCCATTTTAGAAAACTGCCTGGGATGCCTTCTGGTCCCATAGAGGCTGTGTTTTTTGCCTTGAACAAGGCTTTGATGGTCTGTTCTTTGATATGCAGGGTGGGGGCACAAGGTTTGTGACAGATTTGGAAGATATAGGGGTGAATTTTTCACCAAACCTACCATCTAGAAGGTTTGCTATCTCTGTGGGGTCAGTGTGTGCATGTGTGCGTGTGTGTGTGTGTGTGTGTGTGTGTGTGTGTGTGTGTGTGTGTGTGTGTGTGTGTGTGTGTGAGATAATGGTGGTCACTAGTTCTGCACACGCTTGGGTCCCACCTTTTAGGCTACATACATAGCTATAAAAGGCCTTATGCTTATTATTGGCTGTGCTAGTTAAGTTTTTCTCAAAAAGCCTCTTAGAGGATTTGACAAGTTGTCTTATTTGCCTGTTAAGGCTGAGGAGGGTGCTTTTCCATTGTTGCAGTCTCATCTTTGTTTTCATGGACAGTTAAGTTTTGCATTTATTGTAAAGTTTGTTGATGCTGGATGTCCACCATAGAGGCTTGTTTTTATTTGGGGCTCTGTCATTCTTTCTTTCTGGTACAGCTGAGTCTATACACTTATTGTAAATAATTGTACAGGGCTTTAGTGTAAGCTTTGGTCTAGTTATCACTTTCAGCTGGGGATGGGGCTCAGAATGCATTTATACCTTCACCTAGGCAGGTATATTTTGCCTTGGTGAAGTTAATTTTGCCCTCTGTGAGTTCTTATGTTAGTGTCATCTCAAAGGTGGCTGATTTGTGGTCAGATTTAACTAATGAGAGTCCGACAGTTACAGTAGTGCATCCGTTTGGCATATTAGTGAGGACCAGATCTAATATGTTTGTTCCTCTTATCAGGGTATGAACAATTTATTCCAGGGCATTTGAGTTAACAAAGTCAAGGAAATTTTCCACTAGCGGGTTAGGGCTAGCATAGGTTTCCTATTTGATGGTGGGATAATTGAAATCCCCCATAACCAGAGTGTTTGGTAATATTTGGATTGTCTCCAGTTTGGTCAAGTAGGCTTTGTGTGCTTCACGACCCATGGAGGGGGATCTATAACTGGTTATGACTTGAATTGGGGTGTTACCCACCATAACCTGAACTTGGAGTAACTCCATGGAGTTGTCCAGTCTAACTAGAAGGGAGGTGAATTTATCTCTAATATAGATGGAAACACCACTTCCTTTGGTTCTTGCACATTCATTTTGCGGTCTGAAGGTGTGGAAGGCATTGTCACCTTGCAAGGCTGGGGTAATCTCTGAGGCCTTAAACCAGGTTTCTGTGACTGCACAGATATCTACATCTTCCAGTGATAGAAGTGCTACCAGGGTGTGCAGTTTTTGGTTTAAGCTCCTTGAGTTTAGCAGCATGACCCCTTATTTTGTTATGATTGGCAAATTTCATGTCATTAAGTTTATTTTCAAGACCTTGCCTAAAGAAGGCACTATGGGGAGGCAAGAGCCTTTGTCAGTAGCCGAAAGTCTAGAGGTGCCAGGTGCAAACCATCTCTGGCAAAGCAGCGGTGTTTGTCGACCATGGTTTCCCAGGCTGAAAGGAACTGGATCCCTTTGAATGACACCAAAAAACTAAGCCAGTTATTGAAATCAATCATTTTTTGTTTTTACTGTGGCATCATTCTAGGTAAAGGTAGTATGTTGCTCAAGGCTAGGGACCCACCTGCCTGGGACGCATACTCAGCGAACTCAATCATGTCTCTCTTCATATAGTCCGGAGAAGTACGTCTCAGGTCATTCATTCCAACATGATCTATGACAGAGTCATAATGGTACTTGTTGCTGAGAGACCTGAGTGCATGCATGATCTGATGAATCCTGGTAGCGGACAGGCAGCTGACTGTGACTTTCTGCTTATCCAATCTGATGAGTTTGACATCCGTGTGTCTCACTATTGAGACTCCAATGACTAGAAAAGTTTGTTTTTAAGTGTTATGCCTTATGGGCTTGGTAGGTGAGACACTGGTGTTGCTTTCTGCATGGGTGCCAGAACCATAGAGCGAGGGGGAAGGGGCACCCCCCCACACACTTTTGCGGGAATGGTACATTCCCGATTTCCTGGCGCTTTTCATTTAAACGTTCTGCTGACATCAGCAAAGATGCCGTGTTATGTCCAGGAAGAGGGTATTGCCATTAGAATCGGAGCAAGCAAGCCATTTCTGGAGCTGAGAGGGATTCCACACACAAAGGTAGGTAGTGCCGTTTAAGCAGCAGAGAGGGATTCCGGTAGTGCTGGTAGTTATGAATGTTAGCCGCCTGCCTTTCTGTTGTTCTGGTTCCTTCGTGTTTTTTTTTTTCTTTTTCACCATCCTGCATTTTCTGATATGAAATACAGAAGTGTAATATACAGTATACCATTATTTGACAGTGTAATCCTCAATTATTGGCAAGAAATCAAAAGTTTATTGGGGCAGGATGAAAATATGAGACTAAATCGGGGACAGCTGAGAAACATAAGCGTAATGTAGTGAAACAGTAAATCTTGCTTGTTGCACCTAATGAAATTGTTGCAAACTGTTTAGCTATAATGAGGCTCAGGTTATAATCTTGTAAAAGACAATATTAAAATGAAGCTTGTTTCAGAAAATGTACCTCTGCTAGTATTTAGACATTGCAACCAGACAGCTGGCAACTATTTCTCCCAGTTTCTCTTGTGACATTTCTTGCACTGATACCAGAAGGGAATGAATGCCACTGCAAAACACTGTATCACTTACTGCCTTTTCTTTAAGAATCTAGGAACCAGTTTATCAGCCAGCCTCTCCTAAGGTGTGTATAATGGGTCAGTGGAGCTTGACAGATGCTGACTTGTCTCAATATTAGCTGTTTAGCTCTTAACCTGCTATCTCTAAGATTACAGATACAGACATAATCAGGGTAGTAGGCTCCCACTTTATAGAGCTTGATGTTAGCAGAAAATATAATGTGAATTAGCATGCACTTGCATGTAATTCACCACCTTGTGTCTTTATTTAGGTCTGCTTACTGCTATACCAGCTGTAACTGTGCGATGGTGCGGCATTGCAGACAGTATCAGCTTCATAAATGAATACAGATACTACATTTGCTGTCACGGCTGATGCGCTAACGCACCTATTGTTGATTTTTCTTTGTTTTATTTTTCCTTGCTTAGAGAAGATATTTTTTTTACAGGGAGCCTGGAGACTTAGATAAAACTGCAGGCAAATAAAATCAGGGAGAGTTTTTAATAGTGCAGTCATCAGTACCATAACTAAATGGACCTTATATAATAATGTATTTCTAATTAATGTCCTGCAACCTACTTGATCCTTGTCAGTCTTGGTTTATAATCAGTCACAGCACTGAGATTACTCTGAAAATGATGGTTACTGTTTTTCTTATCAAGAGAGATTAGTGTCCGTTTTCCAACTTTATATTTCATGGTCTCCCTTGGTGTTACTGACTGTCAGTCAAGAAAACACAACATTTTATTCTAACAACTTTCCAAAATTATGCAGGCAATGTTTAAAATGTGTCCCTGGCTTTTGTCCCTCGCCCCCAATAAATTTTGGCTTTTTCCAGATTGCTTGTGCTGCGAAGTTGAGAGATTTAGTGTCAAGTGGATTTTACAAGGAGCTGAAAGCTTCAGGGGAAGATAAGTTTAGTGCTACTTATGCTAAGTTGCTGGTATTCTTAGTAGCACAACAGCTAGTATACTTGCTTTTGATGCAGAAGGCTGTGGGTTCTACTCCCACGGTATGCAGCTAGATCACTAATACTCTACTGTATTGTACTTTAAATGGAGTGAATGCTGCAGTCCTATGAATGTCCTCCTTTGGAGGAGTTATCTAGTAACTATGTTTCTGTTTCCAAGTTTGCCATCCATTGCAAAATTACTACCTTGTCATTTTTTTAATGTAGCATAGGCAGTTTATTCTTCAAGGCAACAGGCACTTTATTTGTAGACGAAACAATGAAATATAAAGTTGTTTAGTAGCAGCAACCTCTTCATTAGTTACAGATCCCTTTAATGTGGTGGATTATTTTAATTGACGTACTTCTGCATAGATTTTGCATATTTACTAATATTGTTGGTTTGTAATGACAGAAGTTGGAGTGACCTTTAATGGTTTAAATTTTCTGAAATGGATAGTTTAGTCATTATTGGTTCATACATTTTGTTTCATCACTTACTAGAAGACTGTTCCAAACTACAAATTTAAAACACATTCTAACAAGTAGTGCTGTATTAATTATACAAGGAATATTATTTAATACAAATCAGGTTAATACAATCAGGAAGGTGAATCAAAGAATGCATACATGTATGCTTGCTCACAGGATGCAGAAGATCAAAATAGCGGAAGAGACCAGTCACCAATGAAGTCCTCCAGGGTTTGGTACCGAGTCTTTTTCTGTTTGGCATATACATCTCAAAAGTAGAAGGAAATACCAAACAGCTTTGGCCAACTAAGTTTGAAATGACTGCACGCTAGGAGCAGTTATGGAATTCCCAAATGACTTAGCCATCATGCAGGAAGGTTTGTCCCAAACAATAACTGGTGCCAGAATCATGAATTGAAACTAAACTGCAAGAAATACATTATTGTATCCTTTGGGAAGTCATCTACTCCAGGGAATTGCCAAATTGACAATGTCCCCTGAGAAGTGACCCAGTTGTTTGGCATTTGGGAACTTGTGTGTACAGTGACCTAACTTTTGACCAACATGTGCCCAGAGTCATAAGAAAGTCTTTCTATATTGCACAGCTTATAAACAAATTGATTTTGACTAGATCTAGAGATGTTATTGTCCCCTTTTACAAAGCCCTCATTAGGTCAATCATTTTGTATAATGCCCACTTTGGCATGTATCTGTCCAGAACCATGCAACATCTCTAGACCTAGTTAAAAATCAATTTTAGTAAGGATATAAGTCCTAAACAATAGGTCTTGCATGGACCACCTCAAAGATTTATCACTATACTCAGTATCCTATAGAGTGCTTAGAGGTGACATGTCTGGTATACAAGGCATCCTCCGACCTAATACAGATGGACTTACTGAACATCAGCAAGTCAAATGGCATCAGAAATACTCAGTCCAGGTATCTAAACTGAATGTTGTGGAGAGATGGATATATATATCACAGAGGCTATCACTGTTCCAGAACAGACTATCCATTCAAGTAAAACAAAGCTCATCCCTGTCCACATTCAAATGCAACTTGGATCTAAGGATGGGTAATAGAAAATGTACTCCAGAATTGCCCTTCATGCCACTAATGGATAGAGGCAGTTCCTAAAGGCTGCATCCCTTACATGGGTCACCTCAAATTATCTATAGTATGATCACATTTATTCTCACTAGGGCTAATATACAATTATAAGCCATGGGATAGGTAAGACCAATCAGGAAATGTTAATTTAAGCACCAAAAGGGAAAATGGCTAAGCTTAAAATGCTCTCCAAGTGAACCTATGTTGTGGTAGTAAATAGTTTTAAAAAAGTGTCCTTTTTAGATCACTAAGTGCCCCTCTCACTCTCCACCCCCCCCCCAGTCTTCAACAGCTTATGACGCCTCTGGCTATGTGTCATGGGTGCTGTGGGAACTGGGTTAGTTGTAGCAGTTTTGTGTTTTGGAGGTCTGTGGTGTCTCGGTGGGTACAGGACATTTGGACCCCGCTGACTAGCCCCCAGACGATTCGCCCCCAACCGATTCGACCCTGGACGGTTGGATCCCAGTAAAAAATGTAACATAAGTGAAGCCAAAGCACATCAAAGCAAAAATAGAAATGAAAGACTGTCTAAACATTCTTAAAATTGGTTTAGAAAGTATTTCTTTTCTATTTATGTGCTTCAACTACACTTACTTTAAACTAAGTGCAAATTGGAACTTTAATTATATATAGAAAAACAGTAAGTGTAAAAAAAAAAACATTTGCTGACTAATCCAGAAGTTCACGGCATTAACTAGTCCAGAGTTTCCGTATAACTATAACGTCATTATTACATAAAAATAAAGAAAATTAGCGATAAAACAAGAAGTAAGAATTAAAAATAAATTATATTTACCATATGCCAAGACCCTGGAAGAAAACACAATGAAGCTTATGGACAGGACAACTTAGTCAAGCCTTGTAGTTGTTGATTTAACAGTGTAGACCACAGAAATCCACAGGATAAAAATGCCAAGGAACAAATCTTTTCAGCTGTAAAAATAGTTTAATCCAAGCATTCGCTTCACAGGAAAAAACACTGAAATCACACTAATGCTCCAAATGCAAGTACGTTTTCGTTTCAAAAACTTTTTCTCTAATGATGTGTAGTAGTGGGTGGGCTGACAATCTCTTCTGTGTTACTGTTTTGACTACAAGAGAGCATGGATTCAAGATTCTTGGTGTAGATAAATCTTTCACGCTCTGTACTAGTGTGAGTTATTAGTAGAAGATTGTCGGTGTAAATGAGGCAATTGCTACACGGCCTCAAGAAACCCAAGTCAACACGTTTGGCAGGAGAAACAAGGGTAGTCCAAATGTCCATAATGCTAGGTTGAAGACTGCTGTCACTGGGGGGGCTTTTCAAGATTGATGAAGGAGGAGCTCAGTGGATGGATATTTCTGTCTTGTTTTTTTTTTTTTTTTTGTTGGTAATTTAATAGGTTTCAGCTCACTAGCAATATTGCTTTGACTGGGAAAGTACTAAAGATGAAAGCTACACTAATGTGATACAGCTGTAACTAAGGGAAAAAACTGTTGATTTAATCTGTCCAGCTATAGCGCACAATTATGTGGCACTGTGTGGTGCTGTGCAATGTGCAAACAAGCAGAAATCTACTCAAATGCAGGGCTTAAATACCAAAAGCTAAAACATGAAAAAAAAACTTCAAAAAGGTTCAAAAGGACCAATGAGGATGCTTATTCCAAGACCTAGACCAACCACCCTTCACCAGACAGGTTTCAATCAGAACAATCCTCTCACTAGAGTGCAGAAAGGTCCCTTCCAATCCAAGATGACCCAGAAAACATGCTCAGAGCAAACAGCCACTACAAACAGACCCAAATGCAGAAAACCTGGTAGCAGCTACAAGCAGCAGTGTAAAAGCAATATTTAAAATCTGTCTCTGATTTTGGGCCCTTATCTCCTGATTTTTTGGCTCTGCCCAGAATGTTGGATCTAAGAGGTTAATAGGTATGTTTACACTCCTTTGGTATTCCACTAGTGTCTGAAAGGGTTTATTCATTTTCCTGCTTAGTCTTTGACATTCCAGTTATGGTCAGCTCTTGACTGTGATTTCAAGTACTCACTCCACAACTTGTGTGCTGGTTCCATGCCTCTCTGGACTGAATTTGGCTAGCCTAGATGTACTGAGCCCACTGATTTATCATATACTGGATTCTTCCTTGAGCTCTGGGCCTTTCTGTCTGCTTAGAAAGAAGGCTTGGTTGTCCTAATCCTCACAAAACATCTCTGGACTCTAATGATGCTGAAAACATCTGCCCAAGCTTGAACAATCCCTTTTTTGCAAGGTTATTGAGAAAGTGGTATATGAGCAACTTGAACCCCATCTTCTGATTAGTGGATCCATGGATTCCTATCATTCTATTAGTCTCACCACAGTGCCAAGATCTTGAGATCTCTTTTAGCAGAGTATCAGATAATCTTTTGATGATTAGAGGTCAGCATTATTACTACATCTCCGTTTGTGTCCTGGCTGATCTATCTGCTGCATTTGATATCATTGCTCACATCATCTTGATTTGAGTGGTTAAGATTTTCCTGTGGTTTATCCTCTATGGTCCTTGAGTGGTTTGCCTCCCATCTTTTAGACCATACTCAGAAGATCGTTTTGTAACTCCTCCTCTTCATATACTCCGGTCAGTGCAGAACCACAGGGCCTGGTCCTGGTCTCTCTCTCTTTACAGTATTTATGCCTCTATTATGAATCTTAGGGATGGTTCCACAAACTGAACCTCTAAAATGTGAGGTTCTCACCCTAAAGAGTGTAACTCAAATGAACACTGCTGCCTTGAGCTAGAACAACTATTTGCTACAACCAAATAAGATTCGCACTGATAGGGAACAAAGATATAACTTCTGGCTTCCCAAGATTTTATGTACTTACTATCAGCAAAGCATTTTCAGTGATATATTATCAACATTAAGTGTATCTTGGTTAAATCTACTGTATTCACAAACACAATGATTTCCAATAGGGGCTAATAATACTTTTTCAGTGCCACTAACCCATCTTGTTTCTACAAGAACTCACTACCATTAGCCAGACTAATCTGGCACACCCAGCATACAATTATCATACACTTTTAAAATGAGTGACTAACTTATGATAGCCATTGCTTAGCAGACAGTCTTCAAAAGATGGATAACAAGCAGTAATAACTGGCCACTTTTGTGTAATTACTCTTCTATTATAGCAATAACCCACGCCTGGGTGTGGGTAATGCTGGATTTACCCATGGTTGGCGTGGTTTGGTCCCGTGGGCGAAGCCTGAGGGACCAAACAAAGCCAACCGTGGGTAAATACAGCATTACCCACACCCAGAAGTGGGTTATTGCTATTATACCATGACATTAATTAAGAAAAGAAACTATTACTTTTCTTAAATAATGGCATAGTATAATGCCTGTTTACAGCCCTTCCGCAGATGTCTGGCATCCGGGGCAGTTCTGATGTACTGCGCGCCTGCGCAGTACATCAGAGCTGTGGGCAAAAGCAACGGAGAAAGAAAGATCTCCGTTGCTTTTTTTTTACTGTTTTCGCTATGTTAAATGGGTTTAACATAAAGAGACAGTTTTAAAATAAGCAACGGAGATGTCCGTTGCTTATTTTAAAACTGTCTCGCTATGTTAAACCCATTTAACATAGCGAAACAGTAAAAAAAGCAGCGGAGATCTTGCTTCCTCCATTGCTTTTTTTTTAAAACCTGTCTTGCTATGTTAAATGGGTTTAGCATAGCGAGACAGCTTTAAAATAAGCAACGGAGATCTCCGTTGCTTATTTTAAAGCTGTCTCGCTATGTTAAACCCATTTAACATAGCGAGACAGTGTTTTAAAAGTAGAGTTATACTAATGGAAAAAAGTCCGGGCGACCGGACCTTTTTCCATTAGTATAACTCGATTTACAATGTGCACGCTGGCCAATCAGCGTGCACGTTTTGGGGGGGTCATGGTATAATACTTAATAACAGCTGATCATAAACTTTTGAAATTAAACAAGGAAACTGTTTAAAGAAATTAAGAAATGCAGTTTGATTATTAAATATGCAGAAAACAGAGATTCAGCAGGGGAGGAGTGTAGGGGTAGCTACTTCATCTCAAGCTAATAAGGATATGATTACCACTATAAAAAAGGTGCTAATCATTCACTGCAAACATTGCAAGTGACCATTTAAACAGTTATGATCAGTCAATGTTTGTGAACTAAGAACTGTATCAAGGTGTTAATATAACTGTTATAAACAGCCCATAGACATGGTTTGATGCATTTACCTGCACAATACATTTTTCACTGTAATCAGTATTAAAATATGGGGCCAAGTGGAGCTGTCCTTGAAAATTTGAAATGCTTGTTCACATGCTGGAATCCAAATAACCTTATCTAGTTTGTGCTTTCAGATAAAGTATGTAAGAAAGGTGGCTATTGTGCTACTATGGGGACAAACTGACTATAATGCCCCAATGTTTCCAAGGAAGGCCCTCACTTGCTTCTTGTTAACAGATGTAGGTCATATCTGAAAATCCTTCACCCGGGTAGGCTTTAGATAGATTTTACAACCACCTACCTGATGACCAAGTTATAACACTTGGCATTTCTTTGCCTTGGAAGTTCTCCATAGCACTGATCTAACATGCTGAATATTCTTCTGCCAAGCTTAAGTGTAGATTGCAATATCCTTAGCAAGAGCATATCTTCTTCTCCTGCCACGATGTGATCTAGCACCTTCAGAATAGTTTCTGGGGATTTTTCATCACAAAGAGAATTTGGGTAAATGAATACAACCCAGCAGTGTAACAAAAGCTTACTTTTCCATATACATGGTGTCAAAGCTATTTACAATAAATCTTTGCTCAGTCCAAGAGTATCGATAAACACTTAGCTCCACCCAGTTTCAGGAAGGTAGTGTCCCTCAACTTGCTAAACAGTACACTGTCTTACTCATGAGCAGAGGGGTTAAAAACCTCTTGTATTTCCCCTAATTTGTTTTCGTGCTGATTGCACTCACTTCTATTGAGAAAATAACTTTGTACTGACCTTGCTGTTCAGGGCTTAATTTTCATCCTCTTGTGGTACGGCGGTAGCATTGTTACCTCACAGCAAGAGGTTCTCCCATTCGATTCTTGGCTTGGCTTGGGTGTGCTTTCTGTGTGGAGTCTGCATGTCCTCCCTGCGGTTGGGTAGCATTTGAAAGACATGCGTGCGTAAATGGGCGTGCCTTCGTTGAAGTTGGGCATTGAGCTGGCACCTCGGCATTTCGTAAAAAATATACTGCCAATCATTAGCAGACTGGAGTTCCGCTGTGGTGATCCTTTACCGGGAAAAAGCCGAAAGACAAACAACAACAACAACTACTAGTATACTTTGGCAAAAGATATGCATCTCTTGGTCATGCTGGCACTGCCCTTTTTTTGTTTCTGCACACTCACTGCAGTGTTGATCTTTCTCTCTCTCTCTGCATTCATTTCATTTGCACCTGAAACTGTTTAATTCTCACATCTCCTTTGATATCCAAGCATATCATCTCCAGCTCCAGTTTCCAGAGTTTAGGTAACATTTTGAGTTCATCCACGGATGTAATGAGTTGCTCTGAACTTGTAGCTACTACCATGTTGTGTCCAGTTTCAGTGGGCTGCACTTCCCCTGCACACAGAGTGGATATCAGCTGATTCTTGGACAGATCAGTATATGGGAGTCCCTTTGATTTAGAGTCTTTATCCAGATGTGCCACTGACATCTTTCCATACTCTTCAGAGTTTGGTATCGGCCCATTTTCCAACTTGCTCCATCTAAAACCTGCAATAACTATAGCTAAATGCATAATTCTGTATATTTGGTGACAGAAGTATTTTACAGGCTGTACAAGTTCAGCTTACAAAGCTAACAAGTTAATATGTCAGGCACAGCCCTAGAAACTATAACACTGATAGCAATATATACATATATATATATATATATATATATATATATATATATATATATATATATATATATATATATATATACATATATGGTCTACTTCATAGCATTGAAATTTCAAAACGTTGAATTTCATAACATTGAGACCATAACATTGAAAATTCAAAACACTGAAAACCCAAAACACTGAAAACTCAGAACATTGAAAGTGTGCTTCATAACATTGAAAACTACATTGCACAAGTAAATAAGATCCCCTCACCCTACAATAATACCTAACTAACAAACACACTTTCTAACCCCCCATGAGGGGGCTCTGCCCCCCCCCCCGTAAATTAAATATACCAACTCCAAGATCGTACTACAGTGGAAAAAATTAATTTCTTAACCTCACAGTGAGGTTAGGTAATTAACGTTTTCCACTGTAGTGCGATCTTGGAGTTGGTATATTTAATTTACGGGGGGTGTGGGGGGTGCCCCCCTACAGAAATGTAGTAGAAAGTGTGTTTGTTAGGTGTCGTTATAGGTGGAGAGAATGTTATTTATATATTTCTATTTGAATTGGCATATGCAATGATATGGTGGACCACTCTGGTCTATGGTAGACCACTCTGGTATGTGGTAATAATATGACAGACCAATCTGGTATATGGTAATGATATGGAAGACCAGTGTGGTATATGGTAATGATATGAAAGACCAGTGTGGTATATGGTAATGATATGAAAGACCAGTCTCCTGATTTCCATTCAATGATCATGGCTCACCAATAAGGTATTTGACAGATATATTGTATTAGTGTTGTTCAGCTTTTATTCTACAATATATATGTTATTCACATTTGTTTGTATCAGTTATTTTACATTTCTTAGTTTTGTAAATTGCTTTTGTGTTGTTAAATATTATTATTTATGCTTCGATTTTAAAGTATTTTAATAAAGCTAAAGTTGAGTTAATAATTTCTAAAGTGACAAGGCTGCAGGAATGGATGAGGGTCAGCTAGAAATATGCTGAAGGCACTGGATATTTGGGTTTGTCATAGATGAGTAACAGTTTTAGAATTGTGCATAAAGCAGAGACAGTAACTCTAGACTGTTAATTTTAGGGTGGTTGTTTCCATTTTCAAGTAGAGAACAGGTGATGCAGAGGATCATGCTTCTCAGCTTTCTGACTGAAGCCTGTGCTAGGAAGATAGAAATGGGACATCATTTGACAGCTGACTATATGATTTTGGAAAAACAACATAGATTCTCCCCAGCCTTTGAAACAACAAATCAACTCTTTGTCCTTGCACACAGATTTTGTGAGCTTGCCAGTTTTGTCTTTATGTATTTCTGGAACTAGAAGACGTATGTGGCTGTGTACCCAGAATGCCTTGCTGGAGTTGTTACAACAGGGCAGGTTCCGTGGCTGCTCATTCATTCCCTTCATTCCCTTCATTTGCATAATGAGAACTGAATCGGAATCAGAGTGATGCTGACAGTGGATGTGACACCCCAGCCACACGTAGAAATGGAAAAGGGGGGTTCATAATGATGAACTGAATCTGCATTCAGGATTCAGGATCCTCCCTAGAGGCAATAGGAGAGCAGCTATATTAATTGAAGGAGATTAAGTACCTCAGAATCTTGTTCATAAGCAAGAGTAGGTTGAATAGTGGATTTTAGTATGGTGGCAGTACTGAAGGCATTTACTGAATTGTGGAGTTTAAATGACAGCTGAATCACAGGATGAAGTTTATAATTTACTGCTCATTCATTGTCCTAATCTTTACCTTTGATCAGATGCTTTGGGTACCAAGTGACAGGATGAGAACATGGACACCAACTGTGTAAATGAGGTTCATTCATGTGGTTGCTAGCCTCAGTCTCCAGGATAGATAAATACTCTTGTGTGTTGAGAAGACTCATCTGAGATGATATGGACAACCTTGTGAGGATGATTTGTAAGCACTTCCAGCTGGAGGTGTAAGCACTTCCAGCTGGAGGTGTAGCAGTCATGGCTCATTTAGAACCCTTGAAAATCTCAAGATATGTGAAAACCTGGAGATACTATCAGATGAGCAGAGGCTGCCTAATACTGCACCCTCTCTAAAACAAGTGATTAGAAATGGATGGATAGGTAAATTTGGGGTCTATATTAGAACACCGAAAGTTTACTTCAGCGAACGCTCACATGAGCAAACACGCTGGTAAACTAAAGGGTGTTTGTGGGGACGCGGTACAGTGAGGAGTGGGATATTTGCCCTTTCCTCGCTGTAGTGCGATCTCAGAGTTGGAATATATAGTTATCTGGGGGTGTGGTGGATTACCAGCGTTTTCGCTCATGTGAGCGTTCTCTGAAGTAATCTTTCGGTCTTATAATATAGACCCGTAAATTTGCACCCACCTCAAAGACTAATACAAAAGAATGCAAAACATAAGCTTGCTTAACAAGCATGCTCATTTAGCAAAATTCAAAATATTTGTTTAATTTCTCCATTTAATAGCATTGCAGTTGAAATCATGTCATTTCTAGCCTTGATACAAAGTACTACCCACATTATCATAAGGTGTCTTTAACTTCAGTTCTTTTATTTCCATGATTTGTTGATGTAAACCCACAAATCACTTTATTGCCTTTTCACATATTCTGCCTCCATGCATATAGTGTTATGAGTTATGCGTTTTGTTTCCTGCAATTTTATTTATTTGTTCATTTATTATACTGTTTTTGTTAGAACATGAGTTTCGCAAAATGTTTACAGTGCAACATAGGAAGACTGGACATCAAATGTCATGAAGTCTCATTAAAAAATCTTTAAAATCTTTAAAAATAAATCTATTTTAATTAATTGATCTCAGTTGCTTAGCTAAATGGGATTTTATCAGGTTTTATAATGCTTTTGTTTCTAGCTGTGTTATCATTACATGCTGCTTTATAGTTCTAATAACCTAAATTATAGAATTATAGTGTTAAACAAGATTGTTATATAAAGGTTGTTAATGTTTTTCATGAAAACTGACTATTAAAGAACTGTAGTACAGTCCAAGGTTATATGGTGTGTGTGTGTGTGTGTGTGTGTGTGTGTGTGTGTGTGTGTGTGTGTGTGTGTGTGTGTGCGCGCGTGTTTGTGTGTGGGGGGGTGTATTGTGCTTTTCCTAATTTTTCCTAATGGTACTGTGATCCTTTTAGATAATTTATGATTTCACAGTGTCACATTGAAAAATCCATATCAAACTGTCACGTGTGCAAAACATTTGACTACCCCTCACCGTGAAATATGTTCATTAAAGTAGTTTATCTTATTTTTGTTTTTGAAAGTAGGCAAATACATATTTAGTTTAACCTGCCAAGGAAGCATGCATGCATAAATAAATAAATAAATAAGATTATATCAGTTTTAAAAGAGGGCAGCAACAGTGGTGCAGCAGTTAGCATTGTTGCCTCACAATAAAAGGTTCTCCAGTTCGATTCTCGGCTGTGGTGCCTTCTGTGCAGAGTCTGCATGTCCTCTCTGTGGTCACGTGGGTTTCCTCCGGGTGCTCCGGTTTCATCCCAAAGACATGCAGTAGGTGGATTGGACACTCTAAATTGGCCCTAGGTGTGAGTGTGTGTGTGCCTTCTGTGGAAGGTTGGGCGCCGGGCTGGTAACTCAACACTGTAAAACTCTACTGCCAATCATAAGCAGACAGATGATCTGCTGTGGCGACCCCTAACTGGGAAAAGCCAAAAGAAGAAGATATCAGTTTTAAAAGAAATGATTTACTTTGTCAGACTGCATGAGAAAATGAAAGAGAGAATCATTTTGCATCTGGTGCATTTTTCTATGCTAAGTTACCACAACATTGTATAAGCAGAATGTTTCCCTAATAAAATGGCAGTAATACCTGACTTCAAATTGCAGTACCAATGAAAACTTTATACGGTGTCTGCTGTCAGTCTTTAAACTGGCTTTGATAATGTTGTTCAGTGTCGTTAACAGTAAGATATGTTTTTAAATATCACCACTTTACTAGTTTTCTGAAAAGAAAGGACAAACAGGCAAGGAGGGGGCACAGGCAGCAAATTGTAGGGACTATCTACTCCATGAAACCCTGAAAGCACTTCTTCATAGACAGAGCTGTAGGTCCATGTAAAGAGGTACTGAAATAGATTGTGGAGGGACAATCCACAGGGGACATATAGATTCATCAAATTCCATTCTCATCATCAATGGAACTTATTTAAACTGGTCCCTTTTCCAAATGTTGGTGCACGGGAGTTGTTATATTTAAGTAGGATGCACGCTGCAGAGAGTGCAGTCTGTAGGCAAATGTTCTTGTCTTTTTCTTCTTCTAGTGGAGTCAATTTGTACGAGTTCTGTTTTTAATGAAACTAGATCCTGACAAACTGACGGAATTTATCTACAGACATTCAAAATGGCACTGGATGGAAGGAGGAAAGGGAAAGATAGGAATGGATGAGAGACAAAATGTTTAATTCACTTAAAGACAGAGCAGACAGCATTCTTGTCTCTTTTCATTACCAAGCAAATGCATTATAATGTAAGCTGACTGTAACAGGAGACACTTGAAGGGCTTCCTTAAATTGGGCTTTGGGCTGCATGCCCAATGATGCAAAGGTTGTTACTTCCACAAGAATGGTACATTGTAGGCAAAAATATTGCCAACCAGATGTCATAGTGTATCCTAGAAATCACCAGCTGAATGGAGTGAGGGGGGGGGGGGTACAATGACATAAGGGACCAGAAGGTCTCAGTAAGTCAGTACCATTGATCTTAAATACGGGTCTAGCTGACATGGAAGCCAATGCAAGTCTTGTTGCAGGGAGATTAATATTGCTGGAAAAAAAGCTGGAGCCAGAATCTGTATCATAAAGTTTTGTACACAGAGGAGGTGATAAAAGTTAGTATCAGACAAAGGAAGATAGTATTACAACAATTTGATCAACAGGATACTAGGGCATTATTAAATGCTCTGATATCAAATAATGGGATTACTTGGGTATTAGATATTTTCTATTGAAATCAGAAGCCTAGAAAAAGAACAGGTTACTCCTGACTCTGTTACAGTGCTCAAGTAATAAAAGTCTGCTTTATTCTTTGACTTTCTGGGAACAGCACTGATGATTTTAAATAAAACTGCTGTCTTTAGCTCTGATTCAAGTAAATTCCATTATAACGTGTTAAGGTTTAAGACACATTACGACTAGGCTTACAAAAATGAGCGAAATTAAAGTTGCAAAATGAGCACAGAGAACAAAATTAAGATTAAGAAGAATGTTTTCAAGTTAACTAATAAGATCTAAATAAGAATTGATAGGCAATTCCCTGTTTTAACTAGTGTGTATTCAGTCCCTGATATAGTGTTATTGATTATTACCCCAGGGACTTAGATCAAGTATAAGAATGGATAGAATATATTCTCATTAATATTTTTCAATATGCTTTTTAGCTCCATGCCCACTGACCATTGGGTCAACCCTCTCACTCAAGATCACATTTATTCCCTTGTATTGTGTATCCCCGTCAAGGAGCTGAGATCTGATTAGATGAGCCATCATCTAGGCAACCAAAGAGGCTGTTTGTGCACTGTTGGTGTCATGGCAATTAGGGAATTTTAATTAGGGCCATCTCTACTAAGGCTTTAACCCCACTCCTGATGGCTATGTGAACACCCACATCACAAGTTCACAATAAAGCTTCCTATATCCTCCCTGTGCCTGTAACTCCTTATATCCACACAATATGGAGGTGTACCCACACAATATGGAGATGTACCAAGATCAGGCTGGAATGGCTAAGCCCACAGCTGTGGTCCTGGATATTTTCAGGGACATCTGCTTGCACAGTAAGAACTGACCAGCTAAAGCTACCTCTCTTTTTCCAGGATGAGTGAGCTGCCATTGGCAATTTACTTATACCCTCATCAGCCCAGCTTGTTCAGTGTCTCAGATGCCATTTGAACTCAGGCCGTTTAAATCATAGTCAGGACTGTTTTCATTAATAAGCAGATTGCAACACTTATAAATTTGATGTGAAGTGTGATATTTTACACAATACACTTTGGAAATGCAGTGTTATCTCATTTAACCACTGTGAGATATCTGACCCATAATGTTGTCCAAACCCATAATGTTGTCCAAAGCCATATTATGGGGCTATTAAAATCATAACAAAACAAAATAAATAAAATTAAATGTCTGTAATATAGAGGATATGAATGGGTCTCTGATCATAACTAGCGTATGTGTTTGAGACATGGATGCCAATAAATTTACCTTGAAAGAGAAGCTTGAGAGGTAAATATTGGCATCCAGATGGATAGCCAATTGGCTCATGGACAGGACATATGGTTAAAGTGGGTGATTCCAGATCCAGCAAGAGGCCATTTACTAGTGATGTGCCACAGGGACCACTCCTGTTCAGAATATACTTCTCTGAAGTCAAGGCAAATTTTGAAGGCCTTTTGATGACAAAGTTTGCTGATGACTGCAAGTCAGGGGGTAGTCACTGAATCTCCCATTGATGTAAATATCCTTCAGAAGGGTCTAGATCTGACAAAAGATTGGTGCCAGAACCATGGCCCAAAATTAAATGCACAAAATGCATTATCATACCCTTTGGGAAGTCAAATACACATGCAAATTACAACAACATCAACAGCACACCCCTTAGAGTGGACTCAGAGGTGATAGATGTAGATACACAGATAGTAGGGTGAACTCTGACTGCCAAGTGTCCACAGTGGTGAGGAAATTATTTTATGTGACACAACATACAAGTAAAGGTATGGCATCCAGTTCCAAGGAAATTATAATCCCGCTGTACTCAACTCTCATTAGACCAATAATTGAGTACAGTGCACTACATAGCATGTACTTTACTAGGCACTTAAAGCATCTGGAGTGACCTCAGTGAAACTACAGGGTGCAAACAACATGAACTATGTGGATATACTAAAAGCCCTATCCCTTTACTCTATCACCTACTGACTATTATGGGGTGACATATGCCGAACCTACAAGGCACTCACAAATCCACCCCTGATGGAGCTGCTACACATCTGCAAGTCAAACAGCATGAGGGTCACCCAATCTAGGGGTCTAAACTTAGTAGGAGAATCAAACAAAACATGCTGGAGAAACAGATATTTGTCTCTGAGATTACCCCTTCTTTGGAACAGGCTTCCTACTCAATGGATAGGGAATCACAAATTCACACTTGGGGTAGTGCCTATGTCCCTATGGACAGGGCAATCTGTAAGATACTCAATGTACAGGCACAAATCCATGCCATCCTCTTGCCCCTAGTGGGTCATATTGGATAAAATTGGGCAATATTGGCTAAGCTTGTAAGGGCCCTTAAGCCCTTAGCCTATTAATCTCCTATGAACCTATGAACCTATGACAACACAGGTAGTTATGATCAGAGACCCAGCCATAATGCTTTGTAGTGCATTAAATTATATCTGTTCCAAATACTAACAATTTCAGAAAAAAATTATAGGAGTTGGAAGTGTTTTCCCAGCATTCAATTTAGTGCCCAGAAACCTTTAGTATTATTTAACATTTTCATTTCTACCTGTTCCTCTGTCACAGCTCATGAAGATCTCACTGTTTTCTTTGTATTCAAATCTGAAATTGCCATCCATGTTCTTCATAAAAGTAGGGAAGGAAGGGGAAGAAAAGACAGTAAGAAAGGGACAGCAGCAAGCACAGGGGAACCACCAAGGGTTGCAATAATGTATGACAGACAGTATTTTTCTGAAACTTTTTTATAATATATATATATATATATATATATATATATATATATATATATATATATATATATATAAGAAGGTAAGGGCAAGATAGATCATAGACTCACATATGCAGGCTTTTTAGGCATACACAAATTTGGGAGGACAATGGACTGATGCACACATACATGCATATATACATGCATACATACATGCACACATACATGCATATATACATGCATACATACATGCACACATACATGCATATATACATGCATACATACATGCACACATACATGCATATATACATGCATACATACATGCACACATACATGCATATATACATGCACACATACATGCACACATACATGCATATATACATGCATACATACATGCACACATACATGCATATATACATGCATACATACATGCATACATACATGCATATATACATGCATACATACATGCATACATAGGGCAGACAAATGGTGATGGTGAGGGTGGAACACTGAACAATGAATGGGGAATGACATACAGGGGAGGGAAAGCATGGGATGAGCATAGTATAGGGGTCTGGAATGGCTGGATGCTGGGCTAGCCCAGAGAGTAACAATCACAGGCATCACTTACCTGGTTGGTTGATGTTATGGACAGGTTGCTTTGTTGGTGACCTGATGAGTAGGACCTATTGGTTGCGTGTTTCTACAAGCCACACCAAAAGGCATTCCACAATGCAAAGGCAGGTGTCTGGTTCCAAAGTGCCAGTGCACCTCAGCAGTTACTAGTCTTCACATCTGATGCTGAGACACCATGGCAGACCCTTAAGAGCCACTTTCAGAAGTAGATGCTTTGCTCCCTATTCCTAAGAAGTGGCCACAGTGAGCATAAGTGTCCCCTCCAGTCACATACTGCAAAAGAACTGTCATTGCCCTGCTTAGGGATACATGCTGGCCGCTGGTCACTCAACATCAATGTCAGGATGCTGCTTTGTATTACAAACAAACATATGCAACAAGTATGTGTGACACACTCTGACATCATTGTGTTTCAGGCTTAGCAATGCAATCAGCCCCATCCATGCATACAAACATCTACATGATGGCCAAGGATGTCTGGTGGTATGTAAAGGCCCTGTAAAAGGAATGCATTAGCATCAGACAGACTGCTCATAAAGCAGATAAGTCATGTTGGAATCTATCTCCATACAAGTATCATGTACTATGCAGTCATGTAGTAGGACAATATACATACCATAATGTCTTGGCACACCAGCTATATCCCTCCCCAGAGACACAATAGTCCTGGCATGTGTGATAGTGTGACACCAGGAATAAGACTCATTAAGTGAGGTATAGGTGTCTGTCACCTGTGGTGGGGTCAGTTAGTGGCATGGAGAATCATGTTTGAGCAGCAATGACAACATGCTTCCTGTGATCTGCTCTGACTACCTACAGCATTCACCACATTGCTGATGTCATGCCACACTTGTGTTCTCCTCAGTGTGTCACCCATCTGTCTAAGTAGGTTCCTTCTGTGCTGCCAAAGGACCTCAAGTATCAACTTATTCTCCCTAAAGAAGATCCTGTGGAACATAACAAAGATGCTAAATGGATAGAAGTAAAAGAAAGAATAAGACATTTAAAGGTACAGGATATGAAATGGGATGAAGTAACAGCCAGAGAGATTGAAACAAAGTTAAGAAAAGCCTCTAACTGGAAAACCTCAGGCCCAGATGCAGCACCTAACTTATGGTTAAAAGTATTAACATCTTTGCATGAAGATTTAGCTATGAGTAAGAACTATTTATATGCGCAACCTGAACAGACACCAACCAAGCAAACAACAGGAAAAACAATACAGATTCTGAGCTGAAACCACTCCTCCAGCGACAGATAGTCTGCTGAAAGCTCACCACTCTCACTGATGAACAGAGAAGCTTCCTTCTATCTTAGTAAGGTATGGGCAACCCAGAAACTACAAACTAGCCTAGAATTCAGCAAAATCTGAAAACCGGACTCTACTGGTAATAGAAAGGCAGGAAATGAGTAGAGAGATAGGATTTTTTGGGTTTTTTTGTTTTCTTTTTTTCAAAAATTAAAACAGATACAGTAAAACAAACTCTTTTAAAGGAGAAAAATGGCTATCACACTTGAGTGTGTAGCCTTCAACAGTTCAACAGTTGAAAAACACTTAAAAACAATCAGTTAAAGTGAAAACAGTATCAGAATTCAAAAAACAGTTCAAATAAGTTGCAAAGTTAATAACAAAATGTCAAAATAGTGCGACTAGTGAAAATAAGCAATGAAAAGCAAAACAGAGGTACTTAATCCACTCAAAGTCTCTGCTGCTGTAGAACTCTGCAGGACACCCAGGCAGGATCTTACTGAAGTAATACAAGTGCAAAAACTGCGCATATATCGCAGTAGTACATACACTGGTACTTTTTTTCATTTTTAACCTACCTGCCCCCATGAAATATGCTATATATGATACCGTCTGTATATACATGTCATCTTGGTGAGATTTTGTGAAAACAAGGTGTCCCACATGAAGATACTCATCAAGTCTTGAGGATGAATTCACTTCTAGCAATACTATTCTCCTTTTCCTGCTGATTTTGTGATCTCTGCATTCAGGCTCCTCTTTTTTAAATTTCTCCAAGTCTTTTTGATTTCTAATACTATGATGGGAATAGACCCCATTCCTAAGTCAAAGTACAATTAAAGTTCATTAAATTAGCACTGTTTCAGTCTGATCTCAGCCTGTAAGGTAAACACCTTAACCATTTTGCCAACCTCCCCCTCATAGATTAGTACTAAGCTAACTGCCCTTGTGAGCCATTTTAAGCCTAGCCAATTATCCCTTGTGAGACTCAAACCCTGCACCTTGTGTTTGTAAGGCAAACACCTTAACCATTACGCCACCCTCCCACCACATAACTCAAGTACTCAGGTCACTCCACAACAAGTACAAATATGACACTGTCATTGTCCATGTTGGTGCAAATGACCTGAGACATACCTCCCTGGACTACATGAAAAGAGACATGGAGGAGCTCTTGGATCATGTAGCCCAGGAAGGTATGACACTAGCCCTAAGTAGCATCCTGCCATTGCCCAGAATTATACCACAATACAAGGACAAAATTATATACTTCAACAATTGGCTAAGCTTCTGGTGTCATTCTAAGGGGATCCAGTGTCTGTCTGCCTGGGACGACAGGATCGACAGACCACAATGCTTTGCCAGAGATGGCCTGCACCTGTCACCCCTGGGATTCCGGATACTGGCTAAGGCTCTTGCCACCCCTATAGTGCCTTTTTTAGGCAAGTTTCAAATGACAAACTCACCACTTTCGCAGGTATGAGCAAGCAAAATCTAAGGGTAATGCTACTCAGTGCTAGAAGTCTAAACCTCAAAATGCATTCACTTGAGGCACTACTTAAAATGGAGAACATTGACATCTGTGCAGTGATGCAGACATAGTTCAAGGCTCCAGAGAGCACACCTGCATTGCCAAGGTATAAGTCATATCACACCTTTCGGCCATCTAACCTGGACCAAAACACAAAAGGAGGAGGTGGGTCAATATTCATTAAGGATATCCACACCTCCACGCTAGTTGCTCAACATAATGCATCTGAAATTGTACAAGTGCAACTAACACTGGTCAAGACTGCAATCCAGGTTGTAGCTTGTTACAGTTCCCTCACCATGCCCCAGGATGCGCACTCCACATTTCTTGATATATTGGATAATATTAAGGTACAGCCCAATACCCTAATAATGGACGATTTCAACTACCCCACCATCAACTGGGAAAACTACTCAAGTACTAACTCATTTGCACAACGCTTTCTGGAATTCATAAATTCCAATGCCCTGGATCAGCTTGTCCATACCACCACCAGGGGCAGCAATACCCTGGACCTGTTCATTACCAATATGGGCAACCGATGTTCCATGCCAGAGGTCAACTCCTTTCTGGTCAGATCCGACCACAAGCTAATCACCCTAGACATACATCAATATCCTGCCCCTACACCCATTAAGGAAACCACAGTAAAAAACTTCTCCAAAGCCAACTTCAGGCTTCTTAAGACAGAAGTGGCAAGCTTCACAATACCCATACAGATGGAAAATAGAGGTATGACTGCTGAATCCTGTACAAATGCACTGTATAAGCACATACACGAGTGCATGGATCATGCCTTCCTCAACAGAACCAAGATACCAGCCTCCACAAAAAAGGAAGACAATCTGGTGATCCCCTGCCATAAACAAACTCTACAACAGAAGGAAGAAGCTGTTGCAAAAAAGAGTAAAATCCCCTGATTGCAGGAACTCCCTGGTCAGCCTCAGTAAGAAGCTGAGATCCCTTATAAAATCATCCAAAGCTAGTTATAAAAATAAAATTGCCACTGATTCTAAAGACAACCACAAAGCATTCTACAGCTATGTCAGGAATCTCAATGTCGACACTCAGATCTGCTCTGAGCTACAGCACAATGGCACTAGATATACAGAACCAACTAATATTGCCAACATCCTGGCAGATAGGTTCAGTGCAAGTATCACCCCCCCTCACCCCCCAAAGGGCCCATCACTATACTAGAAGAATGCAAAGCCCCTGTAATCACAGCTGCACATGTAAAGACCGCACTCTCCAAAGCTAAGAACACAGCATTCATGGGACCTGACAACATCCCAGGCTGCGTTCTGCACGAACTACAGAATTAACTGGCACCCCACCTAAGTACCATTTTCAGTCATAGCCTCACTTCAGGCTTTGTACCCACTGAATGGAGCACAGCGACGGTTATCCCACTCCACAAAGGGGGTGCCACCATGGACCTTGGGAACTACTGCCCCTTTAGCCTGATGAGCCTGGTCTTCAAGGCCATAGAACATATCATCTTGGAGCTTATAAGCAAGGACATAGGTAACCTCCAAATTCTGGACCCCACTCAGTTTGGGTTTATAAAAGGTAGGTCATGTCTCCTAATCCTGATTGACTTCTTTGAAGTAGTTACCAGAGCTATGGATGAGGGTAAGGTGGTGCACACAGCCTATCTTAACCTCCCCAAGGCTTTTGACACCATCCCCTACTCTGGAATTATAGATAAACTCATTAGACTGGGCATAAATCCCTATGTCACAAGATGGGTGGCCAACTGTCTCACTAACAGAACCCACACAGTGAAAGTAGCCGACTCCAAATCCAACTCCAAGTGGAGTACTACAGGGGTCAGTCCTGGGTCTTCTCATGTTTGGCATCTACTTCTCAGAAGTCCAAGCTAATACAACAGGTCTTTGGCTAACAAAGTTCACAGATGACTGCAAACTAGGTGCCATAATAGAATCGCCTAATGATCTGGACATTCTACAAAGGAGCCTCACTGAGACTGATGGTTGGTGTCAAAGTCATGGCCTCAAGCTCAATGCCAAGAAGTGCATTGTCATCTCCTTTGGGAAAAACACTGTATCCATGAACTACCACATAGGCGGCAGCCTACTAAACACCGAAAGTATGATAAGAGACCTTGGGACACAGATGGACAGTAGTCTCTCCTTTGATAATCACATCGCCACAGTAGTCAGGAAATCCTTCTATGTGGCACACCTCATCACAAAGGGGTTCACCTCCAGAAAAAAGAGGTCATTGTTCCTCTCTACTCATCCCTCATCATACCCATTATACAGTACAATGCCCCATTTGGCATGTACCTCACAAGATATCTACACCAACCAGAAAGGCCACAGAAATACCTCACTAAGAGGATTACCAGCCTCAAACAGATACCATACGCGGACCGTCTCAAAAAACTTCAGCTCTACTCAGTTGCTTATCGCCTACTCAGAGGCAGCCTCTGCCTAACATACAAAGCCATGTCAAACCCAGATCTGTTGGACATGCTACACTTAAAGAAACCCCAATCCCTCTGAGCCACATGCTCTAGGGACTTAAACCTTGCCATCACAATAAACAGAACATGCTGGAGGGATAGATTCCTATCTCAGAGCCTTCCCATGTTCTGGAACAGACTACCCATTCATGTCAAGCAAAGCTCCTCATTAGCCCTCTTTAAGAAAAATCTCGACAATTGGATGGGAAATAGGAAATTCACCCTGGGGATCACTTCTGTGGGTCTGCTAGACAGGGGCACAGGAAAATAACTTTCTTGGGTGGCAAAAGCCAGGGAACCTTTTTGGCTAGTCTTATATAGGCCCCAGGGCTGGTAGTCTTGTACCTACCTATGAACTTATGAACCTATATAGAAAAAAATGGCAGTTTAAAATCCAGAAGACATGGAAACATTCCTACAATAGAGTTAGGCTAGGCTCATGAGGAAGACCCCCCCATTGTATAAGGAAGCAGTAGTCCCACAAAAACATGAAAACTGACAGGCCACAAAAGAGCCATAAAAATGACAGAGAGGACTACTGAGGATAAAGAAGAAATTATGTATTGTTACTATTATGCAAGAAGCCCAGAATTTCCAGATAGAAGATATTCAGAAAGATTAAGAGAGAAATTAGAGGAAAGAAAAACACTTGAATATGAAAAACTGTCAAAGGCTTCAAATGCAAATTTGCATTCATTAATACAACAGATCCATGAAAAACATTATTTAGACAAAGAAACTTTGGACCACCTGGAAAAAGAAGTGACAGAGGAAGTGTGAAAATATAAAGAACAAAAACCCAGAGATTTTTGAAAGGTATAAAAAAAGCATGGACATAGGAACGGAAAGGATATCTGATATAGTGCAGTATTTATACAAACTGAAAGCCAAATTAATCAATGCAAAAAATCCAGCTCCAATGGTATTTGAAGAGGAATACTGGCAAAGGTAACCAGATATGGAAAATTTCATAACACAAAAAGTAAAAAGAAAGGGGGATGTAGAACATTGGATTAGTAAGGTAGAAGTTCATCAAATAGATTAATGTAGAAAAATTCAACACAGGTAATGGCATAGCATTATAGGGCGATGTGTTTCCAAATTCAGGAGAAACAGGTGGAACGGGCGGCATCTGAAGATGTTCCACATGATGATGCTCTGGAGTCTTCCGTAGAAAACTGGTACAATAGTTCACTCAAAGCTGCACCAGCCCAGAAAAGGGACAGGTTATAAATACTGCTCTTATAAACTTAGAAAGTTGCTAGAATAATAGAATTTGTTTTGGCATGCATTTTCTGAAGGCTATGAATTCTGAAACTCAAATGTATATCATTATTTAGTGATCAAAATCCTCAGTAATTTGCCTGAAAAACACTAATTTTATGAGGAATTGACAAAAAATATGAGGCAAAAATCTGGACCCGTAATGAGCGGTTGTACCCCAGGGATCAGTCTTGGGGCCTCTTTTGTTTGGGATATACTTTTCTGAGGTGCAGGCCAAAACCAGTGGGCTATGGCTGATCAAGTTTGCAGATGACTGCAAGCTGGGAGTGTAATCAATTCCCCTAGTGATGTGGAAATCCTTCAAGAGGGTCTCACCCAGACAAATGACTGGAGCCAGAAACATGGTGTCAAACTGAATGCCAAAAAATGCATCATCATCCCCTTTGGGGAGAGTGATGCCACCACAAATTATCACATTAATAACAAGGTCTTAAGCATGCAAACAGTTGTGTGGGACTTGGGCACCCAGGTTGATAGCAAACTGACGTTTGATCACCATATTGCCTCAGTTGTACAGAAAGCTTTCTATATAGTCCATCTCATAAGTAAGTATATCTCATCCAGGGACAAAAAGGTCATAACATCCCTGTAATCTTCCCTTATAAAATCCATTATTGAGTACAATGTCCCTTTTGGCATGCACCTCGCAAAACACATGCAGCAACTGGAGAGACCACGGAGGTTGCTCACCAGGAGAATCCAGGGCCTCAAACATCTACCCTACACAGATAGGCTAAAAGCTCTATCCCTCTACTCAGTCTCATACAGACTTCTCAGAGGCAACATCTGTTTGGCATACAAAGCAATCTCAGACCTCGCCTTGATGGGACTGCTGCATATCCGCAAGTCAAGCGCCACTTGAGTAAGCCACATGCACAACCTCAATGTGGTCTGTGACATCAACAGGACCTGGTGGGACAGATTTGTGTCCCAGAGACTCCCCCCTTTTGTGGAATACACTCCCTCTTCACATCAAGCAGAGTACCTCATTAACCCTTTTTAGCACAACCTTGATAACTTGATGGGGAACAGAAAATACACCCCTGGGATTCCACCTGTGTCCCTGCTAGACAATGGCATGAGGTGCTGACTTGCTGCAACATGAGCTAAATTCTTGGCTAGGCTTGCAAGGGCCTCAAGGCCAATAGCCTAGCAACTTTCTATGGTTCTATGATCCTATGGGACAGATTTGTGTCCCAGAGACTCCCCCTTTTGTGGAATAGACCCCCTGTCCATGTCAAGCATAGTACCTCATTAATTCTTTTTAAGCACAACCTGGCTAACTGGACGGGAACAGAAAATACACTCTAGAATACAGAAGTCTTCTTGGTTAACCAGTACTCCATTTTATTATGATAAAACAATAAAAATAAAAATAAAAAATAGAACCCAAGTAATATGAAGCACTTTTCGTTTAGCACCTTGGCTAAACTTCTTCAGATACAAGACATAATTAAAAATACCCTCTTTTAAATCACTGCATATTAAGCTCAATTAAACATGTGATTGAGGCCAATTAACTTTTAAAACACTATAACCATCAGATAAAACAAGATTAATCAACTGTATAGTACTCAGCTATGCATACATGAAATATTATTATATCTATGGATATATAATAGGGTGTGCAAAATGTAAAACACATAAAAAGTGTATGTGAAAATTGTATAAAAATGTATATGTATATTGCTTAAAAGTACATTATATATGACAGTACTAGCAATAAGTAAAATAAAATAAATACACTAGCCTACAATAGATGGTTAGTAGCTGGATCTCAGTTCCATCAGGAACTACTACAATTATTTAATAAACATGGACTAGAACAATTGCAGCTAATGTCTAAACATTACCGGGTATTAATTTCAGAACTGGGGGAAGAAGTGGCCCAAATTGTCATTGACATAAAGCAAGACAATGATTTTGAAAGGTATCATTACGACGACAGCAGGATTTTTAATAGCATTAACCAACAAATTTGTAAGTTTAAAGACATTAAACTTAAAAAGCTACAAAGGGATCGAAAAGACTATAACAATCAGGTGGCGTATCCCAACCCTCCCCCTTCACAGACATGGAATGGTACAGGCAGAGCAATCAATGGCAATCTTAGACCTGACGTTAATCAGGAAGCTCCCCAACTCAACAACAGTCAAGGTAACGTACCGAATAGTCTTGGTCACAATAGTGTAGAGGAAGAGAATTTACACTCTGTGAACCTAAAGGGAAATTATTCTTCGAATTTAGTTGGAAACCATTCTACTATTGATAACCAACAGCAGCA
The DNA here is from genome assembly GCF_019279795.1 of Protopterus annectens. Lineage (NCBI taxonomy): Eukaryota > Metazoa > Chordata > Ceratodontiformes > Protopteridae > Protopterus > Protopterus annectens. The sequence continues at coordinate 609,531,129 of NC_056736.1, read as the reverse complement.
TTCTTTTTCGACACAGTGCCAGAACCATCAAAGGAGGAAACAGAACCAGCAGTTCGTAACTCGACCTACAACATCAGAGTGGGCAATTCAAAGAGAAAATAAATGATAACCCTCAAACCAGTAACTATACCATTTTGTATAATTCGGAACGTGACTTTAAACTGTACAACTTTACCGACTATGTGTTTGAAAAGGAACTCATTAAATTATTTGCTAAAGGCTTAACAGTTATTCCTGTTAAACATAGTGACCTCAGTTCAGTGTTACTGGACTTGAAACTTTACATCAGGAAGTTGAACTTAGCTGCTATGTTGGTTAACCAGGTTCAGAACAACAGTAACAACTTTCCACCACATTTAATCCACCATTACACCCCACGCTGGCATTTTTTGATACTATTTGTAAGTTGGACATTAGGTCAAAATTAGGGGGTGTGCATCACAACTTTACCAACAAGAATAATGCAACAGGAAAAGCATGGGAAAAACTTCAGTATGTTAGGAACCTGCCTATCTGTATCATGAAACCTGACAAAGGGGGAGGGTTGGTAGTAATGTCTGAAGCTGACTATGTGAAAAGAATTGAAAAGATACTTAACACTGAAGCCTATATTAAGGTGTCATAATGAGCTAAATGTAGCCTACAATAACATTAAGTCGTACATTAAAGACTTATTTATTGACTCAAAAATAGATTTAAACACCTTCAACTACTTATCATTACCCAGCCCAAAAATACCTATCCTCTTTGGCACCCCTAAGATCCATAAATCAATGGAAGACCCACCCATGCGTGCCTTAGTTGATGCATGGCAATCGATCACCTATCCCTGTGCTAAAATGGTGGACTCAATCCTTAAAAAATACATCTTAAAAGAGTATCAGATTTGTAAAGACTCTTGGTCTTTTCCAGCTGGAGTTAATAAACTTGAATACAAGGATGAGTACAACTTTTTGACAGTAGATGTGTGTGACTTGTACACATCTATACCACACAGAACAGGGACTGAGTGGGTCATTGATTTTATGACCAAGAAGGAAGCTCCTGTAGAGGAGACCAGACTAGTAGAAGTGTTACTAGAAATAATCCTAGAAAATAACTTTTTTTCTGTTTAACAATTACTACCTACAACAGATTTGTGTTGCCATGGGCTCACCATGTGGTGCCAGTTTCTCCAACTTGTTAATGGCACACTGGGAGCACCGATTCATCCTGGGGCAATGATACCATCAATAAGAATATATTTTTATACGCACGCTTCCTGGACGATATCTGTATAATATTTAAAGGTGACAGTCAAAAGCCTGTGACATGGTTAACTATTTGAATAACACTACTAGTTTTTTGAAATTTAGAAGTTCATTCAATGAGGATAAAATTAATTATTTGGACATTGAACTAAGGAAGGACAGAGTCAACCAGAGATATACATCTTGTATATCCAGGAAAGAGACTTACTGTAATACCTTCTTGCATTTTTCCATCTTGCACCCCCTCCATCAAAAGAAATCCATCCTTAAGGGCCAACTGGTGCAAGCTGCCAGAATGACAAGTGAAGAAAGCAGATTTTTAGACGAATGTGCAATGTTACAACATATGTTTGCACATAGGAGGTATCCTGAAACTTTTCTGACTGAGGTAATTACTATAGCAATAACCCACGCCTGGGTGTGGGTAATGCTAAATTTACCCACGGTTGGCGTGGTTTGGTCCCGAGGGCGAAGCCCGAGGGACTAAACAAAGCCAACCGTGGGTAAATTTAGCATTACCCACACCCAGAAGTGGGTTATTGCTATTATACCATGACATTATTTAAGAAAAGAAACTGTTACTTTTCTTAAATAATGGCATAGTATAATGCCTGTTTACTGCCCTTCCGCAGATGTCTGGCATCCACGGCAGTTCTGATGTACTGCGGCGCCTGCGCAGTACATCAGAGTTGAGCAAAAGCAGCGGAGAAAGCAAGATCTCCGTTGCTTTTATGTCTCGCTATGTTAAATGAGTTTAACATAGCGAGACAGTTTTAAAATAAGCAACGGACATCTCCGTTGCTTATTTTAAAACTGTCTCGCTATGTTAAACTCATTCAACATAGCGAGACACTAAAAAAAGCAACGGAGATCTTGCTTTCTCCGTTGCTTTTTAAACAGTGTCTCGCTATGTTAAATGGGTTTAACATAGCGAGACAGCTTTAAAATAAGCAACGGAGATCTCCGTTGCTTATTTTAAAGCTTTCTCGCTATGTTAAACCCATTTAACATAGCGAGACAGTGTTTAAAAAAAACGAGTTATACTAATGGAAAAAAGTCCGGGCGACCGGACCTTTTTCCATTAGTATAACTCGATTTATAACGGGCACGCTGGCCAATCAGCGTGCACGTTTTGGGGGGATCATGGTATAATAAAGAACAATCAAAACTTGAACTAGGAGTGTTTACACCTATCCTATATCAGGATGACAGATCTGTTTATAATGGCAGTTCAGTTGTACCTTCAACTTCCATGGAAACAACCCTGAATTTAGTAGGAAGTAGGCATGGTTACAACAGTAAACCCCAATTTTCTCTCAGCTTTACAACAATTTACACAACAGAAGCAAACGAAGTGAGGAAAATCTTATTGAAAAACTAGGATTTATTGAAAACAAACTGTTATTACAGAAACTGGGACTCTCACCTGTGATTACTTATAGAAAAGGAAGAAATTTGAAGAGTTTAATTGAAGGTGGGATGACAACTATGAGTAAATGCCCAGGAATGTATAAATGTGAATCCTGTAACCAATGTAAGTTCATGGAGACTGGGCAGTGTTTCAAAATTGGTGTCTTAAAATTTAACATCAGATACAGACTTAACTGTAACTCCAGGTCTGTGATATATGTGGCCCAATGCCAAACCTGCCCAGCCTTTAGCATTGGCAAGACGGACCGTAAACTGAGAGAACGTGTGTATGAACACATATATAACATCAGTATGAACAATGAGGAAAATGCTCTAGCCCGTCACTGTGTTGAATGTCCATTGCACAAATTTAAATTTATGGCCATTGACCATGTTGCCATGGACATTTGAGGTGGTCCCACCGCCCTTCTCTTAGAGAAACTTGAATTAATGTGGCAGCTAAGAGTAAATGCTTCCTGCTCCCCAGGATTGAATGAAGTTTGTTCCAGAGCATGTGTCCTAAAATTGAAAAGTCTGGAGTTGTGATAATTATAGATGTAGGACATTTTGCTACCTGGATTCTAACAACTATAGTCATTTGGGTCATGAAACTGATAACCTCTATTGTAGGCTAGTCTATTTATTTTATTTTATTTATTGCTATTACTGTCATATATAATTTACTTTTAAGCAATATACATATACATTTTTTACACATTTTTTATACAATTTTCACATACACTTTTGTGTTTTACATTTTGCACATACTATTATATATGCATCGATATAATAATAGTTCATGTATGCATAACTGAGTACTACACAGTTGATTAGACTTGTTTTATCTGATGGTTATAGTGTTTTAAAAGTTAATTGGTCTTGATCACATGTTTAATTGAGATTAATATGCAGTGATTTAAAAGAGGGTATTTTTAATTATGTCTCGTATCTGAAGAAGTTTAGCCAAGGTGCTAAACGAAAAGCACTTCATATTACTTGGGTTCTATTTTTTATTTCTATTTTTACTGTTTTATCATAATAAAGTGGAGTACTGGTCAACCGAGAAGACTTCTGTATTCTAGAGTTTGTGGTTTTGTCTTCAGTACTGTGTGAACAGAAAATACATTCCTGGGACTCCAGCTTTGTCCTTGCTGGGCAAGGGCTGACTTGACAAAACATAGGCTAAATTCTTGGCTAGGCTTGTAAGGGCCTCAGGGCCAATAGCCTAGCAACTTTCGATGATCCTTTGATTCTATGATCCTATGGACACTTGAGAGGTATGTGCCCTGGAATTCATCCACATCCAAATTACCAGAGAAAAGTTTCTTACCATATCCTAGCAAGCCACAGGTCACCAGCTATACTCTAAAAGCCCATAACCTGTATATAGACCTGCTGCAGGCACTCACCATTCAGACAAATATCATATTCATGGGACACTTCACCTACTCCTCTATAGACTGGGAAACATAAACTGCCTCCAACTTGCAGGCACAATGTTTTCCTGGACTTTATTAACACAAATGCCCTTGACCTGATAGTTCACACTCCAACCAGAGGTTCATACACACCGGACCTAATACTCACCAGTATGGAAGAGTGCTGCACTGCCTCCCTGTGTCAGGTCCTCACTGGTGAAGTTGGGTCACATAGCTGTCTCCTTCAAAATAAAAATCAGCATGGAAAACCCAGAAAAACCTTTAATAATTAGGACCTATTCTAAAGCATCTATGGCTAAAAACAACCATAAAGCATTCTACAGCTATGTCCAAAATCTTAAACGGGACACACAGCAGTGCACTTAGCTCGTAGTAAAAGGTACCACCTTCATCGAGCAGAGTGACATAGCAGATCTGCTGGCTGACAAATTTAGCTCTAACTTCACCCCCACTGTCCCCCTTTCTCCCCCATGAAACCTCACTTGCATAACCCCTTAATTAGCAGGGAGCAGGTAATGGTGGCACTCACTATGGCCAAAAACATAGCCTGAATGGACTCAGACATTATTTCAAGTTGTCTCCTAAATAGCTTGAAACATGACTTATCAGGACCACTTGAGTAACTTTTCAAGTACAGCCACTAAACAGGCTATGTACTACATTGACACAGGACTGCAATGGTCATCTAACTAGTCTAATTTGCAAAAAGTCATGGAATGAATCATCATGGAAATGATCAACAAAGACATTGGCAGTCTAAAAAACTGGACCCATTGCAGTGCTATCCTGTTGCATGTGGCCTACATTTTTTTAATATTTTTGCTGCTATAATCTTTTAGGATGTATAGATGCTCAATTCTTTTAGCATTATTCAATCAATAAGGTCACGTTTCTACTTCATACATGCTTCACACATAATTCACAGTATAACTGTTTTTCATATTTGTAGCATTGGTTGTGTACATACGCAAACATAGGCATGCATCAGAAATATTTCAGAATTGCTTGGGAGAAAGCAAGTAACCCTCTTTGTTAAAAATGCTGCACATGTCTTACAGCACATGGTGATATGAAATTAGGTTGATTTAAGACAAAAACAATATGGATTGTTGTGTGTATGCGGGTCCAATACCCAAATCTTTACTACTAAGTTTTTTACGTTGATCTCCACTTGGTATTTTAATCCTGCAGATATGCTTCCATCATTTACAAAAGACCCATTTATTAATCAGCTGTACATCTGTGATTTATTCTGTCTGAAGCACCTGGTCCTTATAAGCCATAAAGGACTATGCATATTATCGCTTACAAGGCTCTGCTAGTAACATTGGTTATTGGGTGTTGACTTTTTAGTCACATTTGCAAAATTATTACATTGTTTTTGTTTGCATATCTAATGTGTTGTTTATACACATAAACATGTCTATCTCTCTATATTTAAAACATCTATCTCTATTTATAAAACATATCTATACCTATCTATTTTTTGATTCATATTCAAACATGTTGCTGTACGCACAGAAAAGTATGGGTTTATAATATGTTTTTACTTTTTAATAGTCTCCACTTTTTAGGGTAATGAGCAGGTACCCTTTTACCCTTATAAAACATTGTATATGTTTATATTAATTGGAATGCATTCATAATTGCACATTGTATGAATGACAGACCTTATTGTTGGTTAAATGGTTAAGAACAGATGGCATTTGCTGACAGAACAGGACCTCATTCAGGAGATGTACATAGCATAGCATGTGCAGCTAGATAGGTAAGGCTCTGGATTATGCAAACATAGAATATTGGTGTAAGTTTAAATCTGTCATTTTCTAGGTAGGTTTCAGTTATTCTCGTCTGCTGGATAGCTCCACATGTGCATATATGAGTGTATTCACATGGTTGCAACAATATGAGTGGGTAAAATATATGACATGTGGGTGGCACATAGCTTCCCTTCTGGACTTGTGACAAATGCTGACTCTCTCTCTCTCTCTCTCTCTCTCTCTCTCTCGGCTTTTCCCAGTTAGGGGTCCCCACAGCGGATCACCTTGTCTGCTCATGATTGGCAGTGGAGTTTTATGGTGTCAAGTTGCCAGCCCGGCACCCAACCTTCCAAGGAAGGCACACACATGCACACACTCACGCCTAGGGACAATTTTAGTGTGTCCAATCCACTTGCAGCATGTCTTTGTCACAAATGCTGACATATTGATGTATATAATGTGAACTGCCCCAATGTCATTGTACAGTCATATATTTTCTATGTATAACTACTTCAGACAAGTATATTATTGCATGTTCAACATTATCCTTGTTTTGAATCTTCCAACAGGTCAAAACTTCCTGGAATTGTGCCATGTAAATGGAAAGGGTGCATCATCTGGAGGAACAAAATTGGCAGAGAGGTATGGTTTGTGTGTTTGGTCTGTAACTTTGGATGGGTCTTAACATTATTTGTCTTTCACTGTGCCCATTTATGTTTGCTTAATCTGCTGTATACTGCCTCCCATAATGCAACTCTATTGATATTTTAACAGGTTTATCATTGTGATATGTACCATACATGCTGAACTCAAGTAGAGGTTTTTCTTTACATGATATAGTTTGAGGGAAAGTTTAGTAATGTCTGTTGTAATTTTAATTTCAATTTCCCATTGATGATGCAACCTAAAGGATGGCCAGTTGTTATGTACCACTCCTTAAAGGAGTGCTATAGTTGCATTTTATATATATATATATATATATATATATATATATATATATATATATATATATATATATATATATTAGTTGTATACTGGCTTGGTATTTGCTGTTGACTGTAGTTTTAGCTGCTGGCATTGTTACTGGTTTATTGGTATAAACATTACTACCTGAGCATCATATATGCAGGATAATGGTGTATTCTTACCTCTATGATACCTGTTACATTGTTAGAAGGGTGTGTGACATCTCCTCTTGTCAAGGATGGAAAAAGAGGCATAACACTGTGTTGGGGTGGTGTCTAACTAATATTGCTTGCAGATGCATCCTTATATGCTGCTTTATATATCACAACCACAAAATTACACTAGAAGAACAATCAAGATCTGAATGAAACAATACTTGAACAGTCTGAAGTAACCAATTTTAATTCTAGCATCTCAGTGCCACACACCTTCATGGAATACAAATTAATTAAAAAATCCTGCTTATATACACGTTTTACATCAATTAAACAATAAAATTAATTAATTAATCTAATTACCACTTAAAGCAAACTTCTCCAATTCAATTCTCCATTAAGTCCCTTAGGGACCAATGTGTTAAATTTCAAAATGTAAATACTTTCCTTACATAAACGTTTTTCTTTTAAAACATTTTCATTGCCATAAAAACATTTAATTTGTTCAAAATACTTCATTTTAACACAGAATAGACACTGTTGTGTTTCCATAAAATGAGCAGCAATAGTTTTTTCTTACTTACCATTTTTGATGTCCCTAATATGTTCCATGAACCTTAATCGGAACATCCTTTTCGTCTCTCCCACATAGAACATATTACAGGGGCAGCTTAAAATATAAAACAGTTAACAATCTGCAGACAAACCAGACATCTTCCACATTTATATGTACCTATTTGAACCGGACATCTGGGTACTGAACAATCTGGTATAACAAATAATCCGCTAACCAATATATCCCTTATACTTCTACCTCTGACAAATGAACTAGAAAAATGTCTTGGTAGAATATTAGCCAGAAATTTATCATTTAATAAAAATGTCCAATAATGATCTAACATTTGAATTATTTCCTTACTTTTAATATATGTGGATACAAAATAAATCTGTTGGATTTGATCCTGTTGTATTTGATCCCTTTTAAATACCTCTGTTTCAACTACTCTTTTATTTCTGTTTGTTCTATTGCCACCAGTCCGATTGTATACCTTTTGAACTGCCTCCATCACCATATCTGGACTATAACCTCTCTTGATGAACATATCAACAGAATTATAACTTTCATCCCTCAAAGTGTCTGCTCTATTACAAATTTTAGACAATCTTAAAAATTCATTATAAGGGAGGGCAGTTAATGTATGGGGTGGATGACAACTACTTGCATGTAAAAACTTTTTGCCATCAGCAAATTTCCTAAGTACCCTTGACACTATAGTGCTATCTTCCTTACCCTCCAGTTCTAAATCTAGGAAATGCACTTTATTCCCCTGTTGGAATCCATCAAAACTGAGGTTAAACGGATTTTGATGCAACTTAACTATAAACTTATTAACCTTTTTGATACCTCCTGCACATATCAAAATTAAATCGTCTATATAACGAAAATAATGTCTGACATGCTGTTTCATAAATTCCTGTCCAACCAAAAACATTGTTTCAAAGTAAGACATAAAGAGGTTCACGTACATAGGGGAAAAGGTGCCCCCATGGCAGCTCCCTCCTTCTGTCTATAAATCTGGTTATTATACAGGAAAATTTATTTTGCAGGCATAAATCTACCATTTCTACTGCAAAAGCAGAAAGAGGGTTGTCACCCAAAAAATATGTTATAGCAGATAAACCATCATGATGTTTAATAGATGTATACAAACTCTTTACATCCAACACAATCCAGAACATCTCCTTTTTCCACTCAATCCCAGCAATTTTTGTTAAAAAATCAGAACTATCCTGAATGTAAGACAAACTCTTCTTAATATAAAGAAGCAATACTTCATGTAGCAATAAACCCATATTGTGTAAAAAATAATTACATGCCAATACAATCGGTCTTCCTGGGGGTTCTCTTAGATCCTTGCGGATCTTTGGCAAACAAAAAAATACCACTGGTTCTCTATTGTTGACAACTTATTTAATTTCCACATCCTTCTTAGAGAAATCACCCAGACATAAACACTTTTGTAGCAATTTATTATATTTGTCCACTGCTTTCATAAGACACATTTTTTTTTCACTATTTTCATAAGTTTCTTTGTTACTTAAATGTTCCATGCACATTTTATGATATTGTAAAGCATTTATTACTACAATGCGATTACCCTTGTCCACTGGTTTAATTACCAGTCCCTTATTATTATGTAATTCCATTAATGCCTTCCATTCTCTGTAAGTTAAATTATAACTTATAGATTTTTTATTTTTCAACACTTCAACACATATATTGCTTCCTTCAAAACTAACCATTGAGTAAAAATGTGGGATGCTCTGGTTCTGGAAAGGTGGTATAAATTTACTAACTGTTGGAATATTAGAGGTATTTAACAAACAATAAGCATTCAAGTTAGACATCCCCTCATCTTCATCTTGCTGCTCACCATCTTCATTACATGGAAAAAAAACTTTCAACAGATGACTGTTCAGTAAAATCAATTGCACTATCATTTAAATTTGTTTTATTAGAGAAAAAACATTTCAAATGTAACTTACGAACAAATCTAAAAAGCTCCTGTTTAAAAACATGAACCCGCGGAATAACCGTCGGGATAAACTTTAACCCCAAACATAAAATTGCACATTGTTCTTGCGTTAAGTCATAATTAGACAAATTCACAACATTTGAAACAACATAATTTTGAGCAGTACACATTTCAACATTTAAACTTCTTACTGTTGTAATACTCATTACTGTAGTCCTTGTTGTAGAAACTGTTCGCATTATGGGCATTATTCCTGTTTCGTTTTTGTCCCTGTCTCTGTTGTTGTGGCCCTCCATCACTCCGAAAACAATTCTGGTGTTCTTGTGGCTACTGTGGACACTGTAAAGGTGGATAATCCTCTTCATTATATTCTTGACTGTCACTTAAACCTGACCCATCTGTAGAAGCGAAAGAGACCGAAAGATTATTTTTCTGATTGCCATGGTTTTTCCAAAATTTACCCTTGTGTTGATTGGATGAAGCTACAAAGGCATGGTCCCCCTTATAGTCATTGATGTCTCTTACTAGTTTCTTTTTCTTATAATTAATCAATTCAGTTTCTAACGCATTCAATTTAGTATTAACCTTACTTAAAAAAATATTAGCATTCACCACACCAATAGAATTAGTGATAGTGCTTGATAATGTGGCCAGTTCTTGTTTAAGTTTTTTGTGTTTCAGTTCATCTCTTTCTAACAAAATCTGTACTCACTCTGAAACACCCTTATGGGAGGCTGCTAACCACTGCCCCCCTAAACTGCTTGTCCACAGGGCAGTTCTCATCAAATGGGGTACTAGGGTTTTTAATGAAATGAAAACCTCTTGGAGTAATGTCCAACTCGATGTACCTCTTCAGGCCCAAAATATTATAATGCACCCGAGTTTCCTTTTCTAAAAGTCTCTCAAATTTGTCACACAGTTCTCTTTTATCTACTAGAATATTTGTTAAAGTCTGTCCAACTGCCAAAAAGGGGTTTGCTTTGTGTTTGGCTCTCTCATTCACAAATGCATCAAACAAAGGTCCCGCACTTTTACAGTTGCATTGTCCTGATTCGTACCTGCGGCAGTTTGAGAGTTAATGTATTGCTCCATTGTCCTTTGCGATCCCAATAGGGATCCCAAACCACCAACTGTTCCAAATGGAGTGATAGATTCCTCCCTTAATGCACAGGAAATGTCCACATTCGGATCTGAAGACATACCAAGCTGTAGTAAATATATCACAACCACGAAATTACACTAGAAGAACAACCAAGATCCGAGTGAAACAATACTCCTTGAACAGTTTGAAATAACCAATTTTAATTCTAGCGCCTCTGTGCCACACACCTTCATGGAATACAAATTAATTAAAAAAAACTGCTTATATACACATTTTACATCAATTAAACAATAAAATTAATTAATTAATCTAATTACCCCTTAAATTAAACTTCTCCAATTCAGTTCTCCATTAAGTCCCTTAGGGACCAATGTGTTAAATTTCAAAATGTAAATACTTTCCTTACATAAACGTTTTTCTTTTAAAACATTTTCATCACCATAAAAACATTTAATTTGTTCCAAAATACTTCCTTTTAACACAGAATAGTCACTGTTGTGTGTTTCCATAAAATGAGCAGCAATAGTTTTTTCCTTCTTACCATCATATATGCAGGATAATGGTGTATTCTTACCTCCGTGATACCTGTTACATTGTTAGAAGGGTGTGTGCCATCTCCTCTTGTCAAGGATGGAAAAAGAGGCATAACACTGTGATGGGGTGGTATCTAACTAATATTGCTTGCAGATGCATCCTTATATGCTGCTTTAGTTGTTCACTTTCACTTTTAATATTTTGTGTTTCTTCCTATTTTTTTTGTATCAAAGTGTACTTGTGATGTTGATTCCCTGCATTTTAATGTGCTCTCTGGAGTAGTACATGAATGGATACTGCTGTGTTGACAGACAGAAATGGGCAGTGACACCTGCATGTGTTAAATGGGAAATACTGGTATTCTGTTGTTCTTTACTTTGTCCAGTATGTAATAATATGTCATGTGCATACTGTTCTTCACATACTTATGATACCTGCCTCATAACAATGTAGAAATCTCAGAACACTGTATTTTACTATCGATGTGAACTTTACGAGGCTGCAGGATTTAAATTACCTACAATGCATTGACATACTTATTTGCATACACTTTGCTGTAGTCACATGCCCATTACACATGCAGAACTGAGTGTATTACCACACATTCACATATATGTTTATATGTGGGTCTTACATGTCACTGTCACATTATGCTATGAAATTGTACAGTTAACATCACGTTGTATGAGGGACAGTATATAATTAAAGTGGCAGTGTACTATTTCTGCATTCATTTATGTCCTAGAACTTGCCTTTGATGTGTTCATAATCTGTATGTGTCATGAGATTGTTTCCTTTTCTTGAGAAGTTGTCTTTGTGGCATTTATAGAGATGGAGTATTTTCACTGTGTTCCATATATGTTATCCTTTTATTACTCCTGCAGTCCCAAAGAGTGTTACAGACTGTGGTTTAAATTGACAATACTGTGTTGTACGTTGGGTTCAAAAACACTCTGTAGGTATATGTATTAAAAAAGATTCCATCCACGTAGTCTTGGCATAGGGGGTGGCCTATGCACACATCCTTGTATAATATATACATGGTAAACAACATAACAAACTCCCGCATGATTTTACTGCATTAGCTATCCCTATGAGTGGAGAGTGTTACGTTAGTATTTACATACCACATGTAAGTCCATCATTGAACTTGTACATTACACATAGCATTCTGTCATATAACTGACATGGGTCAGCTATTATTATCCTGTAACTTTGGCCTAGTTTGGTTCACATTGCTTTTGTCTACAGCTTAAGTACACGGTATTGAACTGTATATTGATCTTGAGCATATTTTGATAGAACACAAGTTATAATGTATTGTTGAGTGTGGGTGTGCGCACTCCACTGCAGGGGCTGTAATAATATGTTGCATAACATAACATTGCACTGTCTGTTACACATACAACAGGTATGAGAGCCAGTACATTATCAAAAGAGTTGGTAACACATCTATACTGTTGTCAGAATTGACATTCCCAAATGCATCACATCAGGTGTTATATCTTCTTGTCTGATCTGATAGGGTGTCTGCATTATTCATGACCTTTTATGTTTGCGGTATTGCTGACACTGCCACCTTACAAAAGTATTCTGTTCCTCATTTTAACATGTAGAACAGCAAGACATGTATTGGGCAGGAGTTTTATATATTTAAAAAGTGGTGCATCACAAGTACAGATGGGATATTGCTCGAAATATATACACGATCCATGCATGGATACATCCAGACTGCACAAATGTTAAAGATACTACAATAGCATAGATTGTATGCTATACTGGCAGGATAGCATTTATAACTCTGTGAGTGATTTTCTTTACTCTCATGCTACAGATTGTGGAACCAAAGCCAGTATACCCATCCACAGACGCAGATGACACTAAGCTTAACCACTGCCACCAGGTTGTGACTATGATGACAGAAGAAGATGGTGAAATGATGATGATGATGATGATGACAAGCATGGACCATCCAGGGAGACTGTACCAGTGAGTGATGATGACAACCTCCACCACCTCCACCTGAGAGACCAGATTCCTGCTGCCGTCAGCAATATGTTGTGGACACACTTGCACAACATGATGGGAAACACTGTACAGGACATGCCATGGGCCAGTGATAACTCCTTCTGGAAGATCACAAATAAGATCATGTGTGATATTCAACCCAACTAAGAAGTTTCCTTAAGACTGTAAATATTTTGTGTGTGTCCCACTTACATCATGCTGCCAGCATGGTTTCTCCACTCTTTGTGGGTGTTTCAATTTGTATGCATGCATTTGTGCACTTTTACTCATATTTTGGTCATGCTTTCCATATGTTCATTCTGATGCATGCTTCACATTATGGCTCTTATGTGACAATGTTAGTTGTCTGTTTTACAATACATTGTCTTTCATGGAAATAGCATGCAGCCTATTCTGTCATAGATGCATATACTTCTCTTGCCACCAGTGGGAGTATGACCTTTAGGCAGCTCACTTTGATTTGACATTTGCATGTAGTTTTCTTTGCTTGCTTAATGTGGCCCTATTTTTTGCATGAATGTGCCTACAGGGTGTCGTGTGCCACACATAGGACCACTATACATTGCATTTTGCAATAGATCACATTGCTATCTTATTGACAAAATATATCTGGTGATGAAATATGGCATATGTGGCCTTTCATAATTGTGCAGATTATTGACATTCCTCATATTTCCCTTTGCAATGCAATTCTCCTGTGATGACATATGCACATGGGTAACATATTTGTCTAGTTTACGTACTTATATATATTGCCATGATAGCATTTAGTATACTTGTTCATTATTTGCCACAGCTGATCATCCTAACAACCTTAGTGTACAGTATGTTCCCAGTCACTTGTGCCATCTGTACTTGTGACTAATGTGCATTATTCCTTTGTGCCCCATCTATTTATCAGGTCATATGTGTGTTCTACATATTAAACTGGCCATGTCCACCTATGGGTACATTTAATCACATTGACATGTGGTATTATATGGGTGCATGTGTTATTCAGACGGTTGTGTGTGAGTATGTATGGTGTGTGTGATGCCATTACACACTCATATGTCATAGTAGTTATACTGTGTGACAGTTCTGCACATCTTTTTTCAGTCTTGTTATCTTGGTGTACTTTAAATATCTTGCACATATTGTGCACGTGTTACAGTATGTGAACATCTTGGGTGAATCTTGCACATGTTTACATTTATCACCAGTGCACTGTCTACATAGCATGCCTGTAGTGTTCACATGGGAACATTGCTGTGCACCCTTGGACAATTCTTACTTTTTGTATTGTACGTGTATTACTCCACACTGTAGTGGACTACAGGTGTGTACAGCATACTGGCCTACTTTCCAGTCATACACATTTACCTGTTACACCTGTAACTGTTTGGTGAATGTGCACATGTTGTCAGAGGGTAGCAGGGCAGAACATATGGCTATGTAGTAGCAATCATTCAGTTTTGCAGTACCTATGCTGCATGCAGGGTTTGTGTTGTACGTCTGTGTTGTGTGTGTCATTTGCACACACATATCTTACTTCCTGTCATGTGAGCATGTTGTACACATCATAGATCTCTATTCACCTTGCTGAATATGCAATGAGGCTGTTTATCTGCAACATTTCCACTTTGTATAGTATTAGAGACACATACACGTGTGATGATTTGATTCAGACATAACTATCCTGTCTCTATATGATACAGCTTTTTCATAATGTGTATTATTACTTGGGCTGTAATGTGACCATAGTCCTTTCTTCTGATAGATTGTGACTATTTAAAACACCTCTACATGTCATAAGTGTTAGATATGTCGATGCTCACATGTAGCTCTAACAGCTGCATCATTGGCCTATTTGGGTGCTGTGCTGTTAGCGCACTTCACCCATCCATATAGGCATGTTATTAATTTGTGACACACACAGCTGCACCATGTTAGGAAATGTGAAGTTTCCACATGTGTGTTAGCTCTACTGGAGCCACATGGGTTTGTGTGGCTTCAGTTTCACTTTTCCTGATTCTGTATTGCTGTTTTTCATCTGTCATGCTTCAGTACTGTAGTCCACTGTCTCCACATCACCATGGACATCATCTACAGTAACATACCATTGCATGTCACTATTTGACCTGTGACTGCAGCACGTTTTGGATGCTCCTCTTGTGTACAGTACATGCACGACACATATCCTTACTGAATACCTCACCACCACCATTTTTCTCACTAGCATGTGACATTCCCTGGGCCAAAACTTTGACAGGTCTCCTAATCATCTGAGCATTTGTTATGCTTACTTGCCCATTACACATCTATTTGCCCTATGGACTGCAGAACTGCTGTTTGGCTTTGTGGCTAGATATT
Organism: Protopterus annectens; assembly: GCF_019279795.1. Classification (NCBI taxonomy): domain Eukaryota; kingdom Metazoa; phylum Chordata; order Ceratodontiformes; family Protopteridae; genus Protopterus; species Protopterus annectens. The sequence continues at coordinate 609,515,596 of NC_056736.1, read as the reverse complement.
TGCCTCTTGAAGACAGAGTTGGGGGTTCTAATCTGATCTTTCCTTGTGTAATCCTATAATTGCCTGTGTGGATCTGTTCTGTCCTGTTGCTGAGTGGATTGTATTTGCACTGCCAGCAGACTAATGAGCGGTCACATATGTCAGTTTCAGTTTGCTGAACTAACTATTTTTTCTCACTTATTCATTAGTAATCAGATTTTCTGACTGTCACACAGTTGCCAACATCACTGCTCTTTCCATTGGTGCATTATGTATTTCAGCATGGTGAACCATGCTTGGATTGCATCCCTACCCTGCATGTTCACTTTCCTAGACCCATGTTGCATATTAAGTATGTATGTTGTCTGTGTACAATAACCTACACTTTCTATATATTACATACCTTTGTATGTCCTGTGGAGTGATATTTGTTATATGTTTTAGCCACCTTTTCTCCTCTTCTATCTGCCAAGACTTTACCAATCCTTCTTTTCACCAAAAATAAAAAAGGAACCATTCCCACCAAAAAAGAAAAAAATATCCATGCTCCTCACACTCTCCTTCTGACTTTCCTATTCACTCTTCCCTCTTGTGTGCCCCTCTTTTGTACCCTCACTCCTATATACTTTTCTATCACCTTATTTTTTGCTGCGTGTAGATTACGTGTATTCGACACACATATCCCGCAACCTTCTTTTGTTAGCTATTGTTAGTGCTGGCAATGTAACCATGTATGCCACTTCACCCAAACAAAATTTTATTTATAGTTTTTTTGTGGATTCTGATGATTTCTGCAATTATAAATAATAAACGCTTCCTTTTTTTTTCTTTGTTTTGGATTTTATGATAGAATCTGCAATATGTTGTGGATGTATAGTATATAGGGGTTGTTACTGATGTTTGTTTATGTTCTGTCAGCCCATTACCACATATCTGCAGACAACTATGGAAAATTTTGTATACATTTCATATACTTGTCCTGCGAATAGGATCTTATTCACTTATGGGCCTTGCTTGTTGGGCATGCAGTTTCCAGTCAAGCATATTATTGTGCCAATCTAAGGTACTGACTTTTCCTGTTGCATTTCACTTGAGATACTATTCCTAAAATACTGTATATTAGCATATTTCCAAGTTTCCAACAATATTTGTGCAGAACGTGATATATTCCACTGACTTTCATGTATATTTTGGAATCTGACCCCATCTATTGTGAAAAACAAAAAAACGTACTCCTATTTCTCATCCTCTGCTATAATTTTTTTATTGCTTAGAAGTTGAAAAGCTTGCTAGCAGGATGGTTTTACCTTTGGCTAAAATGATTTAACCATGAAATCACTGAGACTTAAGTTTTTTTTTAAAGAATTCTCAGCTTGGTAAATGATTTAGCCATGAAATCACTGGGATTTAACAAATATTTTTAAAGTATTCTCATCTTGGTTGTATTTAGCAATCAGAATCTTTGTAAGTATTTACTAAAATGTCACCTCTTCAATATTTCTGTTTTAGTAGTTTAATACATTTTTGATTGCAGTGCTCAATGTGATAAAGACACCTTGATTTTATTTACTTTTTTATCAGCTAAGATATAGCCTGTCTATTAACTGCTTGTTCAGGGCCTTTAATTTATGATGTTTCTAATTTGTAATATACAACTCTTTGTCTCTTGTTTTCTTTTTAACACTATTTTTTTAGAGTCTGCTGTTGCTCAAAACATAAAAAGTATAAATAAGCTCTCGGTGCACCACCTCATTTATTTCAGACAAAAGGTGTTGCCTTCAGTATAAGCCCTAAACATCTGTCCACAAGAATAAAAATGATGAAGCTAGTCAGAAGGCTAAAACACAGTTCTAATTTAAAAAGCAATAGGGGCATTCATGTACAGATTTTTAAATGTGTTTTTCTAGGGAGGCAACCCCCCTGCACCACCTCAACACCCCCTTACATATATATTTTTCCACCAAGGTCACTCCAGCTCTCACAAAGTGCAGCTATTGTTTAAAACATGAAAACAATGATTGCTCTTTCTCCACTACTCATCTAACCTAGAAGTGAATAAATAGCTAGATTTCAGTCCTAACTATATTGCTAAATAAGAATCAATTATCCTATGACAAGTAATACCTTAGGCAAACATGGAAGGTATAGGTTTATACCGTAGTTCACTGCACAGAGATCTAACATTTTAAATGTATTGCTGAAGCTGAAAGTAAAGTGTAACGCAAAAAATGACAGACAGCAAATCACACTGATATGGAAAATAATTAAGTTACTGGAAAAAACACAGTGAGCATAAATTATTGATCTTTGCCTGTGCAGCACAGCATGATAAATAGGTTAAAATAGTTAGTATCCATCAAAGCACAAGAACAGATGGAAATGTCTGAATACTAAAAAAATGAAAAAGGAATTCTTTTATTGACTATGTTGGAGAGACACACTGTTTAGATTCTGTGGGGGTCATAAGTAGACTCACACAAGGAAAGCAATTGCAATTAAGTTAGTGCATGCAGATTTAACAACACTGCTATAAATCAAATTGGGTCACCCTCTCCCGAGGCATAACATCAGGGTTCCATTCCAGTGACCTCACGTGTATTCACTTAGTGCTACCATCAATAACAGGCTGCAAAATGTGTTTTTGTTCTTTTTTTCCCTTTGACATATTATACATACAATTATGGAAGATCCAGTAAGTTTAAAGATTTATTTAAATTTTACATTTTACTTTAACGATAAGCAGGGTGAACATTCATCTTTAAAAAAAATGGGTCTGAATCTAATACTTTAGTTGCTCTTTATGGTTTTCAAGCCATTCAAATATTTGCCTAGAAATTATTTTCATATGTTTCACAATTACCAACAATGCAATTTTGTTGTGGAGTATTCATTTCCCCGTTTTAATAAAATTACATTACTTTGGTCCTTTCTTTGACAAGACCATGTCTTTTTTACAAACTATTTGCATAAAATGTATAATTTTTATTTTCTGTGTACACATATGCAAAATAAAAACGTTAGTAAGACCAGTGGTGTTGATGGATGTTATACCACTTATTCAGTGCCTCACTGACCATATAAAGCTTATCACATGAGATAGCTGTTATGTAGGTTTCATACTTTCATAACATGCCAGGTAGAACCTCAGCATAACCTGTCAATGGTGTTATAAGGATTGGATTCAAAAAGAAATTTGAATAGAATGCAGTACACCAAAGGAACACTTTGGGGAACTAAGGGCAGACGTGATGTCAAGAACATCCAGAAGGCAGAAGTTTTTCTGCTGAGCCATACTTGGCACCTGATTCCAAAAGATGTGTGTACCTAATGACAATAAAAATGCAACAGAGTAATGCACTGATACTTCATGGCAAGAGTTCAGAGTGGCCACTTATGCTTGACATTTATACAAAAAAAATTTTCACAAAAAATTGTAAAATATACCTGCGATTTCCACAGAATCCATGTGACTTCAACTACCTCACCAGAGACTGGGTGAACTATTCCTGCACTAATGCACTCACCCAATGATTCATTGACTTCATTAGTACTAATGCACTAGACCAGCTCGTCTCATCCCCCACAAGGGAAGATAACATTCGGACTTGGTTCTCACCAACATGGGTGACCGCTGCATTACTCCCATAGTATGTTCTTTCCTGGTGAGATCAGATCATCGGTCTGTCTCATTTGAAGTCTCTATCCCACCCAACCCCCCCCCCCAGCCGTAACAATGCTAAAACCTTCTCAAAAGTTGACTATAACCTCCTAAGAGAGGGTATCAGTAGCTTCACACCACCCCCCACCTCAGAGGATGCAGACAACTATGCTGAACAGTATGCCAGTACAGTATACAAGCACCTGAACAACTGCATGGACTCAGCCAAACCTAACAGAACTAAAGCCTGCTCCTCAAGGAAGCACAAACCTGTCTGGTGGATAGCCTCTATCAATAGACTTTACAACAAAGGGAAGAAACTGTTGTCCAAGGGTAAAAAGGAACAAATTCCAAATTGGAAAAACTCCCTCCTCAACCTCAACAAGCAAATTAAATCACTAGTGAAAACCTTGAAAGCCAATGAATTGTAACTAGCCTCCAAAACAAAGGGAAACCACAAAGTCTTCTTCAGTTATGTCATGAATCTCCATGGCAAAGCCCAGGTTTGTTCTAAATTAGTAATTAATGGTACCACTTACACTGATCCCGTTTATTTAGTCAACCTGCTAGCTGATTGTTTCAGTTTAAACTTCTCCCCCCGATACCCCCCAAAGGCCCATTTGACATCCCCGATACTTGTCCCACACCTCACATCTCCATAGATCAAGTGTTAAAGGCCCTAACCAAGGCAAACAACACAGCTTTCATGGAACCTGATAGTGTCCCAGGCTGTATTCTGTACCATATCCAGCAAGAATTAGGTTAGACATTGAGCACCCAATTCAACTACAATGATTCCTTCCAGCAGAGTGGAGAACTGCCATTGTCACCCCCTTGCACAAAGATGGTGCCACTACTGACCCAGGAAACTATCACCCCATTAGCTTGACAAGTATGATCTATAAAGCCATGGAGCGTATTATTATGGATCTCATAAACAAGGACATAGGCAATCTCCAAGCAATTGACGACACCCAATTTGAATTCGTCAAAGGCAGATCTTGCCTGTTGAACCTGGTTGACTTCTTTGAGACTGTCACCAAGGCCCTGGATGAGGGAAAGTCAGTACAAACAGCTTACCTTGACTTGGCCAAGGCCTTTGACACAATCCCCCCTCAGGTACCATCAAAAAGCTATCACAACTTGACGTAAATCCCTATCTCATCAGATGGGTTGCCAACTGCCTCACAAATAGGACCCACAAGGTCAGTATGGATGCCTTCACCTCTGACAGCAGACCTGTCGGTAGTGGCATTCCCCAGGGATCTGTCTTGGGACCCCTACTGTTTGGCATCTACTTCTCAGAGGTCCAGGCAAAGACAAAGGGCCTGTGGCTGACCGAGCTTGCAATGATTGTAAGTTGGGTGCTGTCATTGACTCTCCAAATGATGTTAACATACTGTGAGAGGGTCTCACAGCAATAAATGACTGGTCCCAAAGTCATGGCCTTAAGTTAAATGCAAAAAAAAAATGTATTATCATACCATTCAGCAAAAAAACGGCCCCTACTGATTACCACATCAACAACAACCCCCTAAGCACACAACCTGTGGTGAGAGACCTGGGTACTCAGGAGACAACAATCTCACATTTGACCATCATGTAGTGGCAGTGGTCAGAAAAGCCTTTTCCTTGGTTCATCTCATAAGTAAAGGGATTACATCCAGAAAAAAAGAAGTTATTACCTCTCTATACTCCTCCCTCATTAGGCCAATAATTGAGTTTAATGCGCCATTTGGTATGTACCTCCCCAAACAGCTGCACCAACTGGAAAGGCTACAGAAATATGTCACAAAGAGAATACATGGCCTCCAACACCTATCCTATGCAGACAGGCTCAAATCACTATCACTCTACTTGGTATCATACAGATTGCTCAGAGGTGATCTGTGTCTCGCCTACAAGGCAATATTCGACCCTGCCCTACAAGAGATGCCCCATATCCGTAAGTCTAACTCCTCGTGCATTACCTGCTTGAAAGGCCTAAATCTATTATGCAACATCTATAAAACCTGCTGGAGAGACAGGGTTGTCTCTCAGAGGCTGCCCCATCTCTGGAATAGACCTCCCATATGTGTCAAACAGAATACCTCACTGACCCTCTTCAATCACAACCTTGATGAGTGGATGGGAAACCACAGATTTGTCCCAGGGATTCCACCTGTGTCCCTCACTGACAGGCGCAACAGGTGCTGACTGAAGTTTCTTTTTTGGAGATAAACTGTTGGCTAGGCTTGCAAGGGCCCCAGAGCCATTAGCCTAATAACCTCCTATGATCCTATGACATACCATATGCTAACAATGCATTCCAGCATGCCAGGATTTTACAAGATATATTGGAGGATCATCTGCATATGCATCCTGTATGCAGACAGTCAGCATAGTGGTGAGCCAGGCTACAGTTAAGCCAGTTCTGTGATCAAGAAATTATAGACAGATACAAATTAGACAGAGTTGGTGCATGTTTTCACACAGCCATGGGATATCCTGGTCCCAGTAGAAACCAAGGTGTGTCTGAAATGGGTCTATATTATAACATTGAAGTCTAAAAACATTGAATGTTATAATATCGACCCCATTCAATCGAAACATCAGAAAACCGAACAGTCAGAATAGCAAATTTTTTCCCAGGGAAGAAATTCGCTTTTCCGACAAACACACAACTCAAGCACACCAAAATAAATAATCCACACACATACACTTCATGAAACCCTACACTAAACCAGACATACACCACTAGCTACCCACTTACCTTAACCCAACCCCAACCCTAAGGTCCCTAACTATCACACACTCACCTTACCCGCTCCCTAACTCTAACTCACCTACCCCACCCTAACCCTCACATCCACACAATCGCACATTTACCTGACCCACGCCCTAACCCTAACTCACTTAATCTGCCCCAACCCTAAAGTCTGTCACTACCGCATACTCACCTCACCCACGCCCTAACTCTAAAGTCCCTAACTACCACACACTCACCTTAACCCAGTCCGTTCGCTCATTTACCTTAACCTGGTCCATAACCATCACACCACACTTACCTGAACCCAATCCGTAACCTCCATTCAATCACTTCCCTAAACCCGGTCCGTAACCATCGCACCACACTGCTGTAAATAGCGAAGCCATAGACCACCGAAATCTTACCCTAGGTAAAATTTCAATGTTCCGAGGCTTCGCTATTCTCAGCTTTTGCACTAAAGGGTTCGATATTATAACATTCGAAGTTTTTGAACTTTGATGTTATAATATAGACCCATCTGAAACCTGATATACTGGCCTGAGGGTCATTCCAGCAGCCCATGGCTGATACTGCAGGGGTGCCACAGACAGCTGCTAATCATACAGTAGGACATTTTCCATCATTCATGTGCAGCAATGTGGATGAGTGCATCTACTTCCTAGCCTCACCAAGAGGGCTGCTGGCCAGCATAGGACAGCTCTATGCAATAGCCAGCTCACCACATATCTGAGGTGCAACTCATTGTATCCATGTTCCAATCAAAACTCTTCTGGTGAAGATGTAGAACATTATGTTAAAGAAAAAAGTGACCATCACTCATTCATCAGGTATGAAAAGAGTGATCATCACTCATTTGTCAGGTACTGTGCTCAGCATAGACAGACATTTGTGCTGTAACAGAGACCTGGTTTAAAGCAGCAGAAAGCACCCCTGCACTACCAGGCTATAACTCATTCCACATCTTTCGGCCGCAGAACTTGGACTGAAGTTCCAAAGGAAGTGGTGTTTCCAAATTCATAAAGGATACACACACCTCCAGACTGGTAGCCCAACATAATACATCAGAGATACTTCAGGTGCAGCTAACACTGGGTAAGACAGCGATTCAGGTTGTAGCCTGTTATAGATCTCCAACCATGTGCCAAGACTCACACTCCACATTCCTAAGCACCCTGGAGAATATTATAGTCCAACCTAACACTCTCATACTGGGCAACTTCAACTACACCTCCATTAACTGGGAAAACTATTCATGTACCAATACACTTGCAAAACGTTTCCTGGAATTCATTAATTCCAATGCCCTGGAGCAGCTTATTCTTACCCCCACTAGAGGTAGCAACATCGTTGACCTGGTCATTACTAACACGGGCAACTGTTGCTCTACACCAATAGTCAACTCCTCCCTGGTTAGATCCAACCACAAACTAATCACCTTGGAAATACACATCCATTTTACCCCCCCCCCCCCCCGCAAAGGTAACCACCATGAAAAACCTCTCCAAAGCTAACTTTGGGCTCCTAAAAACAGAGGTGGCTAACTTCACGGCACCCATGCAAATGACGAATAGAGGAATGACTGCCAAATCATACACCAATGCACTGTACAATCACGTACACAAATGCATGGATGTCACCATACCCAATAGAACCAAGACATTCTCCTCCAAAAAAAGAAAGCCAATCTGGTGGTCCCCTGTAATAAACAAACTCTACAACAGAAGGAGGAAACTGATGTGGAATAAGGTGAAATCCCAAGACTAGTAAAACGTTCTTATCAGCCTCAACAAAAAGTTGAGATCCCTCATCAAGTCCTCTAAAGCTAGCTATGAAAACAGGATTGCAGCAGATAGTAAAGACAACTACAAGGCCTTCTATAGTTATGTAAAGAATCTCCAGGGCAATATCCAAATTTGTTCTGTGCTACTGCACAACGGTACCTCCTATACTGAGCCAAAAGATATTGCCAATATAATGGCCGACAGATTCAGTGCCATCTTCATCCCTCTCCCCTCCACAAAAGGACCAATTACAATACCAGTAGATTGCCAGGCATCCAGTATTACTGCTGCATAGGTTAAAACAGCACTCTCCAAGTCCAAGAATATAGCTTCTATGGGACCTGACAATATCCCTGGCTGTGTTCTACATGAACTACAGAGTGAACTGGCACATCACCTGTGTGCCCTGTTCAACCACAGCCTCACCTCAGGCTTTATCCCTACCAAGTGGTGCACTGCTACAGTCATCCCTCTCCACAAAGGAGGAGTGATTACAGACCCTGGGAACTATTGCTCCATTAGCCTGATGAGTCTGATATGCAAAACTGTGGAATGCATCATCATGGACCTAATAAACAAGGATATAGGGAATCTCCAAACTCTGGATCCCACACAGTTTGGTTTTGTGAAGGGTAGATCATGCCTGCTCAACATGGTTGACTTTTTTGAGTCTGTCACCAGAGCTATAGATGAAGGCAAGGTGGTTCATACAGCCTACCTTGATCTGGCCAAGGCCTTTGATACCATTCCCCACTCAGGAATCATAGAAAAACTCACTAAGCTAGGCATCAACCCGTATATCACTAGGTGGGTTGCAAACTGACTCACAATGTAAAAGTAGCTGACTCCAAGTCAGACTGCCAACCAGTCACAAATTCATCTTTAAAAAAAACACCTTCACCAAAGTCGGTGATCATAAGATTTTTATCAAGTCAAGCTAAAGACTTAGTCTTAAAAGCTGCATTGAATAATTATCCCGTTAAAATTAAAGAAAATAATATAAGATTTGACAACTGACTATTCAACATTAGTGATGTCAAAGAGCATGTGTGCCACTTGTTAAAAGCTTAAAGAAAAACAATATTAAAGCACAAATCTTGTTTCCAGCAAAAATAAGGATTCACCTTCCCGAAGGAAAGAAGATTTTTAACACCTTGGAAGATTCAATGGACATTATACAAGGAAGTAAAATCTTAGGAAAAAAAAACAGAAGAAATGGACTGGAATATATCAACTTCTTTGAAGAGAAATGCAACAAGAGATGGTTGGTTGATACAAGACAAAAACTGTAAAAAACTGAAGGACAAATGAAAATCAATGTATTTCATGGTTATGAATTCATAAAACTTATGTTGGCACAATTTCTGATATCTTGGCATAGCTGAGTAATGTACTACTAAATATAATACAAGATGCAACAAATGACACTAAAGATACATGTTAAGTTACATTCTGGTTTCTTTAAAATGGTCCAGTAGTGTGTTACTGATAATATACTTGACATGCAATAGCACCCAGGAAAGACATGCTATGTTATAAACAAAGTATAAAAATATAGCTTTTTACATATATAAAGGTTACTATTGGAAATATATCAAATAATTAGGGTAGCATTCACACTTTTACAAGTTAAATCTACCACACACATATCTGTCATTGTTTTAATGCAAGTTTATGTCTCCTTTAAAAAGGACAGTCTGCTTTATATTAAACACCCCATACAAATACTGCTTGTTGAATCATGAAATGTTATTTCTTTGAGTGCAATTGCTTTTTAGTTGTTGGGATACTTTGAGTTTTTTTTTTTTTTTGTTTTTGTTTGGAGAAGCCTTGAAGGATTGATGTGTGGTGTGGAGGTGACTTGGATTCACTTGCAAGTGTTTTTTTGTGAATTATAACTGATGGAATGTTCATTCTCAAACCCTTATCATGAAAACCAGCTTGAAAGAAATTTAGAGTCATTTTTGTGATGCTTAGAGAGTTCTGAAAATTCTAAAACCTGTCCAGGTTGCTTCTTCCTGCCTAAAAGTAAATAATCATAATATTTTGAATTATATGCTAAAATTCCAAAGAATACAAGTTATATAATAAGCAAAAGACATTGAATTGTATTCTAAACCACTGTCAGTTATTAGCTAGTTCTGAATGCTTGCTACTGATAGTATAATAGACATGTAATGGCACCCAGGAACATTATGCTATGTTATAAACAATGTATAAAAATATAGCAATAACCCACGCCTGGGTGTGGGTAATGCGGGATTTCAAACAAAGACAACCGTGGGTAAATCCCGCATTACCCACACCCAGAAGTGGGTTATTTCTATTATACTATGACATTATTTAAGAAAAGAAATAATTCCTTTTCTTAAATAATGGCATTGTATAATGCCTCTTTGCTGCCCTTCCGCAGCTGTCTGGTATCTGTGGCAGTTCTGATGTACTGCGCATGCCTACGCAGTACATCAGAGCTGTGGCCAAAAGCAACGGAGAAAGCAAGATCTCCGTTGCTTTTTACTGTTTCACTATGTTAAATGGGTTTAACATAGCGAGACAGCTTTAAAATAAGCAACGGAGATCTCCGTTGCTTATTTTAAAGCTGTCTCGCTATGTTAAACCCATTTAACATAGCGAGACAGGTTTAAGAAAAAAGCAATGGAGAAAGCAAGATCTCCGTTGTTTTTACACACTGTGTCGCTATGTTAAAGGAGTTTAACATAGCGAGACAGCTTTAAAAAAGCAACGGAGATCTTCATTGCTTTTTTTAAACCTGTGTCGCTATGTTAAACTCTTTTAACATAGCGAGACAGTGTTTTAAAAGAGACTTATACTAATGGAAAAAGTCCGGGTGACCGGACCTTTTTCCATTAGTATAAGTCGATTTACAATGTGCACGTTTTGGAATATTAATGGGGGGTCATGGTATAATATAGTTTATTACATATATAAAAGTTATTATTGGAATGTTAGAGCAATACTCACACTTTTACAAGTTAAACCTGGATCACACATAGCTGTCATTCTTTTCTCCTTTAAAAAATGACAGTCAAATTTATATTAAACATCTCATACAAATTGTGCTTATTCAATCATTACATTTATTTCTTTAAATACAATAGCATATAATCTGAAATGTTTTGGCGGGGTTTAGTGGTTTGAAAGGGTTTGAGGTTTTGATGTATAAAGAAGAGGTTGCTTGGATTCACTTCTGAAATTTTTTTGTGTAAATTATAGTTGATAAACTATTCATTTGCAAGACCTTGTCATGAGGAGAAGCTTGATGCAGCTTAACTAGAGTCATGAGCACTTTTGTGATGCTGCAGGTGTTCTGAAAATTCTAAGAACAGTCCAGGTTACTTCTTTCTATCTAAAAGTAAATAATCATAGTATTTTGAATCATATGCTAAGATGTCAATGAATACAAGTTAGATAATAAGAAAAAGACAGTGAATGTGCTGTAACGGAGGGTCTGTATTATATATTTGAAATTTCAAAACTTCGAACTTCATATGTTCGACAACATATGAGCGAAGTTTGAACCATTAAAAATGTAATAAAAAATTTAAAAAAAAACTTACCTCAATGCTCTGAGCAGGAGGGGGGAGCCCCCCTACACCCCCCCCACATGGGGGGCGGTGCCCCACACACCCCCCTACTTAAATATACCAACTCCAAGATTGCACTTCAGTGCAGAAAAGGGAAATGTTCCTATTCTGTGCCATATGGAGCCGTGGCTTTTCACCTTTGAACTTTTAAAGTTCAATCATATGGTGTCGACCTATTGACATTCGAACTTTAAAATGTTCACATGGGTTATTGTTGCTCTACACCAATAGTCAATCCCTCTCTGGTCAGATCCGACCATAAACTAATCATCATGGAAATACACATCTCACCCACACCCTTACTAGACACCTGCAACAGCTGGAGAGGCCACAGAAGTACCTCACGAAGAGGATCCTAGGCATTAAACACATGTCCTACAGGGACAGACTCAAAAGACTCCATCTATTCTCTGTCTCATATTGCCTACTTAGAGGTGATCTCTGCTTGACTTACAAAGCCATGTCTGACCTAGCTCTGTTAGAAATGCTACATCTAAAGAAATATCAATCCCTCTACACCACATGCTCCAGAGACCTCAACCTCATTAACACAATAAACAGAACATGCTGGAGGGACAGGTTCCTCCCCCAGAGACCACCCATACTCTGGAATAGACTTCCCATACATGTCAACCAGAGAACCTCACTGTTCCTCTTCAAGAGAAATCTTGATGAGTGGATAGGTAATAGAAGGTTCACTCCGGGGATCACTCCAGGGGCTCTACTTGATAGAAACACTGGGAACTAAAGTCGGGTGGCACGATGCCAGGGCACTTCTATGAGAAAGGCTTGTAAAGACTCCAGGGCGATTAGCCTAGTACACACATATGAACCTATGAATTGCATTCTAAACCTCTGTCAGTTATTAAATACTTTTGAATGCTTGCAGTATACCAAAAAGATAGATTATTTACTAGCCTATAGAATGACACTTCTGATAATAAATTAGTATTGTGTTTCTTTGTTATAGTCTCTTTTTAATGATAACAAAACTTAATATCTTAGATCAATTTATTATGGAAAGTTTGAATCTTAAAAGGGAAGATTTTTCAGATGCTTGTTCAGATACTATTAAACATAACATTGAAGGAAAAAAGGACTGATTCTAACAGTAGTACTAGATTAAAGAGTATCAAATATTCATATGATACTCTAGGATTATAGCTAAAATATAAAACCTAGGGATATAGTAATAGTAAAAGACAGCATCCAAACAGAAATAAAAAAGAGATCAGAATAAGTAAATATGTATATAATTAAAGAACATAAGTATGTCTACAAGGGTGGTAGGTTGGCATAGTGGTTAAGGTGTTCACCCTATAGACACAAAGTGCAGGGTTTGATTCTCACGTGAGGTAATTAGCTAGTCTTGGAATAACCCACAAGAACAGTTAGCCTGGTGCTAACTTATGATCTTATGAACAAGTTTACACATAGTAAATAACACAGAAAAATATAAAATCATCTGACCTGTAAATTAATAAATGTGAAAATAACAACTGACTTCCTTCCCTGTAGTAGACCAGGGAGATAATATGAGGTACACGGAAACATGATTGTAGATATATTCAGTTTGGTCAAGTTATAATAAATATTCTGAACACCTCTTTAACTTTCTTATTCATAATAACTCACTTTTTTAAGATGAAGTGTACTAAAAATATGATACATTAATATGAATTTGAAGCATGAGCTATGCTTTGTTAGTCTAGCTGAGAGTTTGAGACGTAGTTTGTTCACCTTTTTCAACAAACTAGGAGTACATTATTCCATGGTAGAATGTTTTAAGGTTATATCATTAGGTAATTTTTTATCTGTTTCAAAAGTTTTGTCCATAGCTGAAGATTTCATATTGCTATATATAAAGAATATAATAAGTTCTATACATAAATGTGATGGGTCTATATTACCATATCAAATGGTAAAAATGTTGAATGCTCACATGAGCGAAAACATATGAAAATAAACTTGCTATTGTGTGGGGCTGTGCCCCCCACACTCCCCGCTAAATATATATTCTAACTCCGAGGTTGCACTACAGTGAGTAAAGGGCAAATATTCCAATCCTCACTGTTCCGTGATCCCAAAAAAACAAGTTAGTTCTCCTGTGTTTTCACTCATGTGAGCATTCGACATTTTTACCATTCGATATGGTAATACAGACCCAAATGTGATTTAATTATACCTGCATTTTTTCTCTCTTATATAAATGTCTGATTTTAAAAGCATACCTACTGATATTACTGAATTGAATAATCCAGTAAAGAGGGGGAGTCTGTTCAAATATTGCAATTATTTAAAGCTCAAATAGTTTTTTTCTACAGGAAACACATTTACTTAATAAAGATGTAAATAAACTTTTATTAAAGAATTATTTGTTTTTTCCAAGTTGTAAAAGAAGAGGCACCCTCATTTTATTTAAGAACTCACCAGTAATGCCTAAAGTAAAAGATACCTATTTTGATAAAAATCAGTGTAAATTATTGGAAAGGCTTAAGTCCCAGATACTAAATAGCAAGCAAAGCAAATATTCTATTTTAATTAATCAGTGAAATCAATTAATGGAAACAGGTAATTTTCTTTAAGAAATTCAGTAAAATAGAACAATGCAAATGACTTTGAAGAGGAAGAGAACTTCAATTAAAATGTCGGTCTTCTTTTCCTTTATTATCTTTATTTTGATTCCAGATAGAGTTAGAGGCAAGTGAGCACTGTGTTTGATAATATACAACTGAGAGCGCAGTGGTTATATAGCACAAGGCTCCATTCGTATTAAAATTACAGTTAAAATGACATAGATCTCATTGGATGATGTCAACAATTCATAATAAAATTACATTGTACTCGTTTAGTTCTATACCAGGTGTTTTTCGCTACTTGTTTAGTTCTATATCAGGTGTTTTTCGCTACTCGTTTAGTTCTATACCAGGTGTTTTTTGCTACTCGTTTAGTTCTATACCAGATATTAAAATTATGGTTAAAATTACATAGATCTCACTGCATGATGTACATTGTGATGTCACCTAATGGGGAGGTGTGTTTCAAGTGTCAGTCATTCAAAATATTTCAGAGTCATTGTGAAGTCCCATTTGGGGAGGTACATTTTCATTTATCCATTAGTCAAACAAGTTTGAGAGAAAATTCAGTGTTCTATATATTTATATTTATATTTATATTTATATAGGTCGATTCATTGTGATTTAGTAGAAACTTTAAAGGTGTGTAAAGCTGTGTAGGAGAGATATATTTAAAACACAATTAATATTATATAACTTATAGTTCGCCATTTTTTACACATCAATGCAGTTTTGTTCATAATCGATTTAATTAAAATACTGTGTCTCGGGGGCTCATATACTCATTGCAGCCAGTCCCAACATATGAGCGAAACTGGCATAGTATAAAAAAGTGACAACACCAGAAATAAAAGATCATAGTGACTTAAAAAATTAAATAAATAAAGCCATAGCAACTTAAGAAATAAGACTATAGCAAATTAAGAAATAGTGAGAGGAAGGGTACAGCTATCAAATTTGTGGTTAATGTAATACATACCTCCAGTCATTTAAATTGGCTCCCAGCAAGTGATTAGGCCATGGAACAAGTTGAGCTGGTTAAAAATAGATAATGAAGAAAAGAATCACAATTTGAATATGAATTGTTGACATCAACCAATGAGATCTATGTAATTTTAACTGTAATTTTAATATGAATGGAGCCTTCTGCTATATAACCACTGCTCTCTCAGTTGTGTGTTATCAAACACAGCGTTCACTTGCCTCTAACTCCTCCTGGAATCGAAATAAAGATAATAACGGAAAAGAAGACCAGCGTTTTTATTGAAGTTCTCTTTCTCTTCAAAGTCATTTGGATTTATCTATTTTACTGAATTTCCAAAAGAAAATTGCATGATTTCCAATGATTGATTTTGCTGACTAATTAAAATTGAATATTTGCTTTGCTTGATTTTTAGTAACTGGGACTTAAGCCTTTCTAGTAATTTACACTGAGGTTTTACCGACTGCCCTGGAGCTCTCGGATCCACTGGGAAACTTAATAGCTCATCCAGCCACAACAACAGATCAGTGCTGGACAATACTGTTTTCTATGTTGATAAAAATGGTATGTTAAACATTGTTATAATGAATGGAACAGAAAAATATATACAATGGTGAACTCTTATTGGATACCTTGGATTGGACTTAAAGATGCAAAAAAGTACTTAGACACTATAGCCTACTACATGAAAGGTGAAGTCATAATGGCTGGAGATTTTAATTGTATTTTATCAGACAAAGATTCCACCACAGATAAAAAGCTGAGAATCATATCTGTAGCCAAACACTTAATGAATTTTGCAAATCTAATGAATTTAAAGGATATACATGAGCTAAGGAAAACAAACTCATGTCAATTTATCCATTATTGATATAGATATGGAACACAAACAAATATTGATAAACTTTTGTATCAATCAACCTGTTATCACATATCAGATAAGTTTCAATAGTTTCATGTCCATTATCAGACCATAATGTTATAATTTTTAATATTATTTAAAAAAAAAACTGGCAATTTAATATATCACAGGAGATTACCAGCATGGATTATTAAAATAAAATGATTGAAAGATTGGTATGTTAAAGAGATCAAAAATTTCCTAGAAATAAACATGAATGGTGAAGTAACTGACATTATCCTGTGGGATTTACTAAAGGTTTACTTAAATGGAACAAAGCTGGTATAGTAGTAAAACAAGCCCAAGTGAGAACTGCTCTCTCCAAAGCAAAAAACACAGCATCCATGGGACCTGATGGTGTCCCCAGCTGTGTGCTCCACGAACTCAACGAGGAATTAAACCCACAGCTAGGACAGCTGTTTAATCATAGTCTCACCTCTGGATACGTACCCAAGGAGTGGCGCACTGCAACTGTGGTCCCACTTCACAAAGGTGGTGCCTCCACCGACCCTGGAAATTACCGGCCCATTAGCTTGACAAGCCTTATCTGCAAAGCCATGGAGAGGATCATAATGGACCTCATAAATAAAGACATAGGGAATTTGCAGACTTTGCATCCAACCCAGTTTGGCTTTGTCAAAGGCAGATCATGCCTTTTAAACTTGGCTGACTTTTTCGAAACAGTCACCAAAGCCATTGATGAGGGAAAGGCAGTCCATACAGCCTACCTCGATCTGGCGAAGGCCTTCGATACAATACCCCACTCAGGTATCATTGAAAAACTCATCAGCTTAAATGTTAACCCATACATCACAAGATGGGTTGCAAACTGGCTGAGTGACAGAACCCACAGGGTCAGAGTTGCTGGCACCATGTCAGACTCAAAGCCTGTCACAAGTGGTGTCCCACAGGGCTCAGTCCTGGGCCCACTCTTGTTTGGCATCTACTTTTCCGAAGTACAAGCAAACACAGGAGGGTTATGGCTGACAAAGTTTGCAGATGACTGCAAACTGGGCGCCATAGTCGAAAACACATCTGACACAGATATCCTTCAGAAGGGTCTCACAGAAACGGATAACTGGTGCCAGAGCCATGGCCTAAAGTTAAATGCCAAAAAATGCATTGTCATACCCTTCGGGAAAAACAAGGTTACCCCTAGGTACCATATAGGTGGCAATCCAATGAGCACAGAAGAAGTTATCAGGGACCTGGGGACCCAGGTTGACAGTAGCCTGTCATTCGACACCCATGTAGCTAAAGTAGTTAGGAAGACCTTCTACACTGCCCACCTTATCATGAAGGGATTCACATCTAGATCAAGGGAGGTCATAGTCTCCCTATACTCATCACTCATCAGACCAATGATTGAGTACAATGCCCCATTCGGAATGTATCTGACCCGACACTTGCAGCAGCTGGAGAGGCCACAAAAGTTCCTCACCAAAAGGATAAAGGGTCTCAAAAATCTGTCCTATGCTGCCCGACTGAAAGAACTCCAGCTCTATTCAGTCGCACGCTTGCTCAGAGGTGACCTTTGCCTGACATACAAGGCCATGTCAAACCCAGATTTAATGAATATGCTTCACCTCAAAAAATCTAGATCCGTCAGAGCCACAAGGGCAGGAGACTTAAACCTCGACACAGCTATTAATAGGACGTGCTGGAGGGATAGATTCATCACCCAAAGACTCCCTATGCTGTGGAACAAAATCCCAGTATATGTGAGGCAGAGCACCTCGCTGGCCTTGTTCAAGAGAAATCTTGACCAATGGATGGGAGATCGCAGATATACCCCAGGGATTACTTCAGTGTCACTGCTTGACAGAGGCACAGCAAAATAATGGGTATAGTTCCCTATACTAAAGGGGTGGCGTAAGCCACAAAACTATGGGCTAGGCTTGTAAATGCCCTCGGGCAGATAGCCTAGTATGAACCTATGAACCTATGAAGAGAATGAATACACTGCAGGCCAAAATAGACATACTAAACTTAATCTAAAACCAAATGACACTATCAGTCAGTCTGAACTTAAAAACTTAAATGCAAAATATGTTGAAATTCTAAATGATAAAGTTTCAATAAAGCTGGAAAAACTTAAACTTCAGGCATGTTTAGTAAACCCTTTTAGATCAAAAGAAATGAATAAATTAAATCAATAAAATATATTATAACACATATGAATAATAAAAAAGAAAATAGAACAGAGATTAAAGGTATTCTTGAGGACTTTACATTTTTTATGACAATATAAATAATAATACACATATACCAGATAATGATGATATAGTTGAAACTTTTCTAAGGGAAAATATAATAATAAAATAACAAGTGAACAAATAAAAAATGATATACCATTCACTTTAATATTAATAAAAAATCAAATAAAAAAGTTAAAAAATAATAAAGCTCTGGCCTTAGGTGGTCTTATACCAGAATTATATACAATACTACTGGATGATGCAGTTAAAATATAAAAACTACTACTGAATTCCCCCACCATGGAAATATTCTCTTATATCAGCTATTTTAAAACAAAATAATGATCCTACAAAGTGTTTTTCATACAGACCCATTTCACTTTTAAATGTGGACTATAAGATGCTGATATCTATTTTAGCTAACAAAATGAATCTACTTATAACTAAATTAATTAGCAATGATCAAACTGGGTTTATTTTAAATAGACAAGTACAGAATAATATAATAACACATGCATTAACAGACTGTGCAAATACAAATAAAAACAATTCTGTCATTAGTCTCAATTTAGAAAGGCTTTTGATTCAGATAATTGGTCATACCTGTTTAAAACTCTGAAAGTGTATAATTTCTCACCTGAGCTAATTGCATTAATTTCTAAGTTATACAATAACTCTTGTGCTCATGTTAAATGGGTTCTTTTATTTAATTCCTTTAAATTACAAAAAGGACAAAACAAGGCTGCCCATTACCACATTTACTTTTTGCATTAGCTATAGAACCCTTTCCTAATACTATTAGATCAAATAAGATTAATGGTATCAAAATAAAAGATTTCAAACTAAAGATTCAACTCTTTGCTGATGATATTTTACTAACAATAGCAAATACAGATAACTCATTAGAACATATACTTATTTCTATGAGTCAGTTTGAAGAAATCTTGAACTTAAGATTTAATCATAATAAAACAAGTACATTAAACAACTCATACAAAAGTATCCTAACTTCAACTGGAATAGCAATCAAATGAAATACTTGGTATGACCAGTATGTCTAATAGTAAAGAAATGATACAAAAAAATCAACATGCTGTTGACAAAATTGTAAGTTTAGTCACAAATTGGGACAAATTCTTCTTTACCATGGAAGAATGATTAATTCTTATTAAGATGGTAATCTTCTTCTTCTTCTTCTTTCGGCTTTTCCCGGTTAGGGGTCACCACAGCAGATCACTGTCCACTCATGACTGGCAGTGGAGTTTTACGGTGTCGAGTTGCCAGCCCGGCACCCAACCTTCCACAGAAGGCACACACATGCACTCACACCTAGGTCCAATTTAGTGTGTCCAATCAACCTACAGCATGTCTTTGGGATATGGGAGGAAACCGGAGT
This sequence comes from Protopterus annectens, assembly GCF_019279795.1. NCBI lineage: Eukaryota > Metazoa > Chordata > Ceratodontiformes > Protopteridae > Protopterus > Protopterus annectens. Next base: position 609,495,771 of record NC_056736.1, on the reverse strand, counting down.
CACCGGAGGAAACCCACGTGACCACAGGGAGGACATGCAGACTCCGCACAGAAGGCACCCCAGTCGAGGATCGAACCGGAGAACCTCTTGCTGTGAGGTGGCAACGCTAACCGCTGTACCACCATGGCTGCCCTTATTAAGATGGTAATGCTTGATAAAATATTGTCTTACAGTCTTTAGTACAATCTCCACACCAAAAAATTGATGAAGAAAATAAATAATATTCTACTTAAAACTTTTTGGCATCCTAATAAACCAAGAGTTTCATTTGATCAGCATAGAAAAGGTTGGGATAATAGTGGAATAGGATTTCCTGATATTAAATTGTATGCTACTTCAACAATTGTAAAAGTTATAGAGTTGTGGATAAATTCATCTTACAATTCAAAATGGAAACAAATACAGCAAAAATATTATTAGTAAATAATAACTATATCACAACCAGTCATAAAGAAATAGTACCTAATAGTTTTATCTAGTTATTACAAGATTGTTGCGTAAATGGAATTACGACCTCTTCTCAAATTCCCTATTTAAATAACATTGTTTCCTCATTCCAAAAGTTCACATATTCTAACCATTGTATTAAAGACTTAATATGTTCTGTATTTCCAACTGCATATACAAATGACTGCTTAGATAATCATAACTTCAACAAAATGCTAGTATAGAAAAAACAAAGTAACAATTTATTGGCATCAATTCTTAAATGTTACTAATATATATATATATATATATATATATATATATATATATATATATATATATATATATCACAACAGGAGTGGTTTCTGGCCAAGAAATTGTAGTTTATTGGTGGTTTGGGCAATTTTTTTCATCTCTTTCAACTTTCAGGTTTAAAAGCCCATGTTTGCGCTTGTTTCCCACTTTTCCTGTAAATAGTTTAGTCCAGATATAGATTTGCTGTATCCTGGACTGTATGTAAGCTTCTGAGCCCCCCCCCAAGCCTTTCTGTGTTGGAGGGAACCTTTCCAGCTTATCAGTGGGATTGGTAAGCAATAGGTAGCCTATCCACCACAAGAGGAGTGGTTTCTGGCTGAGAAATTGTAGTTTATTAGCTGTTTGGACAGTTTATCAGTGGGAGTGGTAAGCACTAGGTAGACTATCTACCACAAGAGGAGTGGTTTCTGGCCAACAAATTGTAGTTTATTGGTCGTTTGGGCAGTTTTTTCTATCTCTTTCAACTTTCTGGTTTAAAAGCCCACATTTGCGCTTGTTTCCTGGCTTTCCTGTAACTAGTCTAGTCCAGATACAGATTTGCTGTATCCAGGACTATTTATAAGCTTCTGGGCCCCCCAAGCCTTTCTGTGTCAGAGGGAAGCTTTCTAGCTTATCAGTGGGAGTGGTAAGCACTAGATAGCCGACCTACCACAAGAAGAGTGGTTTCTGGCCCAGAAATTGCAGTTTATTGGCTGTCTGGGCAGTTTTTCCATCTCTTTCAACTTTCTGGTTTAAAAGCCTGCATTTGTGCGGAGTTTCCACATTTGCTGTAACTAGTTTAGTCCAGATACAGATTTGCTGTATCCAGGACTGTTTGTAAGCGTCTGAGCCCCCCAAGCCTCTCTGTGTTGGAGGGAAGCCTTCTAGCTTATTAGTGGGAGTGGTAAGGACTAAGTAGCCTTTTCTACCACAAGAGGAGTGGTTTCTGGCCCATAAATTGTAGTTTATTGGCGGTTTGGGCAGTTTTTTCCATCTCTTTCAACTTTCAGATTTAAAAGCCCACATTTGCGCTTGTTTACAACCTTTCCTGGAACTAGTCTAGTCCACATACAGATTTATTTTATTCAGGACTGTATGTAAGCTTCTGAGCCCCACAAGCCTTTCTGTGTTGGAGGGAAGCCTTCTAGCTTATCAGTGGGAGTGGTAAGCACTAGGTAGTCTATCCACTACAAGAGGACTGGTTTCTGGGCAGTTTTTCCATATCTTTTAACTTTCTGGTTTAAAAATACATATTTGTGCTTGTTTTCCACCTTTCCTGCAACTAGTCTAGTCCAGATACAGATTTGTTTTATCCAGGACTGTTTGCAAGCTTCTGAGCAGTGCCAAAAAGTCTGCTCTTCAGTTTTTACCTTAGATCTGCTAGTTCTTTCCTCTCCTGCACTTTTACTAGCTTATTAGTCTAGCACTTTACCAGACATCTTCTAGCAATTATTGTAGCACACAAAAGTGCTACCAGCACTAAACGTTCTACAAGAAAACAGCTACAGTACTTATTATTAATGCCCACCCCTCCAGGCATGTCTAAAGGTCAGTTCCCTGTGCTTTCTCCTATTAATCTGGTAAACTTGGGCATCCTGAGGCGATGTAGCAACTGCCTTATGTACACTGACAACCCTCTCCTCTTATCTCTCAACACTCAACTTGTGAGAGATGCACTTATATATCCAAATTGGACGCCACACACTCTCCAGCCAAGACCGGAATAGCTGGCCAAGAGGAGAAGGTCAACACTGGCACCACACCACATGGAACACATAGCCCTCCACAACGCACACCAGTGCTGCTTTCACATAAAAACACAAACCACACACCCACCTTCGCAGAGGCTCTCAATAAAAATTTACCCAAACAGCAGAGACCTCCAAGACAGAAACTCACTCAAACACCACAACAAAAAGCTAACCATGAGACACATAACTCTCCTAAACAGTGTGCCACTCAACCAAAACCCCTAAGGCAAAACAACATGCTGAACACACTAGTCATAAGTGACTTGATAGTAAGGCACACTGATGTTCCACTCACTAGGTTGAATAAGGAGAATGTAACAGTCATCTTCCTGTCAGGTGCCATGATCCACCACATAATGCATGCACTCGGGTCCCTCAACAACAGGTACAAATATGACTCTGTCATTGTACATGTGGGTGTGAATGACCTGAGATATACTTCCCTGGACTACATGAAAATAGACATGGAGGAGCTCTTGGATTATGTAGCCCAGGCAGGTATGACCCTAGCCCCGAGCAGCCTCCTACCCTCACCCAGAATGATACCACAATACAAGCAGAAAATGACTGATTTCAACAATTGGCTAAGTTTCTGGGGTCATTCTAAGGGGAGCCAGTATCTGCCTGGGATGACATGATTGATAGACCTTGATATTTTGAAGAGTTGTCCTGCATCTGTCACCCCTGGGCATCCAGATACTGGCCAAGGCTTTTGCCACCCCTATAGTGCCTTTTTAGGCAGTGTTACAAAGACCAAATTAGCACCATAACAGCTACAAACAAACGCAATCTGAGGGTCATGCTGCTCAATGCTAGAAGTCTAAATCTCAAAAATGCACTCGCTCGAAGCACTCCTTAAAATGGAGAACATCGACATTTGTGCTGTAGCAGAGACCTAGTTCAAGGAAGCAGAAAGCACCCCTGCACTACTGGGCTATAACTCATTCCACGCCTTTTGGCCCCAGAACTTGGACCGAAGCTCCAAAAGCAATGTTGTTTCGATATTCATAAAGGATGCGCATACCTCCAGACTAGTAGTTCAATATAACACATCAGAGATACTTCAGGTGCAGCTAACATTGGGTAAGACAGCGATTTAGGTCGTCACCTGCTGTAGGTCCCCAATCATGTCCCAAGACTCACACTCTACGTCCTAAGCACCCTGGAGAATATTATGGTCCAACCTAACACTCTCATACTGGGCAATTTCAACTACACCTCCATTAACTGGGAAAGCTACTTATGTACCAATACACTTGCACGTTTCCTGGAATTCATTAATTCCAATGCCCTGGAGCAACTTGTTCTTACCCCCACTAGAGGTAGCAACATCCTTGACCTGGTCATTACTAACATGGGCGACCATTGCTCTACACCAATAGTCAACTCCTCCCTGGTTAGATCCAACTACAAACTAATCACCTTGGAAATCCACACACCTTGGAAATCCACATCCCTCCCACCACCACCCCTGTAATGGTAACCACCATGAAACACTTTTCCAAAGCTAATTTTGGGCTCCTAAAAACAAAGGTGGGTAACTTCACAGCACCCATGCAAATGGAGAATAGTTGCATGACCGCTGAATTATACATCAATGCACTTTACGAACACGTACACAAATGCATGGATCTCGCCATACCCAATAGAACGAAGATGCTCTTCTCCCAAGAAAGGAAGCCAATCTGGTGGTCCCCAGCCATAAACAAACTCTACAACAGAAGGAGGAAACTGATGTGGAATAAGGTGAAGTCCCAAGACTGGAAAAACTTCCCTATCAGCCTCAACAAAAAGTTGAGATCCCTCATCAAATCCTCTAAAGCTAGCTATGAAAACAGAATTGCAGCAGATAATAAAGAAAGCCACAAGGCCTTCTATAGTTATGTAAATATTCTCCATGGCAATACCCAGATTTGCTCTGAGCTACTTCACAATGCTAGCTCCTATACTGAGCCAATAGATATTGCCAATATACTGACCGACAGATTCAGTGCCAAATTTACCCCTCTCCCCCACCAAAGGACCGATCACAATACCAGCAGATTGCCAGGCACCCAGTATTACTGCTGCACAGGTTAAAACAGCACTGTCCAAGGAGCTGACAATATCCCTGGATGTGTTCTACATGAGCTACAGAGTTTACTGGCACCTCACCTGTGTGCCCTGTTCAATCACAGCTTCATCTCAGGATTTGTCCCTACCGAATGGTGCACTGCTACAGTCATCCCTCTCCACAAAGGAGATGCGACTACAGACCCTGGGAACTATCACCACATTAGCCTGACAAGTCTGATATGGAAAACTATGGAACGCATCATTATGGACCTAATAAACAAGGATACAGGGAATCTCCAAATTCTGGATCCCACACAGTTTGGTTTTGTGAAGGGTAGATCATGCCTGCTCAACCTGGTCGACTTCTTTGATTCAGTCACCAGAGCTGTGGATGAAGGCATGGTGGTTCATACAGCCTACCTTCATCTGGCCAAGGCCTTTGATACCATTCCCCACTCAGGAATCACAGAAAAACTCACTAAGCTAGGCATCAACCCCTATATCACTAGGTGAGATGCAAACTGGCTCAAAGATAGAACCCACAGTGTGAAAGTAGCTGACTCCAAGTCAGACTGCCGACCTGTCATGAGTGGAGACCCACATGGTTCAGTGCTGGGTCCTCTCCTGTTTGGTATCTACTTCTCTGAAGTCCAGGCCAACATGAAGGGACTATGGCTGGCAAAGTTCATAGACAATTGCAAGTTGGGAGCTATTATTAACTCCCCAAGTTTGACATCCTACAGAAAGGCCTCACTGAGACCAATGACTGGTGTCAGAACCATGGCCTTCAGCTCAGTGTCAAAAATGTGTAATCATCCCCTTTGGGAAAAAACTGGTTCCCATGAATTACCACATCGATGGTAGTCCACTGAACACAGAAGGAGTTATAAAAGATCTGGGAACACAGGTTGACAGCAACCTCTGTTTTGACTACCACATTGGCACTGTGGTCAGAAAGTCCTTTTATGTGGCACATCTCATTACTAAGGATTTTGCATCCAGGAAGAAAGAGGTCATTGTCTCCCTCTACTCTTCCTTTAGTAGGCCAATCATCAAGTACAATGCCCCATTTGGCATGTACCTCACTAGACACCTGCAACAAATGGAGAGGCAGCAAAAGTACCTCACAAAAAGGATCCTAGGCCTTAAACACTTGTCCTATATGGACAGACTCAAAAAACCCTTACTATTCTCTATCTCATATCACCTATTTAGAGGAGATCTCTACTTGACTTACAAGTCCATGTCTGACCCAGCTCTATTAGAAATGCTACATCTAAAGAAATCCCAATCCCTCCACACCACACACTCCAGAGACCTTAACCTCATTACCACAATCAACAGAACAAGCAGGAGGGACAGGTTCATAACCTACTGTCCATGCTATGGAATAGACTTCCCACACATGTCAAACAGTGCACCTCACTGGCCCTCTTCAAGAGAAATCTTGATGAGTGGATGGGAAATAGACAATTCACCCCGGGGATCACTTCAGTGGCTCTACTTGACAGAGGCACTGGGAACTAAGTTCGGGTGGCACGATGCCAGGGTAATCCTATGGGCTAGGCTTGTAAAGGCTCCAGGGCCATTAGCCTAGTACACACCTATGAGCCTATGAACCTATGAAATCAAATATAATTAAATGCTGGAGATGTGATACTGAAATAATAGCAGATTGGATGCATATGGTATATGAATGTGAAGTTGTGTCCCATTTTTGGAAAGTAATTAATAGCTTCATTCAGGCTCTATGGTTAGATAGATCTTTTTATGTATAACTTTGATGCATTGATCAGCTGTGGACCTATTTTAAATAGTTATTTATTTGTTTTATAATTGGTTTGTTTATCTATTGTTTAAAAACCAAATAAAATTAAAATACTGCATATCTATTGCAAAATGCTCCACTCACTGAGGAAACAATTGTTCTACAATGCTTTCTAATGGCAGTTTCATATTTAATTTCAGCAGTTCTATGGCCAGCATCTGTAGATTTTTGGGTGTTGCACTTAAGTTTCTGGACTGTGATTAATATATTCTTCAAGCTAGTTAAAGATCTTACATCAGGCATTGCTGGTATTGATTTACAATCCTCAGTTTGGAGCACTGAGATCCTCTTAAGCAGTTCAAACAACATGAAGAAACCTTCCCCCTACTGAAATAAGTAGGTCACCAATTACATAGTTTTGACTTCTACCACCAAGTCATAACCATATATTCTGCATCATGGAATGCTGAATCTGCATGGACCATTAAGAAGGCTCTCTTCTGGAAGTATGTGCAGAGCATTGCTGGGATGGAGAGAGTGTCACATTTGGGAAAACATTTGTATAAGAAGACTGCCGCAAAAGTAAATTATCTGATCAAATATCTTTTTAAGGTGTATACTTGTCTGAGGGCAAGCAACATCTTCTACTGACCCTCGTAGGAGAATGAGAAACATATTTGTTTTTTACCCTTATGCTCACTGCACATATAATGACTCACAGTGAAATCCTTACATTAGTCCAGTACATATTTATTTATATATTGGTGCAGTACCTTTTATTGATGGGTATTTTTAATGATGAGTGAAAAAGCCAGCACAGTTAGGATCATGAAATATGCCCTTTCCCCAATGTAGTGTAATCACAGAGTTGTCATATATAATTAGTATGGGGTGAGGGTTCCCTGCAAAAAACCAGTGAGTTTTTTCATGTTTTTTAATTCTTTGTGCATCGATGGTTTTAGCTTTCAAATATTAGGAGTCGATAATTTGCTGATTGGCATTCAGTGGGTTAGGCAATAGGTTAGGCTCCTCTCTTTCTGTCTCTCTCTCTCTCGCTATATATATATATATATATATATATATATTAAAAAGTATCAATGTCACTAATGTTGACAACAAAAGGTGGGCAATGCAAATGTTGACATCACCACACTTGCGTCAAGGAATATCTTCCAAGCATGCAAACAAATTCAAACAAAAAGGCAGACTGTGAGACTACACAGACCTTAGGTAAGAGGTATATCCCATTCCTGGGGACTGTTGATCTTGCACACCTGTCGACCACCTGTTTTTTTGGCCAATGTGTGTCAACAAAACAGATGTCAACATTTGCCAGTTTTGATCATTTTACTCACTCCCATAGATAGATAGATAGATAGAGAGATAGATAGATACAGTGGGTATAAAAAGTATACACACCACTGTTAAAATGCCAGGTTTTTGTGATATAAAAAATGAGACCACAATAAATCATTTCAAAAATTTCCCACCTTTAATGTGACCTATAACCTGTGCAATTCAATTGAAAAACAAACAAATCTGTTAGGGGAAAAAATATAAAAAATAAAAAAACATACAATATGCTGGTTGCATAAGTGTGTACACCCTTAAACTAATACTTTGTTGTGTGTGCACACCCTTAAACTAATATTTTGTTGAAGAACCTTTTGATTTAATTACAGCATTCAGTCTTCTTGGGTACAGACCTGCCATCAATTAAAGAGACTCTGATTAACCCCAAATAAAGTTCAGCATTTTTAAATTTTATGTAGGGAAAATAGAGTTTTTTCAAAGAGAGGATATACAAATATATGGATGCTGTCAAAAAACAAATTTAGACAAATGCCCTTTGGCAGCGTTTGCAGCAGAATGGAGGACATGTATTTAAGTTCTTCGAGTTAGACAGTGTGGGACCAGATTTAAGGGGGTGGTCCTTGGAAATATAAGCTTGAAGTGAAATACCTTTTCTGGCAGATCAAATTATTTGATGCTGGACCTAATCGCCTTAATGAAATTGTCTCGATTTTACCCATTTTAAAATTGAAATCTATAGGTTATGATGTGCAATTCATTGTATTTGTGTATTCACTGTATTTTTCATTTTAAATATTTAATTGAGAAGTGGTTGCTGTGCCACAAATAATATTGGGGTAGGTTTGTATTTTCTTACATATTAAAGTTCATTTTATATTTGACTTCTAATTATATGGCACTGTCACTTTAAATGTTTGAAAAGTTCAGTGAAGTTCAGCACTTCCTGTTTTAAGTTTATAAAAGGAAGTGGTGTTTTATCCAGCTTTTTTTATGTCTGATGAAGTCCTGTTACAATTTATTGGGATGAAAGGGCTTAGAAATTTTCATTAAATGGTTGTTTACTTTTAGTTGTGGTACCGTTTTTCTTTCCTGAGTTCCAGGTGTTTGTTTGTTTATCACTGGTGCTTATGCTGATACCGCGAGTGGCTTGCAGTCCTGGTTGCAAGTCACTTTTCTGGAGTTGTGAGTCATAATTCTTTGTATGATTTGGTTGCCAATATGTGTGGTTAGTAGGGTTACCACCTGTCACTCTTTCTACAGGACAGCCTCTATTTAGGCACTTGTAAACTGCGGGGAAAAAAACCTGAAAAATGGCCAATATCTAGAGATTTTATGAGAAAAAATATCATAAGCTTCTTTTAATAGCTGCACAAAACAATTATTGTGTATCTGAAACACTTAAATATTATATGGAACAACATAAGAAGTTCAAATGCTATAACAATAGGCTTTTATTTTGACAAAAATGTGATTTTAATCCTTTGCATTGGCTGCAGGTAGAGTTTGCCTTGCAAAATCTTATGTCTCCATAGAAATGCCTCACTTTAGGCATTTGAGAAGGTGGCAGCCCTAGTGGTTAGTGAGCTGTCCAGCAAAATGAGGGGTATGAATCATACAGATCATGCAGGCATTTCCCAGGGAGTCATGCTAGGGCTCTAGTTATTTTCATATATATATATATATATATATATATATATATATATATATATATATATATATATATATATATATATATATAAACTGCAGTACATGTTTCATTCATCCAAGGTATTGACGACTCTATATTTGTCTGCCACACCAACAATACTGAGTTTCTTTGAAATACAGGACAAGCTGCTTAACCAGTCACTCTCTCCAGGTGGCTTACTAACACAGATCAGCTGCTAAATTTATTTATTTATTTATTTGCAGTTGGTTAAGCAGGATAGTCCATTGGGCCAAAAGAACCCTTTTTCAATGGAGTCCTGGGGAGAAAAGCTCCAACACAGATTACACAAAGATTACAGAGATTTACATTTCAAACAATTTCTGATTACAGGACATAACAAAATACTGAGGTTACAATTAAAAATACTAAAAAACAAAATTTTATATATATATATATATATATATATATATATATTTTTTTTTTTTTTTTTATGGAGAGCGTTGTTCAAGTAGGATTAGGAAGTGAGTAGATAGATGCAGAAGGCTTTCAGATTGGTAGGTATAATTAAGAAATTGATTATTAGCTTCAATAAAGAATGTATGAGATGGAAGATTGTAGAAAGTGAAGAATGATTATGTGGGGTGGAAGCAGGAGCATTCCCATGTGGATGTTAGGTGGGAGTGAATCGCAAACAAAGGCTATGCTATTTTGTGAATGTCCTTAAGTTAGCAGTTCTCTTTATGTATCTTTTCAAGAAAATATAATTTCCCTGAAATAGTGTATAGTAAATTATACTGTGTCAGTGGTGCAACAGGCAGCCCATTTCCTTTTGGTACAGAAGGCTGTGGGTTCTATTAGCACCAGCTAGACCGAGTGTGTCATCCTTTTGTGGAGATGTTAAACTGAGGCCCCATCTGCTTGAGTTGGTATAGTTCATGGGGATGTAAAAGATCCCACGGCACCTAATGAAAAGAGTAGAGGGGAGTTGTGGCCGAGGCGCTAAGACATATTAAATTTGTTTCGTGGAGAATTCATGTTGTTTTTTGTTATTTCTTAGTCCTTTTTGGACTACTGTTGGTTGTTTTTTGGGAGTTCCCTAATGCCCTGGTCAAGTTTCACCTAATAGTATGAATACCACATCAGGTCTCCCCTGAAAAGAGGCCACTAGCCTAGTGGGAGTAACCTGGTCTTCAAAGGATAAATAAATAGAATAAAGACTGTGTTTATATCAGACATTCCCTTCCTAAATGCATATTAAGCATTAGCAGAGTTGGCCCATGATTGAGTTTTTATTTAAATTACTGTAAATGCTGTCTGCATCAGTTCTGTTATGCAATTTGTATCCATTTGGAAGGACAGTAGTTGGTTATCATTTTATGATGTCCTTCCGCTTCTCTAGATCTCTGCTATAGTGTATAGAGTGGGTTAAGTGTCTTTTATGAACTATCACTGGCAAGGTACATATCAGCACTACAAATTGTGAACAAAGTTTATGAGCAGCACATAGTATTTTTTTCTGTGGTAGATTTTCTCAATATCAGGTTTTATTTTTATATTTATGTTTATGTTTGTCACTGTAGTAGCATATTGTATATGTATTTTACAGTATACCCGTATTTTATTTAATGTGTGTTTTACATCTATTTTCCTGTGTTTGGACTGGCTGAAGTTTTCATTTTTTTAAGTTTTGTTTTTCATATTGTTTTAGCTTTTTATTGAAATATTTATGCTTTTCATTTGATTTATGTGTGTATACTACATTATAAGTTGAATTCATTTATTTTCCCAATAAAAGTGAATCGTGTGATTACATTTTTTGTACATTTATTTTGGGTCTATATTAATTTGCTGAAAGTTATTTTAAGCAAACATCTATTCATTGACATGTATTCAGCAAAAATCACTTCCGCAATTCACTGAATTTTCCAAGGGCAATGAAGTAGTTGGCCAACTACACAACTTTGCCCTTTTCACGACTGTAGTGCAATCTCAGAGTTGTTATATATAGTTAGGAGAGTAGGGGGCACAGTCTCCCACATCGGGGGGAGTGGGAGGCAAAGCCTCCCCCACCTGGGTGGGTTTAATTTAGTTAGTTGTGGGTTCTGTTGTGTTGCAGGGCAATTTTTCAGTGCCCTTGGAAAATTCAGCAAATTGCAAAAGTGATTTTTGCTGAATACGTGTTAATGAATAGGTGTTCGCTGAAAATAGCTTTTGGTGAACTAGTATAGACCCATTTATATTACATTAGTTTGCATTTTTGTTTTATGATAGAATTTAATGTTTTGGAATACTGTATGTTTGATTGATATTTTGGGACTGTTTTATGACACCTTGATTTTTCTAATGTAGTTTTCCCACTAATGTCTGAGGGAAAATAAGGTTGTCCTGTTTAGTTTGTTTACTTTGTTACGATGATGTAAACAACCTATAAATATTTTTGGGATGATGTACTCAAGCTATATACATTTATTAATGTTTACACTTTGCACTAGATATGTAGTTTAGTTTCACCCTAATGCTACCACTAAACCTTACATTAGAAAAAAAAAACTTTCTGTAATACTTCCATTACACACGCCACTCAGACACTCACCACATCCATCAACACACATGCACAACACTATGTACTCTTAACCCGGAACTGCACACACACACACACACACACACACACACACACACACACACACACACACACACACACACACACACACACACACACACACACACACACACATAACCCTAATGCCAAAACTTACTGTATATCTAAACATTTCAGCATTAGCAACAGAAACCCTAAACCCCTTACCTGCCTCAAACCATTTTCCTGCATTCAGCAGCTGCAAAGTTCAGCTAACAATGCACTAAAAAATAAATGCATTTCACCACTTTGCCAGGCAAATAACATGCTCTCTCTCTCTCTCTCTCTCTCCATATTTGTACTGAATATTAATATCTACATATTCATATTACGTACCTATAATTATAGATATAGGTATGTATATATATATATATATATATATATATATATATATATATATATATATATATATATATATATATATACACATATATATTTGTATTGGATATCTCTAAATATAGATTCGTACTGAATTGTCAATGTGCACTGCACCCAGATTCAGTCTATCTCAGAAATAACAACCGAATGATCCTGAATTCATCAAATACAACAAAAGTAAAAATTACATTAAAAACTGATTTTGCACAGCAGCAATCCTCCTCCTCCCCTGTTTTATGCTTTACTTAACAAAAACTTATATATACTAACTCTGAAATCACACAACAATAAACATATAGATTCCTGAATTCTGCCACCAATCACAATAACTGGAAATCTCATGTACATCTTTTCACAAGTTAACAGAATCTGCAGCTGTTTTAAGGGAGCAGATGCTACAGCCAATGCAACTTACGAACAAGGAAAAGTAATGCTTAATTCACTACCTCTGATCTAACTGTCCACGACTTTAGATTAACTATATAACATAACAGTTGACCAAGACATATTAATGACTTCTCTTTTGTACAATGTAAATACTTATGCACTGTATATATCATCCGTGAAAAATAAACTTGTATTTATTAGTGCAACGTTGCATGAATGGGTCTGTGCTAAAAGACATCTTTGAGTAGTTCAACTCCCTGCTTAACAAAACAAAATGAATAAATAAAGACACATTTAAAGAGTTAGATAAAGTGGAGAGAGACTATGGATTAGGGAAAGAGCGCAAAGTAAGTAGGAATACCTGAAGGGTAACTAGCAAAAGTTTAAGAAGGGTGAGTCATTGTACAATAGCTCAGTGGCTCTGTGCCTGGTGGATATTTAAAGTCTATTTTTTCATCAAGTTTAGAAGCTTAAATGATGCATACCTTAATTGTATTTTCAGTGGATTAGAAGGCAAATGACTTGTTTGGAATTTCTAAATCACCAAAGGAGGAAAGAAAAGTTGACAAGATCCTACAGCGTGTTGAACAGATGACTAAAGAGTTCATGGCTTTGAAACTGGAGATAGGGCAAGTTAATACAATAAAAGAGCAGCACACTTTCAAATAAATATAGCAAAAAGTATATTATGTGGAAAGAGTAGTAACTGGCAAGAAAACAAGATTAAGAAGTTGCAGGAATATAGAAACCACTAGAAAGGAGTGGGACTGGAAATGCCAAACAATTAGAGAAAGTGTCTGACTCATTGGGTTGAATGAAGTGCTGGAGGGGAAATAAGTGGTAAGATATGTAGAATGGTGGATATGGTGAGTGACTGTAGGAATCAACTGGTTAGATAGACAGAGCACACTTATCTGGAAATGACGATAGTCTGATGACAATTATAAAAGCCGTAGTTACAGGTTGAAGACATTCTGAGTAGCTACTATCTTACGTTATACAATGACAGTGATCAGAATTTGTTATATTGAGAAGAATCAAATATGTGCAAAACTATGCTTGGGAGTCATGACTGTTACAACCATAGCTGTGTGTGTGTATGTTAAGAACTGTGTGTGTGTATGTTAAGAACTGTGTGTGTGTGTGTGTGTGTGTGTGTGTGTGTGTGTGTGTGTGTGTGTGTGTGTATGTTAAGAACTGTGTGTGTGTGTGTGTGTGTGTGTGTGTGTGTGTGTGTGTGTGTGTGTGTGTGTGTGTGTGTGTGTGTGTGTGTTTGTATATGTTTATGTGCGTGTGTGTGTGTGTGTGTGTGTGTGTGTGTGTGTGTGTGTGTGTGTGTGTGTGTTTGTGGCTTGAGTGATGATGCTACCTAAACAGGGGCTAGTTTATAGTCTGTTTTATTGCAAAAGGTGCAAGAAGGCCTGGTACATAACTATTTCCTGTTATTAACAAAAGAATTATATAGCATGCTTGAACTGAATTTTTGCAGTTTCTAGACATTGTTCATTTTACTTGATAATGAAACATTATAATAAATGCTTTTCTTTGTAAAATGTTAATGTGTTTAACCTAATGCACTGCTGGAAATAAATCATTGGCATTGAACTGTGAGTGCATGTGAGTGTGTATAGGGCACATGGAATGCTGTGTTATTACACACAGAATAATCTCAGTGGCATGGGGAAAAGAATTATATGGCATATATCAAAAGGTATGGGTCATTAACATTAATATGTGGGTAATTGTTTTAGTTAAACTTAAGAACTAAGTTCCTCAATCACCATGTGTGGGGGACCTTTGAGCTCTTTGGACATTAACCACTGTGATAGCAATAGCCAGTAGAGTAACATGTGGGGGAGTCATGGTTGGAATCCTAATAATCCAAAGGCCCTTGGGGCTCAGGTACACTGGAGTGGCAGCTGAGCATGCTCTAAGGGGACTAGGTGGGAGGAGCAAGTCAAAAATGGAAGATGTGGGTAGCAACATGGGATTTCAAAAGGATTAACAATCCAGTAAAGAGAAAGAAAGTGCTAACAAAAATGAATAGAGAGGAGTTAGGTTTAAAATTCTGCAAGAAATTAAGTTAAAAACCTCAATAGTTATAAAAGTTAGAAAAAAAGACTATAAGTGGTTAGTTTCAAGCTGGCAATAGATGACAGTAGAAAGGGACTGGTGATTTTAAGCATTTCTGCTGAACAGCGGAAGACAATGAAGGTGGGTGTCTAGCGGGTGACTGAGGGTGACATACATCTAGTCCTGATTTCTTTTTATGGGCCAAATCCAGAAACAGCCTAACGTTTTCATGATTGGATAAAGACTTTATAAGTATTAAAGCAAGAGGGAGACAGAGTAATCACAGGGAGTGATTTCAAGGTGGTATCAGACCCCCCCCCCAAAAGAGATAGGAAATTTGTAGCAGTTGAATTTCACAGGTATAGTGAAAAAGCCCTTACTGAGAGGAAGAGATGGGAGACACTGTTGGGAGTGTGACAAAAATTAAGTCCAGGAATGGCAGGGTTTACATTCACAAGGTGTGAGACAAAATAAACCAGTACATTGGACAGATTATTGGTGGATGTGAAAACATTTGGGAAAATTGCAGCTGTATCCAGTGGAGAAAGAAACTTTCCATTGCTAAGATAAGCTGGGAACTAGGAAACTAGATGACAGATAGATAGAGATGGAACCTGAGGCACTGGGTTAGAAGAGATGATATGAAACTGACACATGACATGATTAGGGAGAGAGTAGACCTCAATAAAATGTGTAAGGATTTTTGAATGAGATTGAGTGAAAGTTGCCCGGAGGCAAAACATTATGGCTGGAGAAAGGATGAGAAATAACAGTGTGTGGATAGTGAAAGCTCTAGAGGATAGGCTTAGGAAGTTGCAAAGTGTTGCAAGGAGAGGTAGGATATAACAGGGCAGAGCAAACAGCCATAAGGGACATATTGAAAGAGTATGGAAAACCAAAGATAAAAGACAAGTTGCTGAGAAGAGGAAGAGGGTGGTGGGCAAGGGGATAAACTGAAAGATGTTGATGTGAAGAATCAAAAATCAGAGAAGAATAGCTTAGATCAGCTCAGTCTAAAATGAAATGGGACAGGAAAGCTGTATATGTCAGCAAATAAGGCTCAACATTGCTGTTTTTTCAAATGAGCTCAATTTAACAAAGGATAGACCCACACGTTGCACTGGTTTACAAATGGAAAGGCAGTGTGCTGGGTGTGAATGAGCTACAGGCAATACATTTTCTGATATGAAAGGGGAGGTGATTCAGGTCATGTGGCATCTAAAAAGCGTAAAGTTAGTCAAGCTGGGTACCTACTGATTTCTATAAAGAAGTGGGCTTTCAGTTGAACAGCAAAATGACAGGAGATAAGCTGTTGCACTGTGGGTATTCTTAGACTGAGTAAGCAGATAACACAGAAGAGGCAATGTAAAACCAAGAAAGCATAAAGGTACAGAAGTAGACATAATAAATAATGAGGTAGGCTTAGCTTTAGGGAAAAATTGGAACCAGGTAAAAAGGTAAGAATGAGACTTATTTACAGGCAGTTTGTGAACATGTACGTGACTGTGCTTTTGGTAATCCCAGGGAATCACTGGAGTAAAGATAATATGGGCAGAAGAATGATTTTGGAAAAGATCAGTATAGAAGGATGGAGCACAGATGGCACAGAACCCCTATAATGGTATACCAAGATGGATTGTATCCATACACAGAGTGTTAAAAATATGTGGAGAAAAATGCTGACCAGATGTACATGTGGTGGAAGGGAGGTTGTACCATTATGGCAGAAGGCAAGCGAAGGCTGGAGTAGAATACTAGATTGGTGTGACTTATGACTTTTCGTGGTGTACAAGGTGAAAGTATTGGCTGGAGATGAAATACTGAACCTTCAACTGCTCACTTCAGAAGTGAGGCTTATGACAGCTAAGACTTGAAAAAGGGAAAGTCTGGACATTTATATAGAAAAATGAGGATATGGATACAAAAATTATGGAGATGCTATGTGCAATGGCTGACAAGAAGGTGTAAGGGGTGTGCAGTAGACCAATAAAACAAAGAGGCAAAAGTGAGTGATGCCACAGGTGAGTATGTAGTTATTCTTGAGTAGGAATGGTAGTACTAAGTACAGGTGCATGGGTTACCTGAGATAAGGTAGACTGTGCCTAATAGGGTAACTGCCTGAAACATAAGTCATAGGAAAGTAGAGCACCTTGAATTCTAAATATGGTGAGTAATATAGTATAACATAAGTAAAGGGTGGAAGTTGGAGGAAAAAATAATATAGATCAAATTGGGGTGTTGTGGTTATGCATTAGGTGAGAATGAGCAGAAATACAAAGAAATATTGTTTTATTGAAATAGGATGTAAGTGTTGGGTAGTTATGCTGTAGGCATTATGGAATATAAATTGTAAAATATGGTAGGCAAATGTGGAATGAACATTTTGTAGGCAAAAATATCTGTGACAAACGGTATTGTTGATAATATGCATTATGTACACAAGAATAAAAATGATAAAGTTAAATAAATGTGTAAGGATGGAAAATGGGGGAAGAAGGAGTACATGATGGTCAGAAAGAAACAAGACTGGTGAAAGAAATAAGGTAGAAGATATATAAAGATGAGGCACATAATGGATGGAATGACTTAGGCAGAGGTAAGTAGGAGAAGGCAAAATGTGGAAGGAAGTTTTTTTTTGGGGAGGGCACACAATGTGTTTGAAAGTGAGAAAAATGAAACCAGTGTAGTATCTGCACACAGACTGTTACCTACATGTTATAGAACTGTGTCAGCTTGAAGAAAGCTGCTTTTATGGAAGTAAATAAGTGGGGAAGATGTAGCTTGGAGGGGCTGACAATCTTCACATGTGATGACACTGTGAAGAAATAAAGCAGAACAAGGCAGGAGCTACATCATTATGCAAGATAATGTAAAGCTCTGAATGGAGAGGTGATAAAATTATCAAGCAATGGAGAGTAGTATTGCTGGAATTGAATTCATCCTCACGTCTTGGTGAGTACCTTCACAAGGTGGGCCCTGTTTTTTTACATAAACTCACCAAGGTGACACTGATATATGGACTGTATTTTATATAGCATATATCATGGACAGGAGTAGGTTAAAAAATATAAAAGGCAGCTGGGTGCACAAGTCCCTGGATAAAAACATGCCCAACCCTGCTAGGCACACTAGTGCCAGGACTGGAAAAATGATAGTGTTGAATACTCAAGACACAGAAACATTCCTACAAAGGGCTTAGGCGAGGCTCAAGGGAAGGATGGCCCCCTGTTGTAGAAGGAAGTATTAGTCCACAAAAAGTAAAAAAAACTGATAGGCCAAAGAAGAGCTATAAAGATGCTGGACTATTGAGGAAGAAATTATGTATTGTCACTATTATGCAAGAATCCCAGAATTTCTAGACAGAAAATATACAAAAAGATTAAGATAGAAATTAGAGGAAAGAAAAATGCTTGCACAAAAAAAAAAAAAAAAAAAAAAAACTGTCAAAAGCTTCAAATGCAAATTTGTGTTAATTCATACAAAAGATTCATGAAAATCATTATACAGACCAAGAAACCTTGGGCCGTATGGAAAAAGTAGTGATTGAGGAAGTGCAAAAACATAAAGAACACCATTTAGAGAGCTTTAAAAGCTATAAAAAAGAAATATGGGCATGGGAAAGAAAGAGAAATCTGATATGATGCAATATTTATGCAAAGGAGAAACTCAAATTAATCAATGCAAAAAAAAAAGCAGCCCCAAAGATATTCAAAGAGAAATACAGCCAAAGGCACCCAGTTACATAAAATTTCACAATGCAAAAAATAAGATTACAAAGGGAGGCTGTAGAACAGAAGATTAATAAAAAAAAGTTAGAAAATAGAAGCAGAAGTTATGGAATACCTGTGAAGCAAAGGATTTAGTGTAGAAAGTCTAACTCAGGTTATATTACAACATGATTTAACAGTGAGTTCCCCAAGTAAGGAGAAATAGGAGGAGTGGGAGACATCAAAAGAAGAAATATGGACATGGGAAAGAAAAGGGCATTTAATATGGTGCAATATTTATGCAAAGGAGAATGTAAAATGAATCAATACAAAAAAAGCAGCGCCAAAGATATGTGAAGAGAAATATAGGCAAAGGCATCTGGATATGGAAAATGTTACAATACAAAAAAATAAGAAATCAAATCCAGATGCCTTTGCTTGTATTTCACAGGAAATGGAGAACACAGAATGTGCCCTCAGTTTAGAGGAAAGTGATGTAAGGGAAGAGTTGCTTGATTTAACAGAGATGGATAGACATATTATGATCAATGAAAGAAATAGGCTACAGAAAGTGAATAAGACCAAAAATGTTAGAAGTTTAATAAAATAAATGAACACAGTAATCAGGACTACTCATAGAAACTCATGCAATATAACAGAAGTTGTTGTTGTTGTTGTTGTGTCTTTCAGCTTTTCCCAGTTAGGGGTCGCCACAGTGGAACTCCGGTCCGCTAATGATTGGTAGTTTATTTTTATGTGCCAAGTTACCAGCCCTGATGCACAACCTTCAACGAAGGTACGTCCATTCATGCATGTCTCCATGCAGAAGACGCTCTAGCTGAGAATCGAACCGGACAGCGTCTTACTGTGAGGCGACAATGCTACCGCAGCACCACCACCGTGGGTTTTTGCAATATAACGGAAGTAAATAGGATATATTACTGTGCAGCTAATTTAATAACAGATAAAGTTTTACCACAAAAAATACAGGGCAATAAGGGAAAGGAAGGGAGAAATCAAATGCCATCATGGAACTATTGAATAGAGAAAACTATAAAGTAATTATGACAAAAGGTATCGCTGTTGGAAGAGCACATAAGAGGGAACAGATCAGCAAAAATACTTAGATAGATATGCTAAATGCAATGTGCAGTATCAGAAAAGATCAGGATCTACCATATACTATTGCAAATAATAAACTAAAGATATCAGTACAGGCAGTAAAATGTAAAAGATATGCTGATAAATATAAAAGAAAAGTACAAAATAAGAAATTTATTGATGACCCAAAAAAGCTTTATACAGAACTGGTTAACAAGGCTCAAGGATTTGAAACACCACCGAAAAAGAAGAAATAGACACATTTTGGAGGTATATTTATGAAGATCCTGTGGAACATAGCAAAGATGCTGAATGGATAGAAGTAAAAGAAAGAATAAAAAGTTCAAACATACAGGTTATAAAATAGGACAAGAACATTTGAAACAAAATTAAGAAAAGCTCCTAACTGAAAAATCCCAGACCCAGATTCAGTACCTAACTTCTGGCTAAAAGTATTGACATCTTTACATGAAGATTTAGCTATGAGTAAAAACTATTTATATGCACACCCCAAACAGAAACCAACCTGGTTAACATCAGGAAAAACAATACTCCTCCTTAAAAGCAAACCTGCAAGCTATCCTAAAAACTATAGACCAATAACATGCCTTCTGACGATGCACAAACTATACACTGGAACTGATGCTGATAGAGTTTATAGTCATTTAGAAGAAAACTCAATCATGGTAATAGAACAAAAGGGTAATAAAAGAAAGTCATACGGAACAAAGGATCATTTGTTGTTAAATAAATTCATAATGAAGAACTGTAAAAAGGGGGAAATCTAAGTATTGCATGCAGAGACTACAAAAAAGCATTTGACAAGTAGGGGGCATGGCTAAGATGCCAAGCAGCTAACAGCACAAACATTTTGTACTGCCTCTGTTCAGTTTTTTTGAGAGGCTTTTTATATAAAAACTAAAAAAATCTGTCTTCACAACATCATTTATATAACACTAAATAAGGCATGAAGAAAATAGAGCAAAAAAATTAGTTTTTGAAGACTTTATATTGATACAATCCTATCAGAAATATTCTTTCAGTCAAGTGCAATCATGAGTCATCTAAAAACTTCCTCACAGGAAAATAGGATGGAGAAAGAACTTCAGACTCTTGTAACCAGTATGCAGGAAATATCAGTGAGAACAGATGAACTGCAGAGTAAAATGGTAAAGAAAATAAAAAACACATTGACTTACTAAATTAAATAATTAAGAAGCATTCTGACCAAATCACCTCCATACAGAAATCATTGAATGATGTAAATGACAGAATAAATTAAAGTGAAAGTCAAGTTGAAATTCTGCTGAAACAAAACACTTTTCTTTTAGAAAAAGTGGATGATCTTGAAAGCAGGTCCAGAAGGAACAATTATGGTATTCTAGAGGAAGAAGAAGGAAATAATATGATGCATTTTTTGAATCTTTGGCTTCCAAAACTCTTAAACTTGCTGGAGTCACTTTCCTTTGGAATAGAAAGAGCACATAGGTCTCTTTCAAACAATTCTTCAATAAAAACTCCATCTGCACTGAGATCTATAATTGTCAAGTTCATTTCAACACAAGATAAAAATTTGGTCCTAAGAACAGCATGGTCTAACTCTCCAATTGCTTACAATGCTAAAACTATTAGATTTGACATTGACTATACTTATTCAATAATTTGTAAAAGAAAAACCTGCATCAAATTAATCACAAATCTTAAAAAAATCAAATATTAAAGCTCAAATCTACAAAAATCAGAATATTCCTATCTGAGGGCCAAAAGACATTTAACTCATTAGATGAAGGTCTTGACTTTGCACAGAAAAATAAACTCATAGACAAACAAAAAGAAACTGACTGGTCCACAGGAAGTTTAAAAAGACATGCAATCAACAATTAATGGTCAAAAAAACAGAATAACAGCAAAAAATTAAGATAAAAGTAGCAAGGGCTTTACTGTTTGTTCTCTTTGGACTTGTTATATTTCTGATAATATATTTTACTGCAATGTATATAAGTTGTCTCAACAGTCAAGAGGATACTTAAAATTCCGAGGTAAATCCATTCTCTTTTATTAAATCATAAAAATAATAATTAATTCAATAACAACCATAATTAACATAGTAACGTGTCTGCAGAATAATTTAACAGTTTGATAAAACTTTTATGCAGACTAAAATATGTCATAAGTCAAATGGATACTTTTTCATTTGTACAAAGTCTAAGGATAAGTATACACCCAGACATTAGCATACTGAGCTATTTTGAATGGGGCTAATACAGCATAGAGAAAATTCTTTGCTGTGGATATGAGACCTTACTTTAAAATATATATGATAGGAAATAATGTTTCAAGCAACATAATTGCCTTTTCTCTATAGATCTTGTTAAATAAACATATACTGTATAAACTGATTGCACTCTTTATATAAATATTGAGTGGATATGTCTTAAAGTCTTGTAAACATGTTAATAACATCACAGTGCTTTGTTTTATCCGTGGGCACCTTTTAACTGTTTAGCTCACATTTCAGTGGTCATGAGCATATTTACAGCCTTTGACAAGATTTTCAAATATTCCCCACTTAAAACTACAAAGTTTACCTCATTCCAAGGCTTAAAACAGAATTGCAAGTCATACACTGCTGGGAAAGAAGATTTGTGGTTATATAAATCAACAGAAATGTCAGCAGTCTGAAAATGACCTTTGAACCCAAGAGACAGTTTCTGAATGGAACAATGAAATGAAAAGGAGCTAAACGCTGGTAAAATAAAATAACATGTATGTATATGGAACTTATGGAACCTAAAATATAATATATATGTTAATTGTATTTTTAATAGGAAAACTGATAGTAAAAATAATACAAAACATATTCACTTATTTAATGTTTCACTGAATGAATGAAATATTTAACAAGTGCACTATTAAAGTAACAGGGAGATTATTTACAGGGTAATACACATCTAAATAAACTGTTTCATTTTTACTACTATGCTCTTGACTATGAGTTAAACAGATGTTTAAAATAAGTATGAAAAGTACTACTAAATATAAAAGATAATATACTGAAATCTATATCTTTTAGAATCTATCTACAAATGAGAGTTAAGAGATTTAAAATGAATGAAAGTCAACAACAAAGACAAATGTCTATCCTTATCAACATGGAGATGAAGCATTAAAAAATAATTGACTATATAATAATATGTAAATATATAAAGTGATATGTATTTTACTTACATTAAACAATGCAAGTTTTCTCTGTGGAAATTTTAAAAGGTGTCCTGAAACTTTGGCAGAAGAAAATGACTTATTCAGCAAGATGTAATTTGAAACCGATGAAAGTATAAGGGCACAACATATTTAAATTTAATATAAAGAAAATACTAATGTTAAGATGGTATAAAGGATGTCCTCAACTGTACCTTAGATCACAAGACTATATATAAATAGATTTCTTGCATATATGATCATAGAAGTTTATGAATTCTGCAAACTATATTGTTGATATGTGTCTGAGTGGTGAAACTTATATAGAAACTTCTGGATATGCATGATACATATATTTATATGACAGAGAGGGGGGTAAATAAATTAATCTTAAGTTGCTAAGGAGTTTATTTATACGGACTAGTTATTGAATGGTTGTTGTTGCCAGTGTTTTGTAATGTTAAAGCAATTGGTTAACTTTGAATTTACCCTATTATTGTCAAATGGACAAAGTTTAAGAGAGGTTTATTTGGTCAAAAGTTGGAAAATCTTATATGTTGTTTCTTTTTCAGCTAAAGCTCTCTCATATAGAAACATATAATGCTTTGTTTTAAGACATTTGATAATTTGGGGGAAATTTGACAAATGAATTAGCATGTAGTTTTCACATATTGCTAGTGTTACAAATTATACTTTCAGTTTAATCATATTATTGATTGGCTATTAATCTGTAAAGTAGTAATAGATATATTAATAACATTTAAGCATAGTGAATTCATATATTAATGTGTAGGGTATGTGATTGTGCTGACTTACGAAATATTAATAAATAGTATAGATTAAGCAGAGTGATGCAATATTATGTTTGGTTTGAAAATGTAAATGTTTACTACATTGTTCATTTAATTCTAATATATAGGATAATTAGGACAACTGTTACTATCTTGGTCCATTACAGATAAGCAGATCTATCCCATTTGATATTAAATACTTAATTATGAATTTAACTTAGATTCTAAACAGGCTAAATTGTCATTAGAGGGAAGTTGTTTGCAATGACACTAAGTACTGAATGGATTTTTTAGATGTAGAAGTAGAAGAGTGGATATAGAAGCTTTGCAGATGTTAGAGGGTGATTTGAATGACTATGTCATCAAATCAGGAATGTTGCATTCCATATTAGGGGTTGTAAATATATTTGTTATATTGTTACTGAGTGTTTTCTATTTTGTGTCCATAACAAAAAAAAGTTAAACTTAAATACTGTCAAAATTATGAAAATTACTACTTAAATCTGCTATACTAAACACAATTTAGAAATGTCAATATATGAGTGTATTTCACTGAATATAAATAGTTTAAATAATCCAATGAAGAGAGGTAGATTATTTAAGTATCTTAAAATTAATAAAACTGATATATTTTTTATAGGAAATGCACCTAATAAAGAAAGATATTGACAAACTAACATGTAAACAATATTCAATATTGGTGGATTCGCATTATAATGTCAAAAGGAGAGGCACCATAATACTCTGAAAGAAAACATTAACTACACCCAAAGTGATTGATTTTTACACTGGCAAAATGGTACGATGAGATTAGTTGCACTTGAAATAGATAAGAAAATTTATACTTTTCTTAATATTTATTGGATTCCAGGAATTGGTTCCAAAGTAGCAAACAAGTATTTAGACTTTATAGCTCTACATGCAAAAGGTGAAATCTTAATGGCGGCTGACTTTCAGAAAAGGATACCACCAAAGATAAGAAACCTAAAATAACTGCTACTGCTAAACAACTAAACAATTTTACCAATATGATGGATCTTAGAAACATTCAAGAATTAAAACTGGCACATACTTTAAACTATACCCACTATTTTATAGATTCGGCACCCAAACAAATATTGATAAAGTATTTACATCTAATGGGTTATACTCAAAAGTAGAAGAAGTATTAATAATGTTGTGTCCTTTGTCTGATTATAATGTCATTATTTTTAAAGTTAATCTAAAGCTGAATGAATTAATAGTTTGGCAAAAAATACTGGCATATAAAGTCAAAATTAAAGGATTTAAAGAATGGTTTCTAAATGAACTGAATTTTTTTTATGAACACCAATGCCAATGGTTATGTTTTCAATGTTATTCTATGGGACACATTAAAAACCTACATTTATTGTAGAATAAAGAGTTGGTACTTATCAAAAATAAAGGAATGGGACAATGAATTAAATGTTCTTCAAACAAAAATTGATAACCTAAAATTGAAATTAAAACCCTCTGTTAATAATACAACTGCAGAATTAAAAAGCACTGAACCAAAAATACATAGAAATATTAAATCATAAAGTTCCAATAAATCAAGAGAAACTTAAGTTGCAAACTTGTACGGTAAATCTTAAAAAATTACGTAGAATAGCAATAACGTCAAAAACATTAAGTAACAAATCATGTTAAAGAAATAACATATCAAGTAAATAATACTAGAGTAACAAATTTAAAAGACATTCTGGAAGCTTTTAGAAGACATTATGAAAAAATTAATAACAGAGATCTAATATGAGATAATAGTGATAGAACTGACAACTTATTAAAGGAAAATATAAAACAAAAAGTAACAAAAGAGCAAAATGATATGTTAGATAACTTTAATTTCAGAATTACATACAATAATTCCAGATAATGTGGTACAAACTCTAATAAATGTATTTTATAATGAAGTTAGATGTTCATTAAATATTCCACCTTCAGGGAAATACTCTTTGATTTCCCCTATTTTAAAACAAGTTAAAGATTCTAAGATATTTACTTCGCACTGTCCTATTTCCTTATTAAATGTTGATTATTACATTTTAATGGCCATTTTGACTAAAAGACTAGACAATATAACACCAAACTTGATTAATGAGGATCAAACTGAATTCATCTTGGGAAGAAAAGTACAAGATAACATAATTAGATTTTATCTTTAATAGATCTAGCCAATAATAATTAAAAAAAGAATTATTGATACTATCACTAGACATTGATAAGGCCTTTGATTCAATTAATTGGCTATATTAACAAAAAGTACTTAATACAATTGTTTTTCAAACTTTATATAAATAATAATGAAATGATATAATAATACCTTTTCTTTTGTTAAAATTGGATCTTTCCTCTCTAGTTCCTTTAAAATATCAAAGGGAACAAAACAAGGATGTCCACTATTGCCAGTACTTTTTGCCTTATCAATAGAAACCTTTGCCATGTGCATTAGAAATAATAATGAAATAACAGTTTTTTTCTATTAATGATACTTATAACTCTAAAATCCAATTATTTGCTGATGATATTTTTTTAACTACCAATAATAATGAATCTTCACTACAGAATATTATTAAATCAATAAAATACTTTTTGAAAAGCATTGGATTAAAATTTGATGATAATAAAACAGAAACAAAGTTAATAAATAAAAAAAGTTATACCCACTTTAAACAATTACAAAGAGTTTAATTGGGAAAATAAACAAATTAAGTATTTAGGAATTAATATAATAATATAAATAGAGAGACATAGTATTATTAAAGTATAAAAATTAACTAATGCCATTTCAAAATTAGTTGAAAGCTGTAACATAACTTTCTTCTCAATGAAGACAGACTTATACTAATAAAAATTATATTACCAAAAATATATCTTGCTCAATCATTACTCTCATTACCACCCAAAAAATCATTAAAAGGTTAAATACTATATTACTAAATTTTTGTAGCATCCTCAAAGCCAAGAATATCATATGATTAGCAAACTAAATGTTGGAAGAAATGGTATTGTATTCTCTAATATTGATCTTTACATTAAATCTGCTATCTTGGACATTGTAAGTCTTTGGCTAAATTCAACATATAGCTCAGATTTGAAATGCCTACATGAAATAACTATAATTTCAAATATGGTAACTGAAGCAAAATGTAATGTTTAATCAAGCATTAATATAATGTATTGGGTTCTAAAATACTATTCTATAAATAATGGAAGCATTACTGCTTATACATTTGGAGTTAAACATATTTTATATAATTTTAAAACAATAATGGAAAGTAATTATTTAGTTAAACAGTTATTGTTCCTGATTTTTCATATAGCTTATTCCATTGGTTCTCTAGAATCATTTAATATAAATATAATATCTAATCTTGGGGAATATAATTTAAAATTATGGTACCAATTCTTAGATGGAAATAAAATAATTTATGCAGAAAGTTTTTAGCTAGATATAATACAAATAATGCAAATTGGTTAGATATATAGATTTTAAGAGAATTGATAAATAATAATTTACAAATACCATTAGCCATGAACATTAAACCCATTCCTAAAATTTTAAATTTTTTTTCAGATTAATGTTATCAAATATAAGAATAAATCATAATTATCAATAATTTACAAAATGTTAAGAATTGAACTTGTGGGTTTTGGGTCTCATCTGGAATATTCTAAAAAATAAACAAGGAAGCATTTTCAGAGGTCAATAAAAAGCTTTATCTACAGTCTGTAAGACACTTTATATCACCCATTTATTACAGAATTTTTACTTGGAAGTTTTTAAGTAAAAGGTTTTAACACCATATAAAACAGCACTTTTTTATGAAAAAGAAACTTTAAGATGTTGGAGATGCAATGATAATTTAGATGCAGACTGGGAGCATCTAATTCTAAAATGTCAAATGTTTGTCGCATTATGGGAAAAAATCAGAAATTTTGCTAAAGCCTTATGGTCAGACAAATGTAATATAACAAGATTTGTTAATTCTGTTTAATGTTCCAATTCCAAGTCCTATTCATAAAACTCAAGTGTTTCTCCCATGGTCTATCCTGGCTATTGCCAGAAAGGTTATTACACAAAACTGGGAAAGTAAAAGTTTCCTCTCTTTTCCAGAATTTACTTGTCTAGCAACACATGTATATAATAAAGAGTTACAAACCCTGCCTTACATAACAGAGCTATAAATGTTACTCATAAGAAACTATATTGGCAAAACCTTTTTGTTTTATTAGAGAAATATTAATGTGGCCATTTAATGTTAGATTTTGTTATGGGTACTGTATATAGTTTTTTTGTATTGATTTTCTTTTTGTTGTTGTTCCATTGGATTAGTGATGTATGTATTTGAATCTATGTCATTTCAAAATGCAATAAAACTATTTAAAAAAAAAACATTTGACAGCATCCCATATTCATCGGTAAAAGAGTGCTTACAAATGTATAAGATACACTGTACACTGATTGATTACATTATAGTGACCATAAATCAAGGGGAAACCACTTTGTAGTTAAACCATGATAATGGGAAAATTATTATTCCAGGGATAAAATAATTAAAGGGGGATATTCCAAGGTGACTCTTTGTCACCACTGCTCTTTCTCTTTCATCTTGCCTTTAACTCATTAAGCTGTCTACTTAACAGATTAGGTCATGGCCACAATTTGGCTCCCAGAAAACACCAAAGTGTGAAGACTTCTCGTCTTATTTTTGTAAAACTGTATAGCCTATTAGATAAAAACACTGAAAGTACAAGTGCAAATGGTCAAAACTTTCCCAGATGACATAAGACTGTCATTTGGTCTTGATAAATGTGCAAAAGCAATTAAAGCAGGAAAGCTGCAGCACCAAGAAATATTAGTCTGGAACTGGAATGTGACATAAAAGATCTTGAGCAAGAAAGAGTGTATAAATATTTGGGATTTATGAAGGATCAACAATATAACATGAACAAATGTGAATAAAACTTAGTAAGGAATGTTTTAGAAGACTAAAATTAATATTGAAAACAGCTTTGATAAATAGGAACAAAGTCCAGGCAATAAACCAATTTGCTCTTCCTGTCCTAACTTACAGTTGTGGAGTGATTGACTGGCCCCATAGGTATTGGATTGGTTGGACAGGAAAACAAGAAAAATGTTTCATGTTTATCAAATTATTTGTAAAAATCAGCATACACCAAGATTATATACTCCCCCATTCTGAAGGAGGTATGGGCCTACTTGAAACTGGTTATATGTATAGATCCACAATTGTAGGACTGCATACATACCTGCTGACCTCACAAGATCCAAACATGGTGAAAGTTTTAAAACATGAGGAAAATAAGTCTAGGTTCATAGGTTCATAGGTTCATAGGTTTATACTAGGCTAACAGCCCTAGGGCATTTATAAGCCTAGCCCAAAGTTATGTGGCTTACGCCGCCCCTTATTTGTTAGAAATACTGTGCCCATTAGTTTGTTTTGCCTCTGTCCAGTAGTGACACAGAGATGATTCCCAGGGTAAACCTACGATCTCCCATCCACCGGTCAAGATTTCTCTTGAACAGAGCCAGCGAGGTGCTCTGCCTCACATGGACCAGGATTTTATTCCACAGTATGGGGAGTCTTTGGGTGATAAATCTATCCCTCCAGCACATCCTATTTATATCCATGCTAAGGTTTAAGTCTCTTGCTCTAGTGGTTTTGGTGGATTTGGTTTTTTTGAGGTGGAGCATGTCCATTAATTCCGGGTTGGTCATGGCCTTGTATGTCAGGCACAGGTCACCTCTGAGCAGACGGTATGCAACTGAATAGAGTTGGAGTTTCTTCAGTCTGGCAGCATATGACAGGTTTTGGAGTCCCTTTATCCTTTTGGTGAAGAACTTTTGGGGTCTCTCCAATTGCTGCAGGTGTCGGGTGAGATACATCCCGAATGGGGCATTGTACTCGATCATTGGTCTGATAAGTGAAGAGTACAGGGGAACAATGACCTCACTTGATCTGGATGTGAATCCCTTCATGATCAGGTGGGCAATGTAGAAGGTCTTTCGAACCACTTTAGCAACGTGAGTGTCAAACGAGAGGCCACTGTCAACCTGGGTCCCCAGGTCCCTGATAACCTCTTCTGTGCTTAGTGGGTTGCCACCTATATGGTAGCTTGGGGTTACCTTGTTTTTCCCGAAGGGTATGCCTATACACTTTTTTGCGTTTAACTTCAGGCCATGGCTCTGGCACCAGCTATCAGTTTCCGTGAGACCCCTCTGAAGGATGTCTGCGTCCGATGTACTATCCACTATGGCACCCAGTTTGCAGTCATCCGCAAACTTTGTCAGCCATAGTCCTCCTATGTTTGCCTGTACTTCTGAGAAGTAGATGCCAAACAATAGGGGGCCAAGGACTGAGCCCTGTGGGACTCCACTTGTAACTGGTTTGGAGTCTGACATGGCTCCAGCAACTCTAACCCTGTGGGTTCTGTCCTTTAGCCAGTTTGCAACCCATCTTGTGACATATGGATTTACATTTAAGCTGGTAAGTTTCTCTATAATACCCGAGTGGGGTATTGTGTCGAAAGCTTTTGCAAGGTCAAGGTAGGCTGTATGGACTGTCTTTCCCTCATCAATGGCCTTGGTGACTGTTTCGAAGAAGTCGACCAAGTTCAAAAGGCAAGATCTGCCCTTGACAAAGCCAAACTGGGTTGGGTCCAAGGTCTGCAAGTCCCCTATGTCCTTGTTTATGAGTTCCATTATGATCCTCTCCATAGCTTTGCAGACCAGGCTTGTTAAGCTTATGGGGCGGTAATTACCAGGGTCCGTAGAGGCACCGCCTTTGTGGAGTGGGACCACAGTTGCCGTATGCCACTCCTTGGGCACATATCCTGTGGTGAGGCTAAGATTAAACAGCTGCCTTATATGCGGGTTTAGTTCTTCATTAAGTTCATGTAGCACACAGCCGGGGACCCCATCTGGTCCCATTGATGCTGTGTTTTTAGCTTTAGAGAGAGCAGCTTTCACCTGCGCATTTGAGATGTCTGGGAGGCTACACTCAGTTGGGATAGTTATCTCTCCTTTTGGGGGGGGGTGAAGTTTGCGCTGAACCTGTCTGCCAGTATGTTGGCAATGTCTGTGGGTTCAGTGATTTTGTATCATTTTGGACTAATTCTGAGCATATCTGGGAGTTTCCACCCAGGTTTCTGACATAGCTGAAGAAGGCCTTATGATTGTCTTTTGAATCTATGGCAATTTTTCTCTCAAAGTTGGCCTTGGATGATTTTATGAGGGATCGTAGTTTCTTGCTAGTGCTGATCAAGGATGCCTTCCCTTTTTGGGATTTTGCTCTATCATGTAATAGCTTTCTCCTCTTATTGTAAAGTTTGTTTATGGCTGGGGTCCACCAGACTGGACGTTTGCCCTTGGTGGAAAGAGTCTTGGTTTTATTTGGGATTGCCTGATCCATGCAGTCCTGAAGGTGTTCATAGAAGGCATTTGTAAGGGCTTCCGCAGCTTGGGTTGTGGTTTCCATTGGCTCGGGGGCCTTGAAGGATACCACACCTGTCTTGAGTAGTGTGAAGTTTGCTTTAGAGAAGTTCTTCACTGTGGTCTTTTTTGTTTGGGGTGGGGGCGGGATGTGGATTTCTAGTGAGATTAGTTTATGATCTGATCTCACCAATGAGGGATATACTTCCGGTGTGGAGCATTTTGTCCCCATGTTCATGATGATGAGATCTAGTATATCTTCTCCTCTTGTGGGGACGGTGACTAGTTGTTCCATGGCATTTGAATTTATGAACTCCAGGAACCTTTGGGCTAGAAAGTTTGGGCTTAAGTAATGTTCCCAGTCTATATTCGGGTAGTTGAAGTCACCCAATATGATGGTGTTTGGTGATACATTTATACCCTCCAGTGTCTTCAGGAAGGCTGTGTGGGTTTCCTGAGTTTGAGTGGGTGGCCTGTAGCATGCTACAAATTGTAGAGCAGTTTTGCCTATGGTTAATTGCACCTGGATGGTTTCCGATGCTTCGTGCATAGCCACCAACCTGGAGGTGTGGGTATCCTTGATGAATATGGATACACCCCCTCCTTTTGTGGTGTGTTCCAGGTTTTGGGGCCGGAACGCATGATATGAGATGAAACCTGATAGTGCTGGGGTGCTCTCAAGAGCCTTGAACCAGGTTTCAGTCACAGCACAGACATCGATGTTCTCCATACTGAGAAGGGCCTCGAGTGCATGCATTTTGAGATTTAGACTTCTGGCATTGAGCAGCATTACCCTTAGTTTCTTCACGTTTTTGTTTTCTAGGGTGGTAGGTTTAGAATTTGAGCCTTGCCTAAAAAGGCACTATGGGGGTGGCAAGAGCCTTAGCCAATATCCGGAATCCCAGGGGTGACAGGTGCAAGCCGTCCCTTGCGAAGCAGCGTGGCTTGTCGAGCATGTCATCCCAGGCAGACAGGCACTGGATCCCTTTTGAATGACACCAGAAATTAAGCCAATTGTTAAAGCTGATCATCTTGTCACTATATTGTGGCATCATTCTTGGTGAAGGAAGGATACTGCTCAGGGTCAGGGTCATACCTGCCTGGGCTACATAATCAGAGAGCTCCTCTATGTCTCTTTTCATGTAGTCCAGGGAGGTACGTCTCAGGTCGTTCACACCAGCATGGACAATGACTGTGTCATACTTGTACTTGCCGTGGAGTGACCTGAGTGCTTGTGTTATGTGGCGGATTCTAGCGCCCGATAGGCAGCTTACCGTGACCCTCTCCTTGTTCAGCCTGGCGAGTGGGACGTCAGTGTGTCTGACTATGGAGTCACCTATGACAAGTATGTTTGGTGTTGTATTTGGCCTTAAGGGCAGTGACTGCTTTGCACACTGATTTTGTTGAGAATGTCCCTGCTTAATTTATTAATAGCATATCAGTGTCAAGTGGGAATGGAAATGAAACCAGAAGTAGACAAAAATAAGCAGCAACTGAATATGCCAAAAAACAAAAGAAAGTATATAAGGTGAAGGATCAGATGAGAAG
Organism: Protopterus annectens; assembly: GCF_019279795.1. Lineage (NCBI taxonomy): Eukaryota > Metazoa > Chordata > Ceratodontiformes > Protopteridae > Protopterus > Protopterus annectens. Next base: position 609,463,217 of record NC_056736.1, on the reverse strand, counting down.
GCAAGAAATGTGGAAAATGCATAAATCAAGTTGAAAGTACAGAAAACTCTTGGAACAACCTCATGTTGATCATGACCGGATGCAGAAATGGTTTAGGAGAGGTGAATTTAAACCAAAAGATGAAAGGTTAATATTGGCTGCTCACTACAGTGGACTATGTACACAGTGCTTCACAAAATCAATTGAACATGAGGAAGACACAGAGAAATAAAGGGTATGTAAAACAGAAATGGAAATAGTTGCACATCTTGTTGCTAGGTGTGATACACTAATGACAGAAGGACTGTATACAGAAAGGCATAATAATGTGGCAAGAAGGGATATAAAGAATGTCTTGAAGAACATATAAGTAATAGTCCTGAAGAGTGAAAGCTGGGGTGTTAGGAAATGAAGCTTTTAGAAACTTTAAATAAATCAACACATACAAAAGAAAATTATTCCTTCATTTATTCATTTTCCTGTAGTCATTCTGTTATATTCAGATTCACAGAAAATAGCTTTATCCAGAAAGTAGTGAGTATAAGTCTGAGAACAAGTCCCACATGGGATGCCAACCCATCACAGAAAACACACACACACACACACACACACACACACACACACACACACACACACACACACACACACACACACACACACACACACACACACTCATACACACTCATCAGTGGCTGAATAGAGGCTGCTATACCTACCAGAAGTAAGCCCATAACTAACTCCAAAAACAAACCAGCCTGTTGGCTTCACAAAATAAACAAGATACGCAACAAAAGGAAAAAAAAACATCATGGCAAAAAATCAGGAAGTGTAACTCCCACAGAGATAAGAACTCACTCATCAAAATAAACAGGCAACTAACAGGACTAATTAGGTCAAATAAAGAAAACTTTGACTTTAAGATAGCCTCCCAGGCAAATGACAACCATAAAGCTTTTTTCAGCTATATCAGAAACCCCAAGAGCAGCACAGCAGTGTGCTGAACTAATGGTTAATGTCACCACATTCACTGAGCCTGGCAATATAGTGAACCTATTGGCTGACAAATCCAGTTCCAACTTTACCCCCATTCACCCTCAGCCACTCCCCAAGAAATTCCCTCAAACATAACCTGTCCAACTATATCAAGAGCATGTCCTGGCTGCGCTCACTAAAGCCAAGAACACAGCCTCAATGGGCCCCAATAACATCCTGCAAAATCACTGAATAGTCTGAAGTATGACCTAACAGGACAACTGAAGTCGCTATTTAACTATAGCCCCAAAACTAGTTTTGTGCAATGCGAATGGAGGACTGCAACAGTCACCTCCTTTCATAAGGGAGGAACATTAACAGATCCAGGGAACTCCACACTGACTAGTCTGATTTGTCTTATTTGCAAAGCCATGGAAAGAATGATCAACAAAGATATAGGAGACCTCCAGACATTAGATACATCTAAATATGGCTTTGTCAAAGGAAGGTCATGCCTACTGAACCTGATGGGTGTCTTTAATAAGGTCACCAAGACAATCAACAAGGGTAAAGTGGTGCATACTGTCTACCTTTGTCTGGTTAAGGCATTTGATACAATGAGCCTCACAGCAAGAGGTTCTCTGGTGCGATCCTCGGCTGAGGTCCCTTCTGTGTGGAGTCTGCATGTCCTCCCTGTGGTCGCGTGGGTTTCCTCCGGGTGATCCGGTTTCCTCCCACATCCCAAGGACATGCTGTAGGTGGATTGGACACTCTAAATTGGCCCTAGGTGTGAGTGTGTGCATGTGTGTGCCTTCTGTGGAAGGTTGGGCTGGCAACTCGACACTGTAAAACTCCACTACCAATCATGAGCAGACAGGTGATCCGCTGTGGTGACCCCTAACTGGGAAAAAGCTGAAAAAAGAAGAAGACTCTATGCAGGCATTGTTAACAGAGTTATAGAACTAGACATAAATTCCTTTATAGCATACTGTATAGCCAACTGGCTCATGGATAGGATCCAGGAGGTTAGGATCTGTGAGACCACTTCCACAAAGAAGCCAGTTACCAGTGGAGTCCTACAGGGCTCTGTGCTGGGCCCACTTATCTTTAGAATCTACTTCTCGGAGCTAAAAGCCAATGTGAAAGGCTTCTGACTGACCAAGTTCTGAGATGAGTGCAAGCTTTGAGCAGTTTTAGAATTCCATCAAGGCAAAAAACACCCTACAGGAAGGTCTAACACAGGTAGATGACTGGTGCTAAAGTCACGACTTTAAACTCAATGCCAAGAAATGCATTATAGTACCTTTTAGGAAGATGGCCATCCTGGGAAACTATGCCATCAGGAAAATACCCTTAAGAGTTGACTCACTAGTTAGGGATCTAGGAACTCATATGGATAGTAACCTTGCCTTCGACCATCGTGTTGAAGGTAATAAGAAAATCCTTCTATGTTGCTCAACTTATAAGTAAGGGAATGGCATCTAGGTCCAGAGAGGTCATCATGCCACTGTACTTGGCCCTCATCATACCAATCATAGAGTATAATGCCCCCTTCAGTATCTACCTGACCAAACACATACAGCAACTAGAATATTCTCAAAGGTTCCTTACAAAAAGCATGCAGTGAGTAAACACAACGTCTTATGTGGATCGCCTCAAAGCCCATTCTCTATAATCATGCTGACTACTGAGAGGCAACATATGTGTACAAGCCATCCTTGGACCCAGCTCTGATGACCCTTTTACACATCTACAAAATAAACAGCATCAGAAATAACAGATACAAAGACTTGAATTTTGCTAGTGACATAAACAGGACATGTTGGAGAGACAGCTCGGTACCTGAGAGAATTTCCATTCTCTGGAATAGGCTCCCCATCAATGTGAAACTTGGTCCCGCCCTTAACATATTTAAGCATAACATGGACCAGTGGATGTGAAATCATGAATTCACCCCTGGTCTTTTGACTATGCCCCTGATGGACAGAGGTAGTAATTCATATCAAAGACAAAAATCACCCCCAAGAAAAATGTCTAAAACTTGTGAGTCACATTTCATAGGTTCATAGGTTGATACTAGGCTATCGGCTCTAGGGCCTATGCAAGCCTAGCCATAACAATTCCCTGGATATTTCTTCCCACAATATTTACTTCTCTGGAACCCTGTCTAGCAGGGCGACTTGCACAGCCTGGCTTATAAAGGTCCTAGTGTCATTAGACTAGTATGAACACACACACACACACACACACACACACACACACACACACACACACACACACACACACACACACACACACACACATGGCAATTTAGGACATGTCTTTTGAATGCAGAAGGAAACCAGAAGATGCCTTTATAAAAGCCCATGGTAAAAGAAACAGGATTTTATGGAAAGGAACTGAAGTATGCACTAAAGTGGAGACTGAAGCACACTGAGGTAACAACACTGACAGCTGCACTGTCTGGCTGCCCACAAGTTTAACCTTTCAAAAAAGAAGTATGCGTAAGAACACGAAACAATATGAAGACGACTGAGAGAAAACACAATAACTGATGAGCTCACACAAAGTATAATAGCCATCTATAGCGGCCTTTCTGAAAAGGCTGTAGCACCAAATCAGTAATAGAATTCAGTCAGGCACATAATAAGACAGCCCTTATAGATATGAAAATAGCAGCAGTTGGCCAAACAAGTACAGCAGATAGGGAATGTGAGCAGAACAGGTGGCATTCTGCCCTTATCTGTTATCAGCATATGTGGTTTGACCTTTTTAAACTCAATAGAATATATTTAAAAATACTAATAATAATTCGTCCAGACAAGAGAGGCAGAAAGATACAGGCAAGAAATGGGGCTACTACAGGTGGTCACATTCTGTTAGCAAGTGACACACTTGTTTATAGCCATTTACTCAAAAAAAAAAAAAACATGTTCTCAAACTCTCACTAACCTGATCTCTCATTTAACAATAATAATCCTATTTGTAAATTAGGTAGGCCTACATTCCCTTTTCAAGGGCAACAGCTGATTAGGTGCCTTGCTCAATATCACACAGGAGGCAAAGGAGGAGTGGAGCTATCAAACCCTGTATCACAAGAACTTCAGCTCCTAACATTAATCTCTGTACCAAATGCCAGACTGTGCAGTTAGTTTCTGTGTAGCCCTTGCAACACCTGACCCTCTAAAACTGTATAGTCGTATCAGAATCAAAACTGTACCCCTAAATCTCCCACCCAAGTCCTCAACTCCTTGCCATAAAATTTCACTCCCTAACCCTAAAACCTGTGATCACTCCTTAAACCTAAAACTCTAACCCCCCCTCCTTAAACCTAAATTTCTCAACTGTTTGCTAACCCCAAAACTGCCACCCTGCTCTATAACACTAAAACTCCCTTATTCCTCCTTAACCCATAAGCTGCCTTTCTATTCCCTAACTCTAAAACTCCTCTCCCACTCCTTAACCCTGAACTCCCCCTGCACTCCTTTCCCATGACTTCTTGCCCGCGCTTATATTTGAATTCGAGCAGGAGCAGCAGTCAATACAAATTATAAGGCACTCTAATCGCTGGCTTTGAGACAGTAGTTTTTCAAGTGTTTGGACTTGAGTGCTTGAAGTGTTCCCAGGGGAACCAATGCCCCATCAATCTGACTTTATTGATATGGAAAAACATGCAATTAATAATAACGAAAATAAATTAATTCTTTAAAGGTCAGCAATTCCTAAGGTACAGTGTAACAGGTATTATTACTTCATGGATGGGACACATATGTTGTACCTTTGACTTCAGTAAAGTATGTGGCATGGAATTAAATAGAATAAAAACTTATTTTCTATTCAGACTATTGGTATGGTGACAAAAAAACAAAGCACAGTGCAAAATAGAACTCATTCTAATGAGAGAAAGGCTACCGGTGGGCTGCATTACAATTTTTTATTAATCCTTTTTTGTGTGTTTTTATTACTGGTGCAGCAGAGAGACTGGATAAGAAAGTGTCTTTCTACAGAATACTAAGTGTATAGCAAAGAATGACAATAAAAGAATATTAAAAACTGGAAATGGATTTGTAAAAGCTGTAAAATGGTCAGCTATAGTTCTGGACTTTGGCTCCCTGTTGTAATTGTAAGGCCCATAACTGTAAGTCATAGGGTGGCTCATATAACCTGTGAGCTATTGGAAAAATTAAAAATTATAAATAGATTGGCTTTTGGGTAAAACATATAGCCCATGCAGCCATTATCTGTTGTATTATCCTGTGTTGTTATGCACACTGTGTGCCTCGGCAGGGTCAAAGATATTTGTAAAAATATTTATAAACAAGTCATTATTAAAAATAGCCCATTGGTAAACAATCTTAATGACATAATGTAATTCAATGGACATCAAAGAGAAAACACTTTATTCATGAGGAAAAAGATGAAAAGGTAAGCACTGGTGCAGGGTGGGTGGGGATTGGGGTTATATATGTATAGTATTTGGGATAGGCTGATATAAGGAAAAAAGAAGACATGATATTTACTGGCATTATTTCAATGCTTTGTTATTATACATTTACATCATTCAGAAAAATGTTTTAGTCTGGCATTATCTTATGAATGTGTGATTCTTTGGGACTGATTATCACCTAGCTTAGGGAAAATATTATTTTTACTTGTCCACTAAGCATAGTGAGTACCACAGCCAGGTATACCTTCAGGATAGTTGTACTTGAGAGCATTTACCTTAGAAATCTTCACAGAAGTCATCATTCTAGAGTTAGCTTCTGAGAGTTATTTAATATCATATCATATCATAGTTTTTACTTACAGTGAAAATCTTTCTTCATCATTTTAAATAAACTATGTCATCCCACTCAGATTGCAGATATATACATATGGGTCTACTTGAAAAGACTGAATGCCCACTTACCCGAAGACAAAAAGGTTGAGACTACATCATCGAATCTTCATTTAAACGACTCCTCACATAACATACAATTTACCCAGGGGAAAGGAAGTGGTTGGCCAACATTTGGAAGTTTGCACTTTTTCCCACTATAGTGAGATCTCAGAGTTGGTATAATTAGTTAGGAGTGGTATGGGAGAAGAAGCCCCTCACTTGTTTGTGTTTGGAGTGCTTCTGTGTGGTTTCCTGTGATTGTTGGCCAACCGCTTCCTTTCCCTGGGTAAATTGTCAATTATGTGAGGAGTCAATTAAACGAAGATTTGGTGATGCCGTCTTGATCTTTTTGCCTTTGGGTAAGTGGGCTTTCAGTCCTTTCAAGTAGACCCACACACACACACACACACACACACACACACACACACACACACACACACACACACACACACTCAACACACACACACACACACACACACACACACATTTGCGGAGTTGTATCAGCACAACAGTTAGCTCTGGGACATCATAGAGACATTATAGCAAAGTAAATGCAAAATTCTGGTTCATTCTTCAACAGTACATATATATTTTATGAATTTTTGTTTCCCCACAGTAAAAGTTTAGTATGACCATGTTTATATAATACAGCTATGTCTGTTTGAAATGGCTAGTTCAAGATGCATAACAAACAGTAAAATTCAGAATTGAAGCGAGAAGTGAAAACCATTAAAATATGCCTTTCATGTAATGTCTACCTTTCAAAATTCAAACTTGGTAAGGATGTTTCAACACTAACGCTGTTCAGACATTCTAAGTGATAGTGGACACCTAGATGAATAGTGCTCAGGACAAAACTAATCAGTGTATACATTATTTCATCTACTTATATAAAGGCTTTTGATGACGTTCACAACAGATATGCAGAAAGAGTGCTTGCAATGCTAGTCTTTAGTACAGCAATGGAAGAAACATAGGACAAATAGAAGGGATGAGCATATTGTCAGAAAATGTCATCTATGATTAATGAAAGTTAAAGAAAAAGGCTGCTTTGGGCAAAGCTCTGTGTGACAAAGGAGTGGAATGAAGGGTCAGGGAAAGATGAATTACAATGGTTCATGTCTGAAAAAGATAGTTACATTCTGTGAGGAACAAAGTGGAATGAAAACACAATAACAGAGGAAAAGAAAGCTTGATTTAAAACTACACAGTGTTTTTTATTTTATTACTATTATTTATGTTTGTTTTTTTAGGGTAGTGCACTGATCTCAATGGCCTATTTTTAGGCTCAGTCCTAAAAAAGAAAAACATAGAATGGACACATGCCAATAAAGTATAAGGTCTGACGTTTGTTTTAGTGAATGATATGGCTACATTTTTAAAAGATCTTCTACTTTCACATTAAAAAGGCAGACAATAACATATGATAAATGCGTTCTGACTGAATAAACTAGGTTAAGTGATTTATAATGCAGTTAAGACTTTTCAAATAAAATAATTTATTTTATATTACGTCATCTCTTATAATAATGCATAGCATAAAGGCAGTTGAACTTAAACATTTTCAAAACCCTAAAAATCTTTATGATGTCCAGACTCATCTAATATTTCAAAGTTTCTCTCATGATACAGAGCTGTTGCTTCTTTTCAATCTTACATGCATGAAACCATAATTCCTTCAACTTAAACAAATTCTGCACTGAAACTATAAGCAATATGTTGTCATAAAAAATGTTGTTATAAAAAATCAATTGTTTTTTGCCTAATATTTTGGGTTTTTGTATCTTATCTGTAATGACAACACTCAAACCATTTAGCTGCATAACAAACAGTAAAATTCAGAAGTGTGTGTTGGAATCTTACGTGCCCAAATTATGGCATACTGCCTTTATTCTACCTCTCCAAAAAGGGGGCAAAAACAATAGTATCTCTAACTTCCGCCCCATAGCTATCCTCTGCCCAGTCTCAAAATGTCTGAAAAAATCCATCCACCTTCAGCTTATGCCATTCCTAGCCAATCACCAACTAATCACTCCAACCCAACACGGCTTCCGACCTGTTCATAGCACTATCACTGCCCTTCTCTCCTTCTTAGATACAATAAATCTTGCCCGTGACTCTGGAAAAACAGTATCTACAGTTCTACTAGATCTGTCCAAGGCATTCGATACTGTCTCCCACACCCATCTCCTGAACCATCTTAATAATCTTAATATCTCCCAGAATACCTTATCCTGGTTCTCTAGCTACCTCTCTGACAGGTCTCAAGCTGTAAAATGGGGGAAAGGCACGCCAACCTTCCTTCCTACCCCCACTGGGGTACCCCAGGGATCCATACTCAGTCCAATGCTGTTCAACATCTTTATTAATGATTTCCACAAAGACATACACAACACCAAAATTGTACAATATGCAGACAATTCAACTTTAGTCTGCTGCGCCTCTAACCTCCCAGAGCTTCAAACAATGACCCAAACTGCTTTTTCCACCACTGAGAACTGGATGCTCCAGAACCACCTCTTGCTAAATGCCAACAAATCCAAAATACTATTATTCTCTCCCTCAAAAGCTTCCCCTCTTGATAAAAACTCATTCCAAATTATTAGGCAAAACAACTCCACTATAGAGGTTGTTCCCTTTGCTAAATTACTTGGCGTTACTATTGATGAACACCTAAAATTCGACACTCACATCCAGCAAAACATTAAGAAAACCCATATAAAACTTGGCATGCTATACAGGAACATCCACTTTCTCTCTCCTCTCCTTCCACCAGACAGACTCTCGCCACTACCTATCTACTCCCCTCAAACAAACTTATCTGCCTCTCTCACCTCAAAATTGGAAGTCTGTTATAATAAGATTTCTAAATTTGGAACCAAAGCCAAATTCTCCTCCCATAATTGTACTGCTCTTCATTTGTTAAATTGGCTTGAACTCTCCAACCATCTAGACTATCTTCAGATTACCACAGCTCACAAACTAATCTTTCAACCCTGTAAGTGCCCTGCTCTATGCAACATCCTTCTCCCCTACACCACTCAGAGAACTCTCAGATCTACTCACCAAAACCTAATTTGTGTCCAAAAACCCAATCACCCTGCTGGTCAACTCCTGCTATCCTTTTCCTTAGCAAAAAATGAAATTCTGTTCCTTCCTCTCTAAGGACTTGTGTAAACTTTGAAAACTTTAAATCTCAGTTACATTCCTACCTTTACTCTAACAGAAAATGCAACTGCATTCTCCCCACCTAGCCTAACAATTCATTCCACCCCTAAACTCCTGAGTAACTCTGAGTACAAGCTAACCTAACATAAATGAACATATTGCAAACAACATAATTGTACTATGTAACCAAAGAATTTATGTCTGCTCTCTAGAATGAAATTAAATTGTAATTGTGTCTTCTTTACTATGGTTGTATCTATAACTAAACTATGTAATGCGGAGCTTTTCTCCCCGGGCCTCCACTGAAAATGGGCTCCCTGAGCCCAGTGGACCTCCCCAGTCATCAAACTGGAAATAAATAAATAAATAATGAAAGCTCCTCTTCTCAAGTAATGGTACAGGCAGTGTATCTGCACACTGCATTAACAATTCAAACATTATGATATAGGTCACTGTATACTATGCAATGAACCTGCATGTTAGTTTAAACCTCTGTATGGTCCACTTACCTTTCAATCCAGCCATTGCAAGCACTAAAGTATAACATAGTTTTTAATGTTGTATATGTACTGTACTAAAGTTAGAGAAGACAGATGTATACTATACAATTTGTACACTCGTACAACTGCCTGCTCCTGATAAAAGTATAAATATAAAAAGGCAAGAAGAAAACATGTAGGCAGAGATGCAATACAATGACTATCTAGTTATCAGGTAGGTAATGTAGAAAGTATGCTATTTCATAGCCTGCAAATACTTTTACTACAATAATGAAGAATATTCTTCTTCTCCGAGTATGATACAGTACGAATTCAGGGTCCTTTTTTGAGAGCCAATAATTCCCTATCTCTGCATACAAATCTGAAGAAGAAAATTTGGGGGCTCAAACAGATTGGTGAATCTGAGGTGCCTGCTAATTCTACTTCTCTGCAATCTTTTGCCAGTCTGAGAGAGTATGGCATTTCGATTAAGGCACTGCCAGGACAGTAGAAGAGAATAAACTGCATTTGATGGTATAAATAAGAAAGCCAGGTGAGGTGTGTGCCTAGTACTCTGACTAGGAGAAGCAGGAATCTTATTTCAAAGTGTAAAAAAAGTTACATGAGCAAAAGAAAGGTGCTTTTCATACCCATCAATTGTCCAGATTTTCATAGAATGACCACATTTATTTCTCCTATTTTTCATCTTTTCCCATGATTTTTTTTTTTTGGCAAATGATTGAGGACTGAAGTCAGAAAATAATGACATACATTTGAGTTTCAGATTTCATATCCTTCAGAAAATTCATGCTATTGCAATATCTGTTTTCTATCAACTTTCCAAGTGTATAAGAACATTATTAAAATGCCTTTATTTTTGGCCTTTGTCCTCCCAGTATTATTATGGCTTTGTCCAGATTTATTGCTCTAAGAGATTGAGAGGGATGGCTGTTGTCCTCTACATGGTAGATAATCCTGGATGGAAATGTGACAAAAGATAGTACAACATGGACAATGTAGATTAGGATGGACTTTATCTAGGCAGCAAACACTGCAGCCTTTATGGACAGTCTGCTATGAGATGAGGTTATTCAGCACAATGCTGTTTAATAAGAATGTTCAGAAACGTTCATAAAATCAGCTTTACTGGGTTCCAGCAGGAAGGGTGTAGGCCTACACTGGCATGATTGCTTGCATCCGACTTGAAAGAAAACAGAAAAAAACAAGAGAATCTTGGGTTGATTTACATTGCATCTTGCATTCAGTTGTAACAATGGAGCTTTCTCCCCAGGCCTGCTTTAAAAAAGGGTTGCACACCCAGTCAGACTTCTCTATTCAAGAAATGAAAATAAATAAATAAATAAATAAATAAATAAATAATGCTTCAGAGAAAAAGCATTCAAGATAACTATGTGAGGGAAATGAAACTACAGCCCAAACAATATCAAGTGGTTCCAATGTTACTCAGAGAACAGAAAACTCCAAGTCCACGCTAACAACCTCTCATTGTTCCAAACATTGTAGTGTCACAAACTTCAATTCTGGGCCACATTCTGTTTTCCCTTTATGTCATATTATATGCAGATGGCATCCTTCTATTACAAGCCAATAAATGCTCCTCTGATCTTCAGAACAAACTGCAACAGCCTTTCTCTAAGATAAATTACTATGCTGATTATAATCACATTCTAATTAACCACAAAAACAAACCTTATGCTGTTTATAACCCCACAAAAACTTCCTCATCTACATTTTATTAACATTACTGATAACCACAACACCATTCCCTTCATTTCTAAATACAGATACCCAGGATCCAACCTTGGCCCTTCTCAAATGTTTTCAAATTGTATAGATAGAATAAGTAAAGCAGTACTATCTCAACTTAAACTCTGCCTTAGAATCACTCATTTACTAGCCAGAAAATGTGCCTCTCCCTAAATTGGAATACGGTCTTTCTCTGATTACTTTTTACTCAGCACAAAATTCCCAAGGACTTCAGATCACAGAGAATAATTTTTTTGAGTTCTGCCCTCCTTGTCAACAGCGGACTAAACCATTGCGACCTTATGCAATGTCTAAATTAGTTTCCAGTCACCAAAAAGTCAAGTTATCTCCGAGGTGCTCATAGTCACATAATACTAAACAGTGGCTATTACATACCTTTGAGACAGAAACTACCCATACAAGATCTAGGGTTGCCACCTGTCCCTCTTTGTGAGGGACAGTCCCACTTTGGGCAGTTTTGTCCTGAGAATAAATCTAAAAAATGGCAAATGTCCTGAGATTTTAAGGCAAAAAAAATTTAGTAAGTTTTCTTTAATAGTTATTTTGTGTCTGAAACACCTAAATATTATATGAAATAGCATAAGTAACTCATATGCTACAAGAATAAGCTTTTATTTGGACAAAGACAGTGAAGGTCTGTCCTTTGCACTCCCCGTGGGTATGTCTGTCCTGCAGAATTGCATGTTTCTACAAAAAATGTCCCACTTTGGGCATTTGAAAAGGTGGCATCCCTAACAAGACCAGGTTTACTCATTAAGAAGTACTCTGGAAAAAGCCATCACATTAAGCAGACCTCCATATAAAACAGCTAGTGGGAACATGCCTTCTTCTGACTAGACCTGCCATTATATAACAGACTCCCACCTGAATTACTGGACCTGCAATCATTATTTGAATTCAGAAAGGCCTTCTATGAACACTCACAGACAGAA
>NC_056736.1:609413520-609446020 GCF_019279795.1 Protopterus annectens | reverse complement strand
AGAAACTCAAAATAGAAGTATCTACACAAGGCATCATATCTGTCTAGTAATCTATGTGATTAATCCAATCTGCAGCATAAAATATAAAGAACTATGAGGATAGTCTGATCATGTTTTTTAGATCTGCAATTTTCCCACACTTTTTGGAAAATATTTCTTCTCCTTCTGTTATCATTTGCTGCAGTGTCCTAGTGTCTGTGGTTATGGGCAACAAGATAGCGTAACAACTTAACAACTTCAAATAATGCCACGGTCAATACATTATCAAGCAACTCTGACCTCTGGAAGAGACAACAAGGGAACAATAATGCAATAAAGTGCTTAAAATCACTGAAAATGGTTACAATGTTAGTGGTGGGAGACCTCATTATACCATATGTCACCTGGAGGACATATGTAGATTGTGATAAGAAAAGGATGGCAGCTACACATTTTTCTACAAGATTACCGGACTTCCTGCAGCCTTTATTTTGGGTAATGATGTGTATAATGGGGTAGTAGCCCTTGAACACTGACTTTACTAAATTATTGTAAAAAAGACATGGTGGGGTTAGGAAGAGTGTCAAACCCACCATGCAAGCAGGATTATAGAAACTGTAAACTATCAATAATCAATCAATGGTGACAGTTTTTCCGGGTAAAAAAAAGTTGCTTCCTACTTTCCATAAACTGAAAACTGCACATTTATTAAAGTCTGCATTTTAGTTTTATTTTCTTTTTTACATCACCTTCATTAAATTTGATTAGGAATGCTTGACCATCATAAGTGTGGTTAGTAACCATGACTGGAAGCTGTATTCTTACACTGAATTTAAGTGCTAGAAAAAAGTCACAAGGGTACTGGAAGTTATATGTCCTAGTCTGAGGACCTCTGCTTCAGCAGATTAAATCATTGGAACCTCCTACAATATTTAAATTGGCTACCAGTCACCAAAAAAGTCAACTTATTTCCTAGATGGTCATAGTCACAATATACCAAACAGTGGCTATTGCATATCTTTGAGACAGAAACTATCCATGTAAGACCAGGTTTACTCCCTAAGAAGTACCCAGAGAAAGGCATCACATTAAGCAGACCTCCATTTACAACAGCTACGGGGAATGTGGCTTCTTTTGGCTAGGTCTGGCATTGGGTAACAGACTCCACATGAATTATTCGGCATGTAATCATTATCTAAATTCAAAAATGCCTTCTATGAACACTTAGAAACAGAATGTATATGCTTTAGGAACAATGGTTAACAGAATGTATATGCTTTAGGAACAATGGTTAACAGAATGTATATGCTTTAGGAACAATGGTTAACAGAATGTATATGCTTTAGGAACAATGGTTAACAGAATGTATATGCTTTAGGAACAATGGTTAACCTCACCATTTGCTATCAAACAGCATACCACCTCCAGCAAGGCAGTCACCATGAAATGTTGAATTCTAACAGCCTGCTACCTTCAACATGACAGTTATTCCCTGTTTGTTATCCTAAATGTCCTGTTTGTTTCTTTAAATGGTGAAATTCAAAATGGACTTTAGCTATATACTATAAATATTGTAAACAACTTTGGTTTTACTGTTATTTCTATCTCTGCAAACTTTCTCTTTGCATAATATTTTATTTATTTTTTATTTCTTATTTTACATTTGTTTACCAGGAAAGGCCCGGGGAGAAAAACTCTGGATAAAATACATACATAAATCAGACAGTAAGAGATCAACAAGACTTAGACAATCAATGTAAATTTATTTTATTTATTTAGCATTTGTTTACCAGGAAAGACCAGCTTGGAACAAAGCCAATTTTCAGTAGAGGCCCAGGGAAAAACACTTGAGATGCATGTCTTTGTAAAGTGGGAGGAAACCGGACCACCCAGAGGAAACCCACATGAACACAGGGAGGACATGCAGACTTCACACAGAAGGCACCCCAGCTGAGAATTGAACCAGACATCCTCTTGCTATGAGGCTACCACTGCACCACTGCACCATCTGATATCAAGTTGTAACAGAGTAAAATGTCCTAACGTAACACATAGCAAACAAGATGAGAAACATTAACATTTAGTACATAGTAAAAATAATGTGCATTACCGACAACCGTGTTGATGATAGTACTATAAAAATCACAGAGAAATTAATAGCAGTTACATTTTTATATTAGCTTCAGTATTAAGAGATTAAGAGGTTTAGCTATTTTGTGAATCTTTTGACGAAGGAGACTCACAACTCAGCACAGTAGCATAGCTGTGATACATAACGTTTTCTAAACTTATTGAGGTGATGTGAAATGCTGACACTAGTCAGGAATGTTGGTAAGCAGAAGGGGAGAGACAGTGCAATGGAGACCTGTTGTGGGAAGTCAAATTACTACAGAGTTGTAGGGGTGAAATGGCATATAGTATAGATTAGTAAAAAATAGTGTTTTTATGGTAAGATGAAAAACAAGATTTCTGGATTGAACAAGAAAAAGGAACATAAACCCTAATCTGTGGGATGGGCTAATACTAATACAGAGAGAAGGGTTTGTGGGGTATATTGGTTAGCATGGAGTGTAGTAACATGTAACATGTAATAACTGCAGTGTTATTACAGTAAGACTCTGTAATAAGCAAAACGACCTCCTACAAACATTTTTTTTTGCATTTTTTCTTATGTAATATATACTTCTTGATTATCCATGTTTGTTTGTTTCTATAGTTTTAGGTCATGGCTGAAAAGGGTCTTTGGACATCTAGATGCCATGCCCTTCAAGTGCTATGTAGAGACAAAAACTGTTAGGAGTCAAAAGATATAGGCAGAGGAAAAAATCATATAGATAACACGTTCAAATGCAAAGGCAGATAGAATGTCAGATTTTAAAGATTGTAATTATCTTAGAATTAATTATCTAAAAATAACAATATCACAGTTTAATTACCTGGAACTGATGGAATTTTAGTGAGGTGACATTGATATAATTCCCCAATGATGTGCAAAAGCTAAGAAAATGCATTAGAAGCAGAGAGAGTGAAGCATAATGTATAAAAACTAACACTGACATCACAGAGATAACAACTTTGCGTAAGCAAATCAAAAATCAACAAAACAATTTATTAAGAAGACCACTTATTTATTTGTCCATGGACTACCTTGATCAGGCTCAATGCAGATTACAAGGAAAAGGGTAAATACCATTTATATGAATAGTTTAGAGAAGCCAATCGGCCAGCAAGAGTTTCTGAAGTGGGTATGCCCTCAGAAAACTCATTAAGATATGTGAAAGAACATGTAAACTCCACGGATACAGTGACCCGAGGAGGTGAATAAACCCCAGATAATGGATCTGTAATGTAGAAATGTTAACTTCTAGGAAACCACAGTTCCCAAAAGAAATGGGACTAAAAGTTATGTAGTAAGGGACAGTATTCCGAAAATATAGCAAAGCATCACATGACCACAGCTGCTGAGATTGAAGTTAAAGCAGAAAGAAGGCAATCGTATAACAGCAAAGCCCCCCCCCAAAAAAAAATAACAGAACATTATGTAAAAAAAAGTGATAGACATTTAAAGGTATATTAGAAATGAACGAAAGCAAACTTGAGTAATATTAAACTCCAATGAGGAGAAAGTCATGTAGTCATTCTTTGATGGTGAAATGAAAAGACTTGCTGTTCATTATGTGCATGAAGTATAAAAGACAAAAACGAGGAGTAATGGGACCTTAAACCAACGAAACATGCTTTTGGCAGCACAAATGAAACGTTGCAAATGTTTCTTCATGCAAATTACACAAACAATACATTCGAAATATATGACAATACAATGGTCAGCATTCACTTATTTTGCTATAGACAAAAAAAGATCACTGGCATAAATGTGTTAAAAGTGGATTTAAAGGTTTAAAAATCTTGTAACTGCTATGAATATTTTAGGAGCCTCAAAAAAAAAGGCATAATATTACAATTATCACTATAACACGACGTATATGATACCTTAGCAACAAAAGCAGTGAGACATATCAAGATACAAAATAAGCAGTTTTGAGAAAATACACATTGCAAAATGTATGTATTAGAGGAAAAAGTATACCAGAATACAAATTAATTGTTGTCATAGATTTGAATTCTGTAATTTTATACATTTAAATTGAAAATACAATATAATTATTTCTAAGCTTTAAGAGACCTCAGGATTCTAAAACAATAGCAAAATCATAAAACAAGTAAAAGGTATTGCAAAATGCATTAAAGAAATTAGTAGTATATCCACTTCTTTATATTTAAAACGTTGCAAGATATTTACAATTCTACAATATCACAGATGTCAGAGAAAAGAATGTAATCAGTGTGAAGAAAATGAATTAGCAGATAGCCTTACAGGTTCGACTGCTCTACTGAATAAAAGCAATGCCAGTCTTCAGGGATTTCTAACTATAGCATCAAACTGTACAAACATGATGCAAAAGAAAACCATAAAGAAAATGTTTAACAGAAAAAAGTCAGTTAATCAAGGGAAATATAAAATGTATAAAATAAACAATGAAAACCACCTTTCCAAGCACAGTTCAACTAGTGACAAATTTGACAACTTTCTGCATTTGGTGTTAAATGATACAAACAAGGCCCGACCAGAAATCATCATTATTCCATGTGTGCCAGTTTCAGTACTGTCTGGTTATGGCACAATAATAAAATAGTTAATGAAAATATTTTCTGAACAGCTAGAGCCATAATCAGTGTTATAGTACAACACTACAAACTATTTCTGTATAACAGAAGAGCTACCTTACCAGTTAAAGGAGTTTTCAGTGCTATAGTATCAGACTACTCTAAAAGGGTAAAGACAGAAAGTTTTAGTGTTACAAAAAGTGGCCACTTTTAGCTATAAACAGAAGCATGCTGGGAACTAATAAAAGTCTTGCAGTTAATATTAGCTTCAAAAAGAAACTGTATCAGATAAATTGCAAGATGTGTGTACAGATGTTTTCCAGGACAAAGTATTTCCAGGATAAAGTTTGTATATAGAGATGCCATAGACTTCTGGGATGCCATTTGCTTTAAGTACTGTATCCTCTAGACTGCATAACCAGATTGGTAGGGGGTTCTAATCTCACAGCAGTCAACCTGTGTGCCTATTGAGTTTTGTAAACCTGACCTTAACTACTGTTGACATCAATAAAATAGTAGCCTGGAGCCTGGAGAAACTTTGAAAAATTTCTTCTGGGACCTTAGTCTTGAAGACTGTTTTTCTTTGTTATTTTGCACTTCTTTTTCCATAAGTATTTTAAACCCTGCTGGCCCATAGTCTTGTAGTTTAATTCACAGTACTGACAAAGGTGTGTACTCCTGTGGGCTTTTCAGCCTTAGTCATTTATTATTGCATTTTTTCCATAAACAATGTTACTGCTAAATTTCTGCACAGTCTGGTGCCTTAAACCGTAGTAAAAAGTCAATAGTGAGAGAATTTTTCTGATCCAGTTTCTGCTTCAGTATTTTACACTCTGCTTATCCTTTACTTGCTTAAAGTTGCATTCTATGCCTGCCCATCCCCCACTAACACATTAAGCTAAAGTTTCTGAAAGTGATCCAATACTGCACTTTGCTTGTATGCCTCTACCTAGCTTGGCTGGTTTCCCCAACCCTCCCACTCTTATTGCTGGTGTTGTTTTATAATATAGCAGTGTATGTTGCCTCCATCCCTTATGATAATCTGATTTTCAAAGTCCCTCCCTCCCATCTTTCATTGCTATAGACTGTTGTATAAGCTATTGATGTACTATTCTCACGCATTGTTTTCCATAAATCCATGATACTCCGAGTCCACCTAGCAGACCAAGATTGCTCTTGAGTAAACCTCCTTCACTACATGATGTCTTCTGTGTAGTTTCCAGGACCTCAGCAAAGCTTGGAGTCCTAGCCTGCATTCAAGTAGTGTTTTATTTGTATCCAGTGCCATCCAGGCAAAGTTTATTTCCGTTGATTGCTGCTTTTATGTGTACATTTCACTGTTTTTGTTTTGTTTTGTTTGTGTAAAAAAATTGCTCATACTTGCACTGCTACCGCTGTAAGACTGTCCTGAATTTGCATTCAGCAAGGGATTTCTAGCTAGTGCTTTAAACAATTTGTGGTGGCATTGCACCTTTGAGTCTTTTCTACTGTTTTTTTACATTAGGAGGGGTGGGTTTATTCATCTTGTGGCAAGAGGTGTTTGCCTGGTCTATCTGAGCTGGAAATACACAAAAGGACTCACAGTGTAGTTGTTTTATTGGCCAGTGGGCTCATTAGTTATTTTTCTGTTTCTTTTTTTTTTTTTGGTGTGTCACTAGATATTGTGTATGTTTGCATGTGTTAGCAGTGCCTTGTACAATAGCAAACACCTAGAAAGAATTGTTCATAAAACTGTACTCTCTAAAGTAGCAATATAACGCAAAAACCTCATGTGCCAATAAGCTTAGAGTAGCTAGTTGGGAGTCAAGTGACAATACCTACAGATTTAGTTGAATTCAGTATTGTGTAAACATTCAAGTTAGTAGGCTTTACTACTGTTTAGCATAATCTGCTCCAATAAAGCACCCTTAATAGCCTTCTAACCCCAATATACCATCCCCTTGTAGCTCACAAATCAAAGGACTGGACAGTATAGATATGCTTTTTCCTAACTTCTCTGTTGCCACCTTGGTGGATACGGGCATCTTGAGACAATGTGGCAATTGTCTCATGTTTGCCAGCAACCACTTAATCCTTAAAGAAGCAGACACAGTATGCTAGAGGTGTATTACAAATTGGCAATGGAGCCTAAACTCTCCCATAAAAGTGCACATCAGGTTTTCAAAACCACACACACACACACACACACACACACACACACACACACACACACACACACACACACACACACACACAGAACACTCACCTTGCATTGTACACAGTACACACATATACTAATATATGCTGAGGCACTTAAAAGCAATCTTCCTAAATAACAAAGATTGCCTTGATCACCTGTTGTCAAAGCTATGCCTCAGGAAGCCCAAAGGAACTCAGAAAAAAATATCTAACAGCACACAGACTGTCACTCTTATAGGATTATAGGATCGTAGGAGATTACTAGGCTATCATCCCGAAGGTCATTTTAAGCCTAGCCGTTTCAACCCAATGTAATACCACAGAAGTATTACTCAATACCCAAGATTACATTTAGTGATGACTGCCCATGTCCGGGATGGTTGTGGGCACTATACCCCATAAGAATTTATGGTGCCCCATCCACTCGTTCAGGTTCCTCTTGAACAGTGTCATAGAGGTGCTCTGTTTCACATGAATTGGTAGCCTGTTCCAAAGACACAGCAGTCACTGGGAGATAAATCTGTCCCACCAGCATGTCCTATTTAATTCACCGGCCATTTTTAAGTCTCTAGAAAAGGTAGCCGTATACCTTTTTGATTTACGGATATGCCGTAAGTTCATTAGGTTTGGGTCTTGGGTTGCTCTGTAGGCCAGGCACAAGTCTCCCTAAGAAGTCTATATAATACAGAGTATAGTGACCAGGACTTTAGTCGGTCTGTGTAAGGCACATACTGGAAGCCCTTGATCTTCTTTGTTAGAAACCTCCAATTGCTGCAGGTGCTTAGTATGGTACATACTGAATGGGGTGTTCTACTCATTTATTGGCCAGATAAGTGCCAAGTATTGGGGGGGTATAACTTCTCTCAAGACAATGCCTTTACTAATCAAGTGAGCTACAAGGACAGCTTTCCTAAAAATGGTAGACATGTGGTGGTCAAAGTTAAGGTCACGTCAACCTGTGATCCCAGGTTTCTTACCACTTCATGGGTACTGTTATTGATTTGATAGTTTGAAGAGACATTGTTTGTGCTGAAGTGAATGATGATGCATTTCTTTGCATTCAGTTTGAGACCATGACTAATACACCAGTCAATGGTCTGTGTGAGACCCTCCTGGAGTATACTGACATTGGGTCTGCTTCTATTCTTTGAAAACAAACTTTACTGAAGAACAGAAAGCTGAACCCACTTTAGCAAAAGTGCACTTAAATGAAAAAGCACTTTCGCAAACAACAGTTTACCAAAGCACAGTTAGCAGTTCTGGGATCCTGTGGTAGTACAGATACTTTCATTTGTATTTGTTGTTGAGTGTTTTATGAGAGGGGAACCTATAATGTTGAGAGAACATGTTGTTATAGATCACGGTACAATAGGGATAAGGAAATATACCCTTTTCCCCACTGTGGTATGATCTTGGAGTTAGCATATATATTGTAAGCAGGGGGGTGCAGGAGGGCATACCTCTCAACTGTATAGATTTTTGCAGAATGTCCAAATTTTTGGCTCATATTTTTGGTCTGTTCCTCATAAAATTTATGTTTTAGTGGAAAATCACTGTGATTATCTGAGGATTGAAGTCACTATATAATGACATCCATTTGAGTTTCAGACTTCAAAATCAAATCCTTCAGAAAATGTATGTTAAAAAACCCTGTTACACTAGCAACTGTCTAAGTTTATAAGAGCAATATTTAAAATGCGTCCCTATTTTTGGGCCTTTGTCCCCCCATTTTGTCAGGCTTTGTCCAGATTTCTTGCACTAAGAGGTTGAGAGGTATGGATTTGTTTCTAGTATTTTTGTTTGTTTGTTTGTTTTTGGCTTGGTAAACTGTTGTTCATGAAAGTGCATTTTCATTTAAGTGCACTTTCACTAAAGTGGGTTCAGCTTTCTGTTTTTCGGTAAAGTGTGTTTTCAAAGAACAGAAATAGACATCATTTGGGGGTTCAATGAGTGCTCCTAGTTTTCGATCATCCACAAACTTGGTCAGTGAGAACCCTTTAGTTTTGACCTGAACTTCTGAGAAGTATATACCAAACAGTAGGGGTCCCAGCACTGACCACTGTGGCACTTCACTGGTAACAGGTCTGCTGGTTGATGTGGAGACATCCACTTTGATAGCGTGTGCCCAGTTTGTGAGCCAGTTGGCAACTCATCTTACAACAAAGGGATTTACATTCAATTTGATAAGTTTATTGGTAATGTCTGAAAGTGGGATTGTGTCAAAAGCTTTGCCAAGTTGAGGTATGCTGTGTGCACAGATCTGCCTTCATCAATGGCCCTGGTCACACTTTCAAAGAAATCCACCAGGATGCAGGGTTTGGAGGTCACCTATGTCTTTATTTATGAGGTCCATAATAATACATTCCATGGTGTTACAGATGAGTCTGGTCAGGCTTATGGGTCTGTAATTACCCAGGTCTGTTACTAGGCGACTTTTGTGGAGTGGAATAACTGTAGCTGTTCTCCATTCTCCAGGAACAAAGCCTGTAGTTAGGCTATGATTGAAAAGGGTACTTAGTGGTGATGCTAGTTCATGTTTTAGCCTGTTCAGAAGACAGCCTGTGATGCCATCTGGTCCCATAGAGGCCATGTTCTTTGCCTTGGACAGGGCTTTGAGGACATGTTCTTTAGATACGTATGTAAGGTGGGACAGGAATTTTGGAGTGGGTTTGTTGTAAGTTAGGAGGGGATAAGGGAGTGAAATTTTCAACAAACCTATCCGCTAGCAGGTTCACTATGTCTGTGGGGTCAGTGTGTCTGATACCGTTGCCCATCAGTTCTGCACATGCTTGGGTCCTAACCTTTAGTTTACATATGTAGCTGTAAAAGGCCTAATGGTTATCCTTGGCAGCACTTTCTAGGTTTATCTCAAAGAAGATCTTGGAGGATTTGACATGTTGTCTTATTTGCCTGTTAAGGCTGAGGAGGGTGCTTTTGCATTGTTGGGTCCTTGTCTTTGTTTTCCTGGACAGCAACTTTTTGCATTTACTGTAGAGTTTGTTGATGCTGCAAGTAAACCATGGCAGCTTAATTTTACCTAGGGCTGTGGCTTTGATTCTATCTGGTATGGCCAAGGTTATACATTTTTGCAAGTTACTGTACAGGTCATTAGTGTACCAGTGAGGTACATCTCAGGTTATTCTCACCAACATGAACTATGACAGAGTCATAATGATACTTGTTGCTGAGATACCTGAGTATATGCATGATCTGATGAATCCTGGCACCTGACAGGCAGCTGACCGTAACTTTCCTTTGTCCAGCCTGGTGAGTGGTACATCCATGTGTTTCACTACTGAGTGTCCAATGAAAAGATAACTTGTTTTTTGAGTGTTATGTCTTACAGGCTTGGTGGGTGAGACACTGGTGTTGGTATGTGTCATGGGTGCTGTGGAGACTGTGTTAGCTGTAGTAGACTTGTGTTTTGGAAGTCTCTGGTGTTTCAGTAAGTTTTTCGAAAGAATCTCAGCATATGTGGAGTTACGTTTTTGATGCGTACTATGTGTATAAGTAGTGGTATGTGTATAAGTAGTGCTACTATGTGAATATGTAGTAGTGGGTGAGTTGACAACCTTCCCTTTGTTACTGTTTCAAGTGAGACAGAGCTTGGATTCTATATTCTTGGTGTAACTACATCTCTCGCACTCTATACTAGATTGTGTTATTAGTACAGGATTGTCTGTGTACATGAGGCAATTGCTACACTGCCTCAAGAGACCCAAGTCAACAAGGTTGGCAGGAGAAACAAGGGTAGTCAAACTGTCCACAATGCTAGTTATAATGTTGTCACTAGGGGTGGCTTTTTCAGAAATTATTACGGAGATGCTCAGCGAATGGATATTTCTGCCTGGGTTTTTAAGGGAAACATTGCTGAATTTAAGTGTCCGGCTTTAACACACAATTGTGCAGCAGTTCAGGGTGCTGCATGACACAAAAACAAGGAGAAACCTGCTCAGATGCTAGCCTAAACACCAGAAGCTAAACCTTGAAAAAAAACTCTAACAAAATTCAAAAGCACCAGTGTGGATGCTTATTTCAAACCCTAGACTGGCATCCCTTTACTAGTCAGGTCACAATCAACACAATTCTCTCACAAAAGTGCAGATTGGCGCCTTCCAATTTAAGATGGCCTTTAAAATGTGCTTAGAACAAAAAAACACTACAAACAGTTCCATAAGCAGCAGGCCTGGATCTGGACTGTGCTACAGCTACTAGCTACCCTAGTTTGAATGGGAAACACTAGAGGATGTTTAGCACAGCAGGAAAAAATAGCAGTGAGACACTAAAAAAAAATTTAAAACAGCAGAAAATCACCCAGGAGGCTCTAAAGAATGATTTAAACAGTTAACAGGTCAGTTAATTAAGTACTGCTTGGCGCTAAAAAACAACAGGCAAAACAGATAGCTTTAAAACAGTGAAAAATGCCAGTAAATACTTAACAAACATTGGAAACAACAAAAAGCTTGGTAATCAGTGAAAACGGTGTAGCAGGCAATTGCACTATAACAATGTAGTTTAATACACAGTAAATAAATACAATACAAAAGTAAGCAGCAGGCAAAAAAAGTGCAGTAAATAGTATAAGTAAGCAAAAAAACAGGCAACTTAATATTTTTTGAAAGCCCAGAGGCCTCTAGTAGTCTAGTGTCTCAGCTCAGAGTTGTGGCTGGTAGCTCACCCCAGTTCAGTTCAGTACAAACAAGCAGAAACCTGCTCAGATTCAGGGTCTAAATACCAGAAGCTAAAACTTGGAAAAAACTCTCAATGGAGCCCCAAACAGTAAGCCCCTAAGGCAAACAAACACATTCCCAGGCCTCTTGTCACAGGGGACTCCATTGTAAGATATACTAATGCCCCTCTAACCAGGCTGAACAAAGAAAACATAAATGTTAGTTGTTTATCTGGAGCCAGAATCCACCAAATCATGAATGCACTCAAGTCATCACACCACAGATAGCAGTATGATTCCATCATAGTCTGTGTAGACATAAATGACTTGGGATATAGTTCCCTGAGCTATATAAAGAGATACATTGTGGACATTAGTGACTATGTGTATCAGGCTGGCATGAGCCTAGCATTGAACAGCATATTACCATCACCAAGGATGATGTCACAATATAAACAAAAATATTATTGATTTCAACAACTGTCTGTCTTCCTGACATGGTTAACAGACCACATTGCTTTGCCAAGGATGGTCTGCACCTCCCCCTCTAGGCTTTCGAATACTAGCTAAAACTTTATCCACCCCCACAATGCCTGTTTTAGGTGATGCTAAATTGACAAACCTACCAACATAGCAAAATCAACTTAGCTGAAGTTTAAAATATGTTATTGCTCAATGCAACTCGAGAGCACGGATATCTGTGCAGTTATCAAGACAGGGTTTAAAGCTGCGAGAGTATCCTGGCAGTACAAGGTTCCAGTGTCTTCAACACTTTTAGACCAGTAGTTGCACAAAAAAGGGCTAAAGGAGGAGGTATCTCAATATACATCAATAACTATCATACCTCTAGGGTGGTCACACAGGATGATGTTGTGGAGTTCTTCCATGTGCAGATCACCATAGATAAAACCCCATACCATATCCTAGCCAACTATAGGTCACCCTACATCTCCCATTAAGCTCACAATGCATACTTGGACCTACTGGAATCACTTACCATCCAACCAAACACCCTACTCATGGGAGACTTTCATTACCCCTCTATAGATTGGGAATCCTACACAGCCTCAAATCTACAGGCACAGAGATTCCTGGACTTTGTAAATACAAACAGCCTTGACCAAATAGTGAATACACCTACTAGACTCTGTGTCATTTGGGTTTGGTATGTCAAAAGCTCTTGGCACAAAATAATTCAGTGCACTTCACATGAGAAACGAATGCAAAAGCAGTGTCTTTGGTAACTTGAATGTTGGTGATCGCTGGTGTGTCACCCAAAACATTGTGGCGTGTGTCAACTTTACACATGTGTTATAGGTTCACCATCATCATGCTAGAGGCTCCAACATACTGGACCTCATACTTACAAATATTAAAGAATGCTGGAACTCCCGACCCCATGTCTCATCCTCCCTGGTAAGGTCTGACCATAAAGCTGTCTCCTTTAAAATCAAATTCAACTCTATAATCCCATTAAAACCAATAAGTTAGGAACTATTCCAAAGCAAATTTCCTTTTATTAAGTGATGGATTGTCAAAATTCAATGCTCCTGCAAACTCAGAGAACAAAGCAGCCTATGCTGAATTGATCTCAGAAACTCTGTACAACCCTGTCAATAGCTGCATAGAGACTGCTGTACCTACCAGAATTATGTCCAGGACTTGCCCCTAGAAATAAATCACCTTAGTGACATCCCAAATTAAACAGGATATACAATAAAGGAAAACAATTATGCCAAAAATCAAGAGGGGTAATTCCCATAAAAATAGAACCTCTCTCATTAAAGTTAATAGGCAACTATGAAGGCTAATTAGGTAAAACAAAGCCAGCTTTGAAGTTAAAATAGCTTCCTAGGTGAAAGATAACCATAAGGCCTTCTACATCTGTGTCAGAAACCTCAGGGGCAGCACAAAGCAATGTGCTGAACTGGTGGTTAATGGTGCTACATTCACTGAACCTGAAAATATAGCAAACCTGTTAGTAGACAAATTCAGTTACAACTCTACTGCCGTCTTACCCCCAACCGTGATCTCAGAAATACTCTCAAACATAACCCTTCTAGCTATAACTAGGAAGCATATACTTATTTAATCCCATTGGTGATGTCATTTCAGCCCTTAACTACCAATCACTTCACAATTCTCTGTTTTGGTTTTCCAATCACACCCTCTTACTGGAACATCAACTTTTTATAAAATCAAAGAAAGAAAAGTTATAAAATCAGTACATGTTGCTGTCTTGGAAAACCAAATAACAAAAATTACCTTCAAGCATTCTATTTTATTCATTGAACTATTATGTTTATCTAAAAACAATGAAACCATTTTATTAATAGGCCCATATTTATTAGTCTTCTCTTTCAGTGGATACATCCCCTAGTAATTTGTCAGGGTACCCCCATTCAGCTAACATGATCAATAATTTCTCATCTTCAAATGCAAGCTCTCTATCTTCAGAAGTTAGCCTTGAGATATGAATAAATTGACTTCCCTCTGATCCTTTAAAATCAAATCCAACTCTATAATCCCATTAAAACCAATAACAGTTAGGAACTATTCCAAAGCAAATTACCTTTTATTAAGTGATGGATTGTCAAAATTCAATGCTCCTGCAAACTCAGAGAACAAAGCAGCCTATGCTGAATTGATCTCAGAAACTCTGTACAACCCTGTCAATAGCTGCATAGAGACTGCTGTACCTACCAGAATTATGTCCAGGACTTGCCCCTAGAAATAAATCACCTTGGTGACATCCCAAATTAAACAGGATATACAACAAAAGGAAAACAATTATGCCAAAAATCAAGAGGGGTAATTCCCATAAAAATAGAAACTCTCTCATTAAAGTTAATAGGCAACTATGAAGGCTAATTAGGTAAAACAAAGCCAGCTTTGAAGTTAAAATAGCTTCCTAGGTGAAAGATAACCATAAGGCCTTCTACAGCTGTGTCAGAAACCTCAGGGGCAGCACAAAGCAATGTGCTGAACTGGTGGTTAATGGTGCTACATTCACTGAACCTGAAAATATAGCAAACCTGTTAGTAGACAAATTCAGTTACAACTCTACTGCCATCTTACCCCCAACCGTCCTCTCAGAAATACTCTCAAACATAACCCTTCTAGCTATAACTAGGAAGCATATACATATTTAATCCGATTGGTGATGTTGTTTCAGTCCTTAACTACCAATCACTTCACAATTCTCTGTTTTGGTTTTCCAATCACACCCACTTACTGGAACATCAACTTTTTATAAAATCAAATAAAGAAAAGTTATAAAATCAGTACATGTTGCTGTCTTGGAAAACCAAGTAACAAAAACTACCTTCAAGCATTCTATTTTATTCATTGAACTATTATGTTTATCTAAAACAATGAAACCATTTTATTAATAGGCCCATATTTATTAGTCTTCTCTTTCAGTGGATACATCCCCTAGTAATTTATCAGGGTACCCCCGTTCAGCTAACATGACCAATAATTTTTCATCTTCAAATGCAAGCTCTCTATCTTCAGAAGTTAGCCTTGAGATATGAATAAATTGACTTCCCTCTAAACCTTTTTTCCCAGCTGTAGCAGTTGACAACTCATCTAGTGAAGAAATGAATTACTATACGTTGGTTTTCTATATAAATTAGTGGAAAGACGTCTAATATAATCCTCAGAAATTAATATCCAAATAACGGATTTCATCATAATTATAGTTATGTGAAAATTTCAAAAAGTCAGTGGTGGCTTTAAGTATATGACAAACTCCTGAAATTAAACATAAGTATCAGACCAAATAATAACAATATCATCAATGAACCTATAATATACAACACACTTGTGGAATGTACTGTTCTCGAAAACAAAGCATTAGTGCCATCACCTCACTACAAGGTTGCCATAAACTGGAGTAGAGGCCATGCTCACAGCCACACCAGCTTTCTGTTTATAGTATTCTTCATTGATAAATATAGATATATCTCACAGAACTTTTTCCATAAATTTGACTAATACTTCTAAACCAGTAAAATAAGGAATAACAGAAAACAAATTTGTAACATCTAAAGCTGCAAAAACATATTCATTATTTATGGCAATAGTTCTAAGTCTGTTAAGTAAGTAGAAAAATCCTTAACAATGTGAGATGTATTCAGCCACAGGTTCTGTTTTAGTGTCTCTTGCTGGCACAATTGGCCCCAATGCGGGGGGGGGGATCTTCAAATTTGGCATGAATTCTGGTATTCCAAAAATAAGAAAATAAACCAGGAGTAATAGAAGTGTTTGTCAATAACTTGTCTACTACACTGTCAATTTTACTATGGGCAATGGACATTTCATAAGTGTCAATGTCTGTTACTAACATTGTCATTCAGCTTACATTGTCCATGGTATCCTTGATAACAAGGCCCACACCTTTGTCAGGTTTCATGTACCTGACTAATCTTCCCCCTGTAAGTACACATGGAGGAACTCTTTCCTAGGAACAGTTACATTGTAAAACCTACTTTTGTGGTCAGTTGAGTGACCTTTTCTAAATCTCCTTTTCACAAGTTTGTATGAACATGTTAATTAAAGGACAAATAGGAGGATTAAATGAGTTGTCCCTTCTCAACATATTGTCACAAGAACCTTGACTCTGTCTTGCCCTTGAAAAGAAGTTCAAATTCCAAATAAAAAAGTTTTAAATCTGAAATCATAGTCATAATGTTGCCCTGTCCAGTGTGGAAAAAAAAACATTTAACAAATAAAGTGTGATGGAGCAGGCATACATTCACATTACTTAAATAAAAAAGATTGAAATTCAAAAAAATTAGAAATCTTTACAGTACCTGTATTAGTGTAATGTTCATCTAAGGCAGGTTTCACTGCCCACTCCCTTTGCCTCATTGGTTCATAGGTTCATAGGTTCATACTAGGCTATCTGCCCTAGGGCATTTATAAGCCTAGCCAGAGTGTGTTTGGCTTTTGCCACCCATTTTAAATGAATTTTGCTATGCCCTTTTTCGAGGTTAGTATACTGTGCCTCTGTCTAACAGTGACACAGAAGTGATACCTGGGGTAAACCTATGATCTCCCATCCACTCATCAAGATTCCTCTTGAAGAGAGTCAGTGAGGGACTCTGCCTAACCTGGACTGAGATTTTATTCCAGACTGACG
Organism: Protopterus annectens; assembly: GCF_019279795.1. Classification (NCBI taxonomy): domain Eukaryota; kingdom Metazoa; phylum Chordata; order Ceratodontiformes; family Protopteridae; genus Protopterus; species Protopterus annectens. Next base: position 609,429,383 of record NC_056736.1, on the reverse strand, counting down.
GGAGCCTCTGGGTTATGAATCTGTCCTTCCAGCATGTCCTATTTATTTCAGTGCTGAGGTTCAAGTCTCTCGAGCGCGTAGCTCGATGGGATTTGGATTTTCTGAGGTGCAGCATGTCCATTAATTCTGGGTTGGACATGGCTTTATACATCAGGCACAGATCGCCTCTGAGCAGGCGGTATGCCACTGAGTAGAGCTGGAGTTTCTTTAACCGGGCAGCATATGGCATCTGTTTGAGCCCTTTGATCCTCTTGGTGAGGTACTTTTGGGGTCTTTCTAGTTGCTGCAGGTGTCTGGTAAGGTACATCCCAAAAGGGGCATTGTAATCAATTATGGGCCTGATGAGGGATGAGTAAAGAGGCATGATGACCTCCCTTGATCTAGATGTGAATCCCTTCATGATTAGGTGGGCTATATAAAATGTTTTTCTAACCACTTTGGCCACGTGGTTTTCAAATGAGAGATTGCTATCAACTTGGGTCCCCAGGTCCCTAATTACTTCTTCCGTACTTAATGGATTACCACCTATGTGGTAATTTGTGGGCACTTTGTTTTTGCCAAAGGGGATGACTATATACTTTTTGGCGTTTAGCTTGAGGCCATGGCTCTGGCACCAGTTGTCTGTTTCTATGATGCCCTTTTGTAGGATGCTTGTGTCGGCTGGAGAGTTGATTATGGCACCTAGTTTGCAGTCATCTGCAAACTTGGTCAGCCACAGTCCTTCTGTGTTGGCCTGTACCTCCGAGAAATATATACCGAACAAGAGAGGTCCCAGGACTGAGCCTTGTGGGAAGCCACTCGTAACTGGTTTGGAGTCTGACATGGCTCCAGCAATTCTAACCATGTGGATTCTGTCCTTGAGCCAGTTTGCAACCCATCTAGTGACACAGGGGGGTTTTATTTAAGCTGGTGAGCTTATCTATAATGCCTGAGTGGGGTATTGTATCGAAGGCTTTTGCGAGGTCCAGGTAGGCTGTGTGGACCACCTTCCCCTCGTCAATGGCCTTGGTGACTGTTTCAAAGAAATCGACCAGGTTTAAGAGGCAGGATCTGCCCTTAACAAAGCCAAACTGGGTAGGATCCAGTGTCTGTAGGTCCCCAATATCTTTTTTTATGAGGTACATAATGATCCTTTCCATAGCTTTGCAGACCAAGCTAGTCACGCTTATGTGGCGATAGTTTCCAGGATCCGTTGAGGCAACACCTTTGTGGAGAGGGACCACTGTTGCTGTATGCCACTCTTTGGGTACATATCCTGTAGTTAGGCTGAGATTGAACAGTAGTTTTATGTTTGGGTTTAGCTCTTCTTGGAGTTCATGTAGGATGCAGCCCGGGACACCGTCTGGTCCCATTGATGCTGTGTTTTTTGCTTTGGAGAGGGCGTCTCTTACCTGAGCATCTGAGATGTCAGGGGGGCAGCACTCTGCTGGGATAGATATTTGCCCTTTTGGTGGGGAGGGGGGGGAAGTTTGCGCTGAACCTGTCAGCTATGATGTTGGCAATGTCTGTGGGTTTGGTTTATTGTTTGTCATTTTGGACTAATTCTGAGCATATCTGGGAATTCCCACCCAGGTTCCTAACATAACTAAAGAAAGCCTTGTGATTATCATTAGTGTCCTGTGCAATTTTTCTCTCGAAGCTGGCCTTAGACGATTTTATGAGTGCCCGTAGCTTTTTGCTAATACTGATGAGAGATGCCTTCCCTTTTTGGGATTTTGCTCTATCATGTAGCAGCTTCCTCCTTCTATTGTATAGTTTGTTTATGGCTGGGATCCACCAGACAGGACGCCTGCCTTTGGAGGATTGGGTCTTGTTTTTATTTGGGATTGCATGATCTATGCATTTCTGAAGGTGTTCATAGAATGCGTTTATAAAGGAATCTGTGGTCTGGGTCATATTTTCTACAGGCCCGGGGGCTTTGAAGGATTCCACCTCGGTTTTGAGGAGTGTGAAATTTGCTTTAGAGAAGTTTTTCACTGTGGTTTTCTGGGCAGGGGGTGGGGTCGGGATGTGAATATCCAGTGAGATTAGTTTATGGTCTGATCTTACCAGTGAGGGATACACTTCTGGTCTGGAGCATAGAGCCCCCATGTTGGTGATGATCAGGTCCAGTATGTTTTCCCCTCTTGTGGGAGTGGTAACAAGTTGTTCCATAGTATTTGAGTTTATAAATTCTAGGAATCTTTGGGCTAGGGTGTTGGAACTAGAGTAATGCTCCCAGTCTATGTTTGGGTAGTTGAAGTCGCCCAATATAATGGTGTTTGGAAAGACATTTATATGTTCCAGTGTTCTCAGGAAGGCCGAGTGGGGTTCCTGGGTTTGGGAGGGTGCTCTGTAGCAGGCTATAAACTGGAAGGTAGTTTACCCACTGTTAGTTGCACATGGATAGTCTCTGATGCTTTGTGCTGTGCCACCAACCTGGAGGTGTGGGTATCTTTGACGAATATTGATACTCCCCCTCCTTTTGTGGTTCGGTCCAAGTTTTGGGGCCGACAAGCATGGTATGAGGTATAACCTGGTAGTGCTGCGGTGCTCTTGGGAGCCTTGAACCAGGTTTCTGTTACTGCACAGATATCGATGTTCTCCATGCTAAGGAGAGTTTCGAGTGCTTGCATCTTGAGGTTTAGACTTCTGGCGTTGAGTAGCATTACTCTTAGTTTCTTATCCCTTGTGATACCTATGAAGGTGGGTTTGTCTTTTGAGCCTTGCCTAAAAAAGGCACTATGGGGTGGCAAGAGCCTTTGCCAATATCCAAAAGCCCAGGGGTGACAGGTGCAAGCTGTCCCTAGTGAAGCATCGTGGCTTGTCAAGCATGTCATCCCAGGCTGACAGGCATTGGATCCCCTTTGAATGACACCAATACTTAAGCCAATTGTTGAAATTGATCATCTTGTCTTCATATTGTGGCATCATTTTTGGTGAGGGTAAGATGCTACTCAAGGTCAGGGTCATACCAGCCTGGGCTACATGCTCAGAGAGCTCCTCTATGTCTCTTTTCATGTAGTCCAGGGAGGTACATCTGAGGTCATTCACACCAGCATGGACAATGACTGAGTCATATTTGTACTTGCCTTGGAGTGACCTGAGTGCTTGTGTTATGTGGCGGATCCTAGCGCCCGACAGGCAGCTCACCGTGACCTTCTCCTTGTTCAGCCTGGTGAGCGGGACGTCAGTGTGCCTGATGATAGAGTCACCTATTACAAGTGTGTCAGGTGTATTGTTTAGCCTTAAGGGCTGTGACTGTTCGGCACACTGGCTTTGTGAGCTATGTGTTGCACATGTTTTGTTTTGGGGTAGCAGTTGCTTGGGTGTCTGCTTTGGAGGTCTCTGCTGCTTAGGCAGATTTTTATTTGGAGCCTCCGAGTATGTTTTTCTGTGTTTATGTGTTTGGTTTGCTGTCATGGTAGGTCTATGTGAGACAGGAATTGTAGTGAGTGTGGTTTCCTTCTCCTCCTGACTGGTTATGCCAGTACTGAGTTGAGAGAGCTTAGCCTCCAGTTTGGCTATATGGTTGCATCTCTCACAGGTGTTGGAATTTGTTGGGAGGAGGAGAGGGTTGTCTGTGTACATGAGGCAGTTGTAACATTGCCTCAAGATTCCCAGATTCACCAGCTGGACCAGAGAGGAGATTGACAACTGACCTTTGGATATGCTAGAATAGTATTGGGAATTCCTTTATAATTGAAAAAAAGGGCCAATGGGGAACAAGGTACTCAAGGGGAGTTTGTGAGGGTGTAGTGCTTTTAATTTTTTAGTGCTGACTTATATAATTGCTTTAGTGAGCAAGTGTCAGGCTTTAGAGTAGGAATAGGGTGTTTATTATGAGAACTAGATCAGTTCTAAGGGAAAAAGTAAAGAGCAGACTTTGTGGAGCCGAGAATGGTTTAAACCCAATTAAGCGGAGCTGCCCGATGCTGCGCTATGCGCAAAATCGCACAAAGCCAAGCCAAAGCGGGTTTTATACAGGGGGACTTGAAAGAGCTAGAAATTGGCCCAAAATGGCCAATAGACTACCAGATTCTTGTGCTGGGAACACTCCTCCAGGAATTGATAGGCTGCTCTAAGCTCCCTACTGCCACTGGTGAACAAAGAAGCCTCCCTTTATCCAAGAAAGGAAATGGGCAACGCAGGAACTTTCCAAAAGTCCAGAATACAGCAAAGCCTGTATTTGGACTACTCTAGGTCAGGAAAGACGGGAAACAAGGATAATGGTTTTGTTTTTTTTTTTTCTTTTTTGCAACAAACAGCAGGAAAATGCAATAAATATGTAACACAGGCTAGCGCACTTGAGTGTGTAGCCTCAAAAGGTAAATGCAACAAACAGGACAAACTTTAAAAGTGCAGGTGCAAAAACAACTTTAAACAGTTTAAAACAGTTCAAGAAGTAGAAATACTTGCAGTTTAGCTAGATCGGACAGTCGCCCAGGTAGTAGCAGAAAAAAAAAACACTTTTATCAGGTTAGCAGTCACTATTTTAGCCTCTCTGCTGCTAGCACCACTCTGCAGGACCACTTCACTGTTTTGTTGATATAATCTTTCCATTTGTAATTCTCAATCAACACTCAAGAATAATGGTGTCAGTGCCAGGTTTGTACCTGTACAATAAGCATTAATCATCACAGAACAGGGAGCTAACATCACTCCCATTGTTCAGAACCATCTGGTGATAATCTGATCATTCTGAAAGTGTGAGTGTAATTTATGGAATTGCTTTTATTTTTATCTTATTTAATTTTAAACTGTTACTTGCTTTTATATGAGCAACTTACTAGTTATCAGTGGGTATATTCATGTGTCAACGGTTTCAGTATCACATTACCTTTGACAGGCAGTGAAAACTGCCAGTAGCAAATTCTGTTGTAGTTAGATTTCTGTTGTAAATGTGGTTAGTTAGTGAAATTTTATTTCTGTTTCCTGTGGTATAATTAGTCTGTGTAGGTCCAATGATTTTGGCAGCAGTAAAGTTAAAAGGTTTTAAACACCTTTACGTTATGATACCTAACATGATAGCACAAAGTCATACTATACCAGCACACCGACATTAAAGTGAGGTTATCTTACAGGAAGGTAAACATTCAGCACACCTACATTACAGAGATGATATGTTACAGGAAGGTAAACATCTAACACACCTACATTACAGTGATGACATGTTAAAGGAAAGTAAACATCCAGCACACCTATATTACACTGATGATATGTTACAGGAAGGTAAACATCCATCACACATACATTGCAGTGATGACATGTTACAGGAAGGTAAACATCCAGCACACTGATATTACAGTGATGATATGTTACAGGAAGCTAAACATCCATCACACCTAAATTAGAGTGACAGTAGGTTACAGGAAGGTAAGCATCCAGCACACCGACATTACAGTGATGATATGTTAGAGGAAGGTAAACATCCATCACACCTAAATTAGAGTGATGATAGGTTACAGGAAGGTAAACATCCAGCACACCTACATTACAGTGATGATATGTTACAGGAAGGTAAACATCCATCACACCTACATTACAGTGATGACATGTTACAGGAAGGTAAACATCCATCACACCTACATTACAGTGATATGTTACAGGAAGGTAAACATCCATCACACCTAAATTACAGTGACAACAGGTTACAGGAAGGTAAACATCCAGCACACCTACATTACAGTGAAGATATGTTACAGGAAGGTAAACATCCATCACACCTACATTACAGTGATGATATGTTACAGGAAGGTAAACATCAAGCACAACTAAATTACAGTGATGATATGTTACAAGAAGGTAAGCATCCAATGCACCTACATTACAATGATGATATGTTACAGGAAGGTAAACATCCAGCACACCTACATTACAGTGATGATATGTGACAGGAAGGTAAACATCCAGCACACTTACATTACAGTGATGATATGTTAGAGGAAGGTAAACATCCAGCACTATGACATTACAGTGATGATATGTTACAGGAAGATAAACATCCTTGACACCTACATTAAAGTGATGATAGGTCACAGGAGGGTAAACATCCATCACACCTGCCTACATTACAGTGATGATATGTTACAGGAAGATAAACATTCAGCACAACTATATTACAGTGATGATATGTTACAGGAAGGTAAACATCCAGCACACCTACATTACAATAACAATATGTTACAGGAAGGTAAACATCCAGCACCCCTACATTACAGTGATGATATGTTACAGGAAGGTAAACATCCAGCACACCTACATTACAGTGATGATATGTTACAGGAAGGTAAACATCCAGCACACCTACATTACAGTGATGATATGTTACAGGAAGGTAAACATCCATCACACCTACATTACAGTGATGATATGTTACAGGAAGGTAAACATCCATCATACCTACATTACAGTGATGATATGTTACAGGAAGGTAAACATCCAGCACACCTATATTACAGTGATGATATGTTACAGGAAGGTAAATATTCAGCATACCTACATTACAGTGATGACATGTTACTGGAAGGTAAACATCTATCACACCAAAATTACAGTGATGATAGGGTAGAGAAAGGTAAACATCCAGCACACCTACATTACAGTGACAATATGTTACAGGAAGGTAAACATCCATCATACCTACATTACAGTGATGATATTTTAGAGGAAGATAAACCTCCAGCACACCTACATTACAGTGATGATATGTTACAGGAAGGTAAATATCCATCAAACCTACATTACAGTGATGATATGTTACAGGAAGGTAAACATCCAGCACACCTACATTACAGTGATGATATGTTACCAGAAGATAAACATCCAGCACACCTACATTACAGTGATGATATGTTACAGGAAGGTAAACATCCATCACACCTACATTAAAGTGATGATAGGTTACAGGAAGGTAAACATACAGCACACCTACATTACAGTGATGACATTTTACAGGAAAGTAAACATCCATCATACCTACATTACAGTGATGATAAGTTAGAGGAAGATAAACCTCCAGCACACCTACATTACAGTGATGATATGTAACAGGAAGGTAAATATCCATCATATCTTCATTACAGTGATAATATGTTACAGGAAAGTAAACATCCAGCACACCTAAATTACAGTGATGATATGTTACAGGAAGATAAACATCCAGCACACCTACATTACAGTGATGATATGTTACAGGAAGGTAAACATCCATCACACCTACATTAAAGTGATGATATGTTACAGGAAGGTAAACATACAGCACACCTACATTACAGTGATGACATGTTACAGGAAGGTAAACATCCATCACACCTACATTACAGTGATAATATGTTAGAGGAAGATAAACCTCCAGCACACCTACATTACAGTGATGATATGTAACAGGAAGGTAAACATCCATCACACCTATATTACAGTGATGATATGTTACAGGAAGGTAAACATCCAGCACACCTACATTACAGTGATGATATGTTACAGGAAGGTAAACATCCAGCACACCTACATTACAGTGATGACATGTTACAGGAAGGTAAACATCCATCACACCTACATTACAGTGATGATAGGTTACAGGAAGGTAAACATCCAGCACACCTACATTACAGTGATGATATGTTACAGGAAGGTAAACATCCATCACACCTACATTACAGTGATGATATGTTACAGGAAGATAAACATCCAGCACACCTACATTACAGTGATGATATGTCACAGGAAGGTAAATATCCATCACACCTGCATTACAGTGATGATATGTTACAGGAAGGTAAACATCCAGCACACCTACATTACAGTGATGATATGTTACAGGAAGATAAACATCCAGCACACCTACATTACAGTGATGATATGTTACAGGAAAGTAAACATCCATCGCACCTACATTAAAGTGATGATAAGTTACTGGAAGGTAAACATACAGCACACCTACATTACAGTGATGACATTTTACAGGAAAGTAAACATCCATCATACCTACATTACAGTGATGACATTTTATAGGAAAGTAAACATCCATCATACCTACATTACAGTGATGATATGTTAGAGGAAGATAAACCTCCAGCACACCTACATTACAGTGATGATATGTAACAGGAAGGTAAATATCCATCATACCTTCATTACAGTGATAATATGTTACAGGAAGGTAAACATCCAGCACACCTAAATTACAGTGATGATATGTTACAGGAAGGTAAACATCCAGCACACCTACATTACAGTGATGATATGTTACAGGAAGGTAAACATCCATCACACCTACATTACAATGATAATATGTTAGAGGAAGATAAACCTCCAGAACACCTACATTACAGTGATGATGTGTAACAGGAAGGTAAATATCCATCACACCTACATTACAGTGATGATATGTTACAGGAAGGTAAACATCCAGCACACCTACATTACAGTGATGATATGTTACAGGAAGGTAAACATCCAGCACACCTACATTACAGTGATGATATGTTACAGGAAGGTAAACATCCATCACACCTACATTAAAGTGATGATAGGTTACAGGAAGGTAAACATACAGCACACCTACATTACAGTGATGACATGTTACAGGAAGGTAAACATCCATCACACCTGCATTACAGTGATGACATTTTACAGGAAGGTAAACACTGATCACACCTATATTACAGTGATGATATGTTACAGGAAGGTAAACATCCATCACACCTGCATTACAGTGATATGTTACAGGAAGGTAAACATCCATCACACCTACATTACAGTGATGATATGTTACAGGAAGGTAAACATCCAGCACACCTATATTACAGTGATGATATGTGACAGGAAGGTAAACATCCATCACACCTACATTACAGTGATGATAGGTTACAGGAAGGTAAACATCCAGCACACCTACATTACAGTGATGATATGTCAAAGGAAGATAAATATCCATCACACCTATATTACAGTTGTTGTATGTTACAGGAAGGTAAACATCCTGCACACTGGCAATACAGTGATAATATGTTACAGAAAGGTAAATATCCATCACACCTACATTACAGTGATGATATGTTATAGGAACTAAACATCCAGCAAATCTACATTACAGTGATGATATGTTACAGGAAGTTAAATATTCAGCACATCTTAATTACAGTGATTATATGTTACAGCAAGGTAAAAATCCAGTACACCTATATTACAGTGATGATATGTGACATGAAGGTAAACATCCAACACACATACATTACAGTGATGACTCGTCACAGGAAGGTAAATATCCATCACACCTACATTACAGTGATGATATGTTATAGGAAGCTAAACATGCAGCAAACCTACATTACAGTGATGATATGTAACAGGAACGTAAACATCCAGCACACCTACATTACTGTGATGATATGTTAGAGGAAGGTAAACATCCAGCACTACGACATTACAGTGATGATATGTTACAGGAAGATAAACATCCTTGACACCTACATTAAAGAGATGATAGGTTACAGGAAGGTAAACATCCAGCACACCTACATTACAGTGATGATATGTTACAGGAAGGTAAACATCCATCACACCTATATTACAGTGATGATATGTTACAGGAAGGTAAACATTCAGCACACCTACATTACACTGATGACATGTTACAGGAAGGTAAACATCCATCACACCTGCATTACAGTGATGATAGGGTAAAGGAAGGTAAACATCCAGCACACCTACATTACAGTGAAGATATGTTACAGGAAGGTAAACATCCATCACACCTACATTACAGTGATGATATGTTACAGGAAGGTAAACATCCATCACACCTATATGACAGTGATGATATGTGACAGGAAGGTAAACATCCATCACACCTACATTACAGTAATGATATGTTGGAGGAAGGTAAACATCCAGCACACTGACATTACAGTGATAATATGTTACAGGAAGGTTAACATCATTGACACTTACATTAAGGTGATTATAGGTTGCAGGAAGGTAAACACTGACCACTCCTACATTACAGTGATGATATGTTACAGAAGGTAAACATTCAGCACAACTATTTTACAGTGATGATATGCTACAGGAAGGTAAACATCCAGCACATCTACATGACAGTGAGGATATGTTACAGGAAGGTAAACATTCATCAAACCTACATTACAGTGATGATATGTTACAGGAAGGTAAACATCCATCACACCTACATTACAGTGATGATATGTTACAGGAAGGTAAACATCCAACACACCTACATTACAATGATGATATGTTACAGGAAGGTAAACATCCAGCACACCTACATTACAGTGATGATATGTTACAAGAAGGTAAACATCCAGCACACCTACATTACAATGATGATATGTGACAGGAAGGTAAACATCCAGCACACCTACATTTCAGTGATGATATGTTAGAGGAAGGTAAACATCCAGCACACTGACAATACAGTGATAATATGTTACAGGAAGGTAAACATCCTTGACACCTACATTAAGGTGATGATATGTTACAGGATGGTAAATATTCAGCACAACTATATTACACTGATGATATGCTACAGGAAGGTAAACATCCAGCTCAGTTAAGAAAAAAGTATCCAGGCTGGGTAAACTCTCGGTTTTCACCTCAGAGCATCCAAGTAAAGAGAAAAGAAAAAGCGAACTGGCCACGGCTGTTTAAAACAATAAAATATTTATTGAAAGTAAACATTTTCATGACAGATAGCAAATCACTTCATCAGACTCTAGTAAAAACACACACACTCTGAAATTTGAAATACTGCATATCCAATCAGGAAGCTGCTCATCAATGACATCATTAATTAAGCTCTATTAACTAAGTACAGATGTATATAATATGTTCAAGTATAAATTGTACATCACAATAAAAAACTAAACAAAACAGTGTTTTTTTTTCTTTCACCATGAAAATGATCTATTCCTCTACTCTTCCCATTATATCTCTCATACCTCTCCTTTATTTAGCCCACCTCTTTCTCAAGTTATCCTCTCTATTTTCTCAAGCTACCCTAGAGTATGGTTCTTATGGCCATCACAAAATAAAAAATAATAATATAAAGTGTATAATACAATAAATAACTATGCATTTATTTATACATACTTCAGATATCAAACTGTAGTGACTCCTTTTAAAGTCAATAAATAATTGAATATACATATATATATATACATATATATATATATATACATATATATATATATATATACATATATATATATATATATATATATATATATATATATATATATATATATATATATTTCTTAAAGACATGTTGCAGGAAGGTAAACATCAATTGCACCTATATTAAAGTGATGATATGTTACAGGAAGGTAAACATCCATGACACCTACATTAAAGTGATGATAGGTTACAGCAAGTTAAACATCCATCACACCTACATTACAGTGATGATATGTTACAGGAAGGTAAACATCCATCACACCTACTTTTCAGTGATGATATGTTACAGGAAGGCAAACATCCAGCACAACTGCATTACAGTGATGATATGTTACAGGAAGGTAAACACCCAGCTCACCTACATGATTTATTTATTTATTTATTGCAGTTTGATTACCGGGGAGGTCCACTGGGCTTGGGGCCCGTTTTCAGTGGAAGCCCAGGGAGAAAAGCTCCAACAGGAAACAGCAGTTTAAAAGTTAAAACAATTACATAAAATTACATAAACATTCAGAGACAGTGCTTTGGAAATAACAGTTAGCTACAGAGAATAAATCACAGCAATTTCAAATGTTACAGAGGAAAATACTGGCTAATGGAATATATGATTAGGAGATTGCTATTTAGTTATCTGAGGTGAGAATTTAGTAGAGGTAAAGGAAGGTAAAAGGGGTTAGCCTGGAGAGAGGTGGGAAGATAGTGTGGGAGGAATGGGCTGCAGAGAGCAATTGCATTTCCTGTTTCGATAGAGGTAAGAATGGAGGTGGTTTTTGAAGTTATTAAGGTTGGTACAGGATCTTAGAGTTGAGGGCAGGGCATTCCATTTTTTGGCTATAGTAAAGGATAAGAGTAGCTGACCTGCGGGGCACTTTGGTTTTTGAACAGTGATTAGGTTTTGGTGAGAAGATCTAAGTGGTCTGGGGGGGGGTATAAGGTTGTAGAATGTTAGAGAGAGCAGGGCAGTTGGTAGGGTGGAACAGTAATTTGTGGGGTATTATGATTTGGAGAAAGTCAAGGTGGTTGGGGAGTTCAAGCCAGTTTAGGGAGTGGAGGGAGGTGCAGTGATGTGAGGAGGATTTAGCATTGGTGGTAAATCTGGAGATTTTGTTGTAGCATTGTTCCAGTTTGGAGGTAAGTGAGGAAGATAAGTCTGTGAGGAGGGGAGCACCATACAGAAGGGAGGGAAGGAGGAAGGAAGAGGCAAGGGTAAGTCTGGTGCGAGGAGAGAGGAAGTGGTTGTTTCTGTACAGTAGGCCAAGTTTTATGTGTGTTTTTTTGATGTTTAGCTGGATATGGTTATGAAATTTTAGTTCGTCATCAATAGTAATGCCGAGAAGCTTGGTAGAGGGTACAATTTCAATGTTGGAGTTGTTATGGCTGGTAATTTGAAATGAGTCCTTATCCAGAGAGGATGATTTGGATGGAGAGAAGAGGAGGATCTTTGTTTTGTTTGCATTTAGGGCGAGATGATTTTGGAGCATCCAGTTTTCAGTGGTAGAGAAGGCACTCTGTGTTAGGGCTTTGAGTTCAGTTAGATTGGGGGCACAACAGATTAAAGTGGAATCGTCGGTGTATTGCACAATTTTGGTGTTAGGGATGGCTTTGTGGAAGTCGTTAATAAAGATGTTAAATAGTAGTGGGCCGAGTATGGAGCCTTGGGGTACTCCTGTAGGGGTAGGAAGGAAGGAAGTGGTGGCTTGGCCCCATTTCACAGCTTGGGACCTGTTCAAAAGGTAGCTGGAGAACCAAGAAAGAGATTTCTGACAGAGGTTGAGATTAGAGAGGTGGTTTAGAAGGTGTGAATGAGAGATGGTGTCAAAGGCTTTGGATAAATCTAGAAGAACAGAGGAGACTATATTACCGGAATCATGTGCTCAGTTGATAGAATGCAGGAAAGAAAGAAGGGCAGTGGTAGTACTGTGTCCAGGGCGGAAGCCGTGTTGGGTAGGAGAGAGTAGTTGGCGTTTGGTAAGGAATGGCAAGAGCTGTAGGTGGATACATTTTTCAAGTGTTTTGGAGATAGGGGAGAGGATAGCTATGGGGCGGAAGTTGGAGAGATTGTAATTTTTTCCACCTTTGTGGAGAGGCAGAATGAAGGCAGAGCACCATAGTTTGGGTACGTAGGATGTGAGTAGAGACCTATTAATAAGGATAGAGACCGGTATGGCAATAGTGTCAGAAGATATTTTTAGGAAGGAAGATGGAATGCTGTCACGGGCATTGGAACAAGGCTTTAGTTTGTGGAGAAGTTTCATTATTATGTCGGTGGATACCGGTTTGAGGGGGAAGGAGATAAGTGAAGTGAAGATTGAGCAGGAAGGGGGGGAAGGGTTGTTGGTGAAAGTTTTGGTAAGTTCTGCGATAGAGGAGGTGAAAAATGAATTGAAAAAGGAGGCTATTTCAAGGTCAGATTTGCTGGTGTCGGGGGAGGGGTTGTTTTTTGTACCTGGTTTAAGGAGGGAATTTATGGAGTTCCAGAATAGTTTGGGATTTTTTACATGGTTTTCTTGTAGTTTGGAATAGTAAGACTTTTTATCTTTAATGACTTGTTTTTTGACTAGGTTTCTCAACTGCTTATATTTAAGGAAGGTTTCTGGTTGTTTGGGTTTCATGTGGGCTTTCCATGTTTTATCTCTTTGTCACATTAGCTTTTTTGTGTCATTTGTGAGCCAGGGGGTGCTATTTGTTTTGACTCTTTTTGTTCTATTAGGGGCTTGGGAGTTGAGGACAGTTATGAATGTAGAATTGAAGAAATCAATGGCTTCATCTAATGGTAGTGTTTTTAGGGGGTTCCAGTTGATTAGTTTTAGAGAGTCAGTGAAAGAAGTGGGGTTGAAGTTAGATAGGTTATGCGTTTGAATGTAGTGGTGAGAGTGAGGGGAAGAGGGAGTTGCTCGAATAGCGAAAGGAGGAAAATGGTCTCCTAATTGGTCCGGAGTAATGCCTGATTTTACAACTTTGTTAGGATGAGATACTAGGATCCAGTCAAGTATAGAGCCAGGGGGATTTGTTTTGTTGGGTCGAGTAATAGAGTTAGTAAGTTGGGTGAATTTGAATAGTTTGATGGCTATTGTGGGATTGGAGTTATTTATTTTTCCCAGTCAATATTTACATCACCCAAAATGAAGGTTTCTACCTTAATATTGGAGGAAGTCCAAGAGAGGATGTCTTCCAGAGTATTAGTATTGTTACCAGGGGGGATATATAGGTAAATGATGCAGATGCTTTTATGGTGGTTTATTTTTAGTAAGCCAATTACAATTTCAGTGTTGTTGAAAGAAGGGATAGGGTTAGTGTAAGGAGTAATGGACAGGAGATTGGAGTAAATTAGAGTGACGCCACCACCTCTTTTATTTGGTCGGTCAGATCGGAGGCAATGAAATCCTGGAGGTAGGAATTCAGAGTCATTAATGTGGGGTTTTAGCCATGTTTCAGAGATAGCAGCTATGTCAGGAAAATTGTGACTGAGCCAGGCATGGAAGAGGGTTAATTTATTTTCTAACTTTGGGCATTAATAGTGAGAAATTTGAGGTTTTTGTTAGAGGGTTTGTTGTTGGAATGGGGGAGATTAGTAGGAGAAGAGTTAGGGCCAGGTTGGGGTGAATATCGCCGGATAGATTAATGTAAGAGGGATGGAGGATGTGTTTTTTAGATTTGAATTTTGATGGAAGAGAGTAGTGAGGATTAGGTTTAAGTCTGAAGTTAATATTAGAGGTTGGAAATGTTTTACTTTTAAGAGAAGTATAGGGTGGGAGTGAAATAAAGAAGCTGAGATGTTATGGTAGTGGAATGCAAGGAGGTGATGTGGAGTGAATGGGGAAGAGTGTAAATGGGAATCAGTGTTTATGGAGATTTGATATAGGTATAATAGAAGGAAAGGGAAGAAAGAGAGGAGAATGACTTTGGAAGGAAGGGAGGGCATGGTAGTTGGAGTGTGGCTGGAGGTGATGGAGAAAGAAGGTGAAGAGGTAATAGGAGTCTGAGGGAGTGGTCAAGAGAGGAAAGAAGAGGAGGAAGGGGCAGGTTAAGGTGTGGGGCGGGTTAAGGTTTATCTGGATTGGATGGAGTAGAGGGAGTGGTTGGATCGGGGAATAAATGTAGGAGCACTGGAGTGGGTGGGAATTGGGGGTAGGGTAGGGGAGCAGAGTGATACTACTTGATGATATGTTACAGAATGATAAACATCCAGCACACCTACATTACAGTGATGATAAGTTACAGAAAGGTAAACATCCAGCACACCTACATTACAGTAATGATATGTCACAGGAAGGTAAATATCCATCACACCTACATTACAGTGATTATATGTTACAGGAAGGTAAACATCCAGCACACCTATATTACAGTGATGATATGTGACAGGAAGGTAAACATCCAGCACACCTACATTACAGTGATGATATGTCACAGGAAGGTAAATATCCATCACACCTACATTACAGTGATGATATGTTACAGGAAGGTAAACATTCAGCACACCTATATTACAGTGATGATATGTGACAGGAAGGTAAAAATCCAGCACACCTACATTACAGTGATGATATGTTACAGGAAGCTAAACATCGAGCACACATATATTACAGTGAGGATATGTTACAGAAATGTAAAGATCCAGCACACCTACATTACTGTGATGATATATTACAAGAAAGTAAACATCCATCACACCTACATTACAGTGA
>NC_056736.1:609295565-609328285 GCF_019279795.1 Protopterus annectens | reverse complement strand
TATTACAGTGATGATATGTAACAGGAAGGTAAACATCCAGCACACCTATATTACAGAGATGATATGTTACAGGAAGGTAAACATCCAGCACACCTGCATTACATTGATGATATGTTACAGGAAGGTACAAATCCATCACACGTAGATTACAGTGAGGTTACATTACAGGAAGGTGAGCAGCCATCACACCTACATTACATTGATGATATGTTACAGGAAGGTAAACATCTAGCACACCTACATTACAAGAATGATATGTTACAGGAAGGTAAACATCCAGCACACCTACATTACAAGGATGATATGTTATAGGAAGGTAAAAATCCAGCACAGCTACATGACAGTGATGATATGTTACAGGAAGGTAAACATGCAGCACACCTACATTACAGTGAGATTATGTTACAGGAAGGTAAACAGCTATCACACCTACATTACAGTGATGATATGTTACAGGAAGGTAAATATCCAGCACATCTACATTATAAGGATGATATGTTACAGGATGGTAAACATCCAGCACACCTACATTACAATAACATGTTACAGGAAGGTAAACATCCAGCACACCCACATTACAGTGATGATATGTTACAGGAAGGTAAATATCCAGCACACCTACATTACAGTGATGATATGTTACAGGAAGGTAAACATCTAGCAAATCTACATTATAGTGATGATATTTTACAGGAAGGTAAATATCCAGCACAGCTATATGTCAGTGATGACTTGTTACAGGAAGGTAAACCAACACATAAAATTTGCCATATATATGTGCAACAAGTAGGCTAAAGTTATCAGGGGGAGTGGAGTTTAATAACACAAGTTGCATCAGTGAGGAAATGCGAGGAAGAGAAAGTAGGCACAGAATAAAGCAGGACAGTCATAGCTGAGGAGATACAAGTGTACATGCATGTGTCCACAAGCCTAGATGGACTGCAAATCCTCACAAGGTACTTTGAAGAGAACAGAGAAAGTTTATCATGTGTGTAGTGCATTAGGAATGGCTATAAACATGTCTTTGTACAAATGACACAAACAACAGAGTAACGTGCAACAGTTAAACAGCAAATGACACGGATACATAGCAAGAGTAGGTTTAAATACCACATACCAATACATACTGCCGTGCAAACATAATACAACAGGTATCATATATACTGCTACTGAAATAAATATCACCCTTCATGAGTAGGACAGTCATGTGTACATATGTACGACACAGCAAAATGGAATAAGTGCATTTAACCAGTTGCATATCACAAGGGTGGCTGTGTGTTCATCATATTATGGCCATACACATCTAGATCTATATAAATCAGTGCATATGTACTACAAATGTGTACAAAAGGACATGTGTGCTAACCTATGTAAACATGTCTTAATATACACTATGTTCAAAAAGATGTGCCATAAGCAAGATACAAACAAAAAAGAGTTATGAATGATGCTCAATAATGCATCACCTCATTATATTTATCAAGGGAGTAGTGACTGTCAATGCAGTATGTGAAGGATACATATTCATATGTGCCTGTCACAGTATTTTAAAGCAACATGGTACAATAATTGAAAGTACATAGTACATGCAAGGTCATTGAGCCAGTGGGACAACATGATCCATCAGTATTAGATAAGTTACAAAATCAAAGACATGTCACCTTGTTGAACAGAAGTAGGAGCAATAATCATTACAGGAAAGGGTGTGAATGCACACATGGAAAACATGTACAAATAAACACACTGTAATGACCTTAATGTGTTATGTGATAAGAATGAGAATAATGTACCATGAGACTTACTGTTATCCCTCCTACGTATAAACAGGAGGGAACTCATAAACAAAGACATTGGTAACCTCCAAATTCTGGATCCCACCCAGTTCAGGTTTGTGAAAGGCAGATCATGCCTCCTAAACCTGAATGACTTCTTTGAGGCAGTCACCAAAGCTGTAGATGAGGGTAAGGTGGTACACACAGCCTATCTTGACCTCGCCAAGGCTTTTGACACCATCCCCCATTCTGGAATTATAGCTAAACTCACTAAACTAGGTATAAATACCTACATCACAAGATGGTTTGCCAACTGGCTCACTGACAGAACCCACACTGTAAAAGTTGCACACTCCAAATCTGACCTCAAATCAGTGACAAGTGGAGTACCACAGAGTTCAGTCCTGGGACCTCTCCTGTTTGGTATCTACCTCTCTGAAGTACAGGCTAACACAGAAGGCCTCTGGCTAGCAAAGTTTGCAGATGACTGTCAAGTCCCCAAATGATGTGGAAATCCTACAGAAGGGCCTCGCTGAGACTGATGCTTGGTGTCAGAGCCATGGCCTCAAGCTCTATGCCAAAAAGTGCATTGTCATCCCCTTTGGTAAAAACTCTGTACCCATGAACTACTACATAGACAGCAGTCTACTTAACACCGAATGTGTGATAAGAGACCTTGGGACCCATCTGGACAGTAGTCTGTCCTTTGATAGTCACATCGCCACAGTAGTCAGCAGATCCTTCAACATGGCACACCTCATCACAAAAGGTTTCTCATCCAGGAAAAAAGAGGTCATTGTTCCCCTCTACTCTTCACTCATTAGAACCATTATAGAGTACAATGCCCCTTTTGATATGTACCTCACAAGACATCTACAACAACTGGAAAGGCCGCAGAAATACCTCACAAACAGGATTACTGACCTCAAACAGATGCCCTATGCAGACCATCTCAAAAAACTCCAGCTTTACTGCGTCACATATCGCCTACTCAGAAGCGCTCTCTACCTAACATACAAAGCTATGTCAAACCCAGAGCTGTTGGACATGCTCCACTTAAAGAAATCCCAATCCCTCCAAGCTGCATGCTCTAGGGACCTAAACCTTGTCACAACAATAAACAGAACATGATGGAGGGATAGATTCTTGTCCCAGAGACTTCCCATACTCCGGAACAAATGATCTAGCTATATCAAACAAAGTTCCTCATTATAACTCTTCAAGAAAAATCTTGATGATTGGATGGGAGATAGGAAATTCACCCCCGGGGATCACTTCTGTGGCTCTGCCCGACAGGGGCACAGGAAAATAATTTTCTTGGGTGGCGAAAGCCAGGGTACCTTTTTGGCTAGGCTTATATAGGCCCTAGGGTCAGTAGCCTAGTACCTACCTATGAACCTATACACATGTAACCCAAGAAAAACTTGTACATAAAAATAACTTTTAATCGATTAAAAAAAAACAAAAAAAAAAACGAAGGAGTATACTTAGAATAACATCATAAACAGGCTTATATGGTTATGCACTTAACCATATAGGCCTGCTTACGATGTTATTTAGGTATACTCCTTCATGTTTGTTTTCTTTTTTGGATTGATTAAAGCTGCTAAAGGATTATCTACTCAGAAGCACAAGCTGTTACATGAACTTTACTTTAGCTACCTTTTCTGCCTTCGTTACACTTTCAAAGAAGCAGCTAAACTATGGACTACCTATGGCATCCGTATTCATTAAGTGAGCCTTGGTTTGGGTTATTTCATTTTCTTTCTGGCTGTACGGTCACACACTAGTTCGAGGTTTTTTTCTAATCTTACAATATATTTTTAACATATACATTTTAACCATAGCATGTCAACATGAAATATTGATTGTAAATAACAATGATTTCTACTAGAAATGTAATTGTCATATTGACACCTCAACATAAAGTTGACCCCGAATCTGTGGCTCACGTTGGTGAAATGCCTAGCTAGTAATATAGTTATATTAGGAGCTGCATTAACTTAAGCCGGACCAAGTATTTTGCATAAATTCCCCTTGCAGTGTTGCATGCCAGATTGCTATGGTATACTTGTCTTAAAGCTTACTGATCTTTATGTCTGTGTGCTGTACACATGTGTTTTGCATGAATACTGAAGCCTGATAGGTCAGTAGATGTACACAACAGCAGAAGTATGTCTGACAGACTGAATACAGTGTGCTGTGTAATGTACCAGAGTAAATTAACGGAAATGAATGATAGGCCCACTGACTCATTCCTAGCCTTCTGTTGATATCAATATTTGAATACCATGACATTTAGAATGCTGCATAATGCTGACATTACACTTGTTATTATTGCAACTATGTGTCTTTTGTTATACA
The DNA here is from genome assembly GCF_019279795.1 of Protopterus annectens. Classification (NCBI taxonomy): domain Eukaryota; kingdom Metazoa; phylum Chordata; order Ceratodontiformes; family Protopteridae; genus Protopterus; species Protopterus annectens. The sequence continues at coordinate 609,324,146 of NC_056736.1, read as the reverse complement.
AAAGTATAAACAAACCCATACCTCCCAAATGTCCAGAATTACTCGGTTTTTACCGAGTTTTGGGGTCCAAATAATGAGGTGCCATGATTCCCGAGTGGCACCCCTTCATTTCTGATTTTTTTCCAGCTGCATGATGATGTCAGCTCCATCAGCCTGTCAGAATTGAGCTGAAGGGCTCACGTGCACACATTTACAGCTGTTTGGATCTGAAACAACTGCTGCTTCATCTACATGGAGAACAGAGAACGAACATTTCTGTGACCTTATGAGAGACAATAAGTTAATTTCTGGTGCTGCATGGATTAGTTATTTATTTAACGGAGTTTAAGCTGCACGGAGGTGCTTTCTGTTAGCTATAAGCCAAGTGAGTTGAGTTACTGCTGCATGGAGTTTAAGCCACACTGGCTTACTTACTTATTTGCTGTGTGCATGGACTTTTTCTGTTAAAGCATTGCTGAGTTGCTTTTTGGAGTTTATTGAGAGTATTCGGTGCTGCACAGAGTTTAAGAATTTGTGAGTTTTTTATTAAACCGCATAGACTTTGTTAGTTATTTATTAAGCTGCACAGAATTTCTGTTAGTTATTTATTAAGCTGCACAGACCTTGAGTTGCTTTCTTGAGTTTATAGAGAGTATTTGGTGCTGCAGTGTGAGTTGCTGCATGGAGTTTAAGCCACACGGACCTTCTGTTAGTTATTTATTAAGCTGCATAGACTTCCTGTTAGTTATTTATTAAGCCGCACAGACTTTGAGTTGCTGCTTTCTAGTGTGTGTGTGTGTGTGTGTGTGTGTGTGTGTGTGTGTGTGTGTGTGTGTGTGTGTGTGTGTGTGTGTGTGTGTGTTTCATCACTTTAAACATGACTTTTAGGTATGAATATGGCAATATCTGATTCTGAAATATACAGATGTAATAAGGCATGGTAAGTAAAAGATAGTGATGATGATGATCATCATCATCTTCTTTCGGCTGTTCCCGTTAGGGGTCACCACAGCGGATCATCTGTTTCCATTTCTTCCTGTCCTCTGCATCTTGCTCTGTCACACCAGCCACCTGCATGTCCTCTCTCACCACATCCATAAACCTTATCTTAGGCCTTCCTCTTTTCCTGTTACCTGGCAGCTTCATCCTTAGCATCTTTTTCCCAATATACTCAGCATCCCTCCTCAGCACATGTCCAAACGAACATAATCTTGCCTCTCTGGCTTTGTCTCCAAACCTCCCAACCTGGGCTGACCCTCTAATATACTTATTCCTAATCCTGTCCACCCTTGTCACACCCAGTACAAATCTTAACATCTTTAACTCTGCCACATCCAGCTCTAACTCCTGCCTTTTTGTCAATGCCATTGTCTCCAACCCATATAACATAGCTGGTCTCACTACCCTCTTGTAGGCCTTCCCTTTCACTCTTACTGGTACTCATCTGTCACAAATCACTCCTGACACTTTTCTCCACCCACTCCATCCTGCCTGTACTCTCTTCTTCACACTCACCATTACTCTGAACTATTGATCCCAAGTATTTAAACTCATCCACCTTCGCCACCTCTACTCCTTACATCCTCACCATTCCTCTATCCTCCCTCTCATTCACACACATATAGTAAAAGATAGTGATGTGTGAGCTTTTTCTTTAGAAATAGGGTATGATTTAGTATAAAGCATAAAGAAACTGAAGGGAGATCACAAAGTTCTGAAAGGTTTAGTTAATGGATTGGCATACTATGGCCTAGAGATAAACAAAGAACAAGGGATTTGGAAAACAATATTTGGAAAGGGGAGTATTTATTGTAAGAAGAGCAAAACAAATGTGGCAGGTACAACTTTTTAAAATGGAAGGTGGCTGGAAATAAGTGTTTGACATGATGAAGAAAATGTCTGTTTTTTCATGAGGGTTGTTTTGTCTTTCAGATAAAAAAAATTATTTGGTGAAATCAGTTTTGATGGATAAACACTTATCCTTGAATGGGGTGATTTACTCTCTGCAAAATTAGAAGGGGAGGTGATGAATATTATTTCTGTACTACATGGAGGTCGAACAGCGGTAGCATTGTTACCTCACAGCAAGAGGTTCTCCCATTCGATTCTCAGCTGGAGTGCGGGGAGTGCCTTTTGTGTGGAGTCTGCATGTCCTCCCTGTGGTTGGGTGGGCATTCGAAAGACATGCGTAAATGGGTGTGCCTTTGTTGAAGGTTGAACGTCGAGCTGGCACCTCGGCGTTCATCAAAATCTACTGCCAATCATTAGTGGACCGGAGTTCCGCTGTGGCGACCCCTAACCGGGAAAAGCTGAAAGACAACAACAACTACTTGGAGGTCGAAGTGGAACACGGTTAAGAAAGGAATGTACTGCAAGGAAAAAGGCAAGGAGTGGAAATGATTAATGATGCTGAGTTTCTAGATACTTTATTTATGAGTGTGTTTTTCAAGGTTCTTTGTAATATGATGTTTGATACCTGCACAGTATGTTACAATAATATGTTCAAAATTGAAGTTTAATGAGCCTTGAAAGTGTATGCATTATAGAAAAAGGAATGTAAAGTGAAAACTGCACAAAGAAAACAACAAAATAAAGAATGCAACAGACTGAAGGTGTGACAAATGCTAAAAACATTGTATAAAAACCTTGATTGAGAAAAACAGGTTGGGTTCAATGTTGTTTCAATGAATGTGAGTTTCAAGGGCAGAGAAGTTTTAATGCCAAGTCTATTTTCATTGTGAGACAGTATTGCTTTGTTTAGCAGATATCTATTAGTGTTTGTGCATTGTGCTCTAAAATATAAAAATAGAATCCAAGTAATCATTGTAGAAGTAAAGCAGTATGCACACAGTGTTTATGGTAAATGGGGTGAAATAGCTAGGTAATGGGACATTGGAATGGCAGCAGGGGCACTCTGGCCCTATATTTTGGTTCTGTTCTTCAGTTTGTTTTTGAAAGTTGGTATCCCACAATTCCACTGGAGTGGGTGGGGCTATGTAATTATGTATACAAATTTTACATTAATCAGTGTACAGATTTGTACCTATTTTTCATGGGCCTTGTCCAGATTTTTGATGTTTCCAGGTTGAGAGGTATGAACAATCCTTATGGGCCAGATCTGGTGAGTGTTGACCATTATAGTTGGACAACAAATGTACTGTACTATGACGTAACTTGTGGAAACATTATACATTTCCTGTTTCATAAGACTTGATGCTGTTAATTGGATATCATATAATCTGTTTACAGTTATGTTGGTGAACATCTCACATTACAGTAATATGTATAGTACTTTCAGATGTCTGTAAGGCTGATTGTACTATGTGACACCTGTCAATACCTATTGTGAAGCAGTAGATACATGTGGAAATATAACTTGACTTGCCATGTGTATTACATCCATATACATATCACTATTGTGAGGGTGACCTCCTTTCCATGCTTTACATAATACTTCAGTAATGTTTATTGTGCATTGTGTAATCTTTAGTTTGTAATATTATACATATATGACTACTGGCATGTTTTCTAACCTGTCATAGCAACACATTGTACAGTGTTAAACAATACATATGCTGTCTGCTTATATACATACATAATGAATGTGTATTTTAACTGGCATATAGATTTCTGTGTGTGCCTTATCAATGATTGTGCTTTATTTCAGACATGTTTGGCATGTGGCTGTGATGTACATAACACACTATTTTGTAATTTAGAATGGATTTGATGTTTGCCCGGCATCAAATAAGGTGCTATAGTTTGACAAGGTCAGACAGTAATGTAACAGCATGTGTTTAGCAGCTGCAACATGTAGATTGTGTATTTTTGTCTGAATTTTCATTTATTCACAGTTTTTAGGCTAATACCTATTATGTATGCAAAATGTTTTGTTCATGTTTTGAAATTTGACAGAGCATGGGACCCATACCAGCTCACCAATTGGATGACAACAATGTGACAGACCGCCATAAGTCAGGTTGGATTCCAAGGACCAGGAAGATGACCATGATGGTGGCAATGATGACAGACTAGAACCTGCACATGACATAGTTTCTGCAGCTCAGTGCAGAAAATGTCCACAACCATGCCAGGCACAGGATTTTCAGGACCAAATCTGGGATGTAATCACAGATGTCTTGCAGAAGCAAACAAGGGATATGATGGGTAACTTCTTTTAGAACATGGCATGGCATGGACCATGAGCAACTTCTTCTCGGAGAGCTCTATTCACTAGAGAGATCTTTCATGATGTTCAACCCCCATCAGGTTAGTTCCTCAGGAATGTAAGTATTGTCTTTGCGATCTGCTTTTGTAACGCTGCCACCATGGTATTTTACATATTCAAATTTTATGACCTAGGCACAGTTATGCAGAGATCCAATATTGCTGTTCGGCTTTTCTGACACACATCATAATGTACACTGCACATATCAGGTCATATGGGGCTTCATCCTACTGCTGCAGTATGACACACATTACCAAAGGACACATACTTTACCATTATTATTTACATGAGCACCACATGCTGTCTTTAATGCATACATCACTCTATATGGACTGAGGTGCTACTCCTGTGTCTATGTTTGTATCTACACCTGTGCATGCAGTGCAACATAATATTTTTATGTCCAATACATTCTGGCTCTGTATGTGACAGGTATGACTGTTGCAGTTAGTATAATATGAGTGGGATATGATTGTTCTGCTTGTGTTCATAGGTTCATAGCTTCATAGGTAGGTACTAGGCTATCTGCCCGAGGGCATTTATAAGCCTAGCCAGAGTGTGCCCGCTTTTGCCACCCCATTGATTAATTAACTGATCCTCTGTCAAGCAGAGCAAATGAAGTGAACCCGGGGTGTATTTTCTGTTACCCATCCACTCAGCAAAGTTTCTCTTGAAAAGTGTTAGTGAGGGGCTCTGCCTAATGTAGTTTGGAATTTTGTTCCAGAGCATGGGGAGTCTCTGTGACGGGAATCTATCCCTCCAGCATGTTCTATTTATTGTTGTGGTGAGGTTTAACTCACTAGAGCACGTGGCTCGCAGTGACTTCGATTTCTTTAGGTGGAGCATGTCCATCAATCCTGAGTTGGATATAGCTTTGTAAGTCAGGCAGAGATCACCTCTGAGTAAGCGATATGCCACTGAGTACAGCCAGAGTTTTTTCAGTGGGGCTGCATAGGACATATGTTTGAGGACAGTAATTCTCTTGGTGAGGTACTTTTGTGGTCCCTCCAGCTGTTGAAAGTGTCTTATGAGGTACTTCCCAAATGGGGCATTGTACTCTATGATGGGTCTGATGAGTGATGAGTAGAGGCGCACTATAACCTCTTTATTTCTAGATGCGAACCCTTTAGTAATTAGATGGGCCACATAGAAGGATTTCCTAGCTACTTTTGCAATATGATTGTCAAAGGAGAGATTACTATCTACCAGGGTCCCCAGATCTCTTATTACCTCTTCTGTATTAAGGGGGCTACCACCTATGTGGTAATTTGTGTGTGTTTTTTTTTTCCCAAATGGGATGACTATGCATTTTTTGGCATTTAGCTTGAGGCCATGACTTTGACACCAGGTGTCCATCTCAGTAAGGCTCTTTTGGAGGATGTCCGCGTCAGCCGGAGAGTCAATTATGGCTCCCAGGTTGCAGTCATAGGTGAACTTATTTAGCCATAATCCTCCTGTATTAGCCTGTAATTCTGAGAAGTACATGCCGAACAGTAGGGGTCCCAGGACCGAGCCTTGCGGAACACCACTTGTGACTGGTTTAGAGTTGGACCTGGAGCCCGCTATTAATGGCATGTTGGCAATATCAGTAGGTTCAGTATATTTTGTCCTATTTTGCACTAGTTCACTGCATATCTGCAATTTGCCACTTAGATTCTTAACATAGCTAAAGAAGGCTTTGTGGTTAGCTTTTGAATCCTTGGCTATTTTTCTTTCGAAGTTAGTCTTGGATGATTTTATGAGGGACCTTAGTTTCTTACTGATACTGATCAGGGATGTCTTTCCTTCTTGGGATTTGCTTTTTTTTCTGAACTAGTTTCCTCCTTCTATTGTATAGCCTGTTTATGGCAGGGGTCCGCCAGACTAGTTTCCTTCTCTTAGAGGAGTGAGTCTTGGTTTTGCTAGGGATGGCATGATCCATGCATCATTGTAGGTGCTCATAGAGTGCATTTGTAAAGGTTTCTGCATCTTGGGCAGCATTATCCTTTAGCATGGGGGCTGTGAAACTTACCACCTCTGTCTTAAATAAGGTGAAGTTTGCTTTAGAAAAGTTTTTTACTGTGGTTTCCTTAGTTGGGGGTGGTGGGGGGTGTGGACATCCAGAGTGATTAATTTATGGTCTGATCTAACCAGTGATGGGTTGACCTCTTGTGTGGAACACCTGTTGCCCATGTTTGTGATGACCAGGTCCAATATGTTTTCACCTCTAGTAGGGGAGTTTACTAGCTGATCCAGGGCATTTGAGTTGATGAATTCCAGGAAGTGCTGGGCCTGGGAGTTTGTACTCGAGTAGTTTTCCCATTTAATGGTAGGGTAATTGAAATTGCCCAATATCAGGGTGTTCAGTAGGACCTTCATGTTTTCCAGTGTCTCCAGAAAGGTGGAGTGATGGTCCTGGGTCATGAGGGTGATCTGTAGCAGCCCACAATTTGCATTGCAGATTTGCCCAATGTTAGTTGCACATGGATGATCTCAGAGGTATCATGCTGTGCCACTAACCTGGAGGTGTAGGTATCCTTGATAAGATCTCTTGCAGTCATGGTCTTCCATTCTCCCTTCCAATCCCCATACAGTCTATAATGACAGATGCATCAGACTTGTAGAGGGTGTGGTTTCCAAAGGGTAAATAAAAGTCCAAGTTGACTGAAACCCTTCAGACAGACAAACACATGAATGTCAGAGAGATGTTGGCAGTGATCAATACTTTGAAAGCCTTAAATCGTCTCTCGTCACCAGGACCTTTGAAAGTACATGCAGAAAATACCACAGTGATATGGTACATAAATAAAAAAGGGGTTGGACTGGCTATGACAGGCAGAGAAATAGCACCTCAGCTCAATTTGACTCTGCAGGATTCATACATTCCATCAGAGCAAAACCTGATTGCAGATGATGATGGTGGTCCTCTCCTTACCAACCTTTAATCTTTCCTAAAGTCCAAACTAGCTTCCAGCTACAACAAAATCACCAAGTTTGCTACCAGATCCAACTACTCCTCCCACCACTGCAAAGCTCTCCACTCCTTGAACTGGTTAGAACTTCCAAACTATCTTACATACATCCAACTCTCCACTGCCCATAAACTCATCTTCAGACCATCATATTGTCCATCACTGTCCTCCGCCCTCCATATACACCAGCCTAGCAGACCACTCAGGTCCAGCAACCAGAACCTCCTAGAAGTACATAAGCCTATACACACTCCAGAGACACTTCTGCTATCATTCTCACTAGCACGACTATGGAATTTCCTTCCTCCACATATTCGTACTACCCATAACCTCTCTTCCTTCACTCCCACCTTTCCTCATGATGGGATTGTTCCTGTTTTCATCCCACTTGACACCCTCCACTGCACCCCTACCCTGCTCTATCCTACTTGTTATCCAATCATTAATTCTCCACTATTTCTATCCACCTTTCTCTTTGTAATTAAAACCAACTAGCATTCTTCCCTGCTTAAGGCCTCATTCTCAATTATTTTCCTATTTCTGCCTTATGAAAATATACATCCCACTTCTTTCTATCTCTTACTATTATAATTTTATATGTCCTAAGAATACTTCATAAAAACATTCCTTCAATAAGTTTCTCCTCTTCCACTTTGTGGCTGTCTTATTTTATTCCAATAAATGTATAAATTTTAATCTTTTTTCACTCTTCAATTTAAAATCTAAGCATAATTGCCTTACTATTAATTTTTATTGTAAAATATTGTATCATGATATTCTGTTGATTTCTGTTGTGTAACTGCATTTGAACATAGGTTCATAGGTAGGTACTAGGCTATCGGCCCGAGGGCCTACATAAGCCTAGTTAACAAGGTTCCCTGGCTTACGCCACCCAAGAAAGTTATTTTCCTGTACCAATGTCGAGCAGAGACACAGTGGGGGATGGTGTTGAAAGCCTTGGTGAGATCTAGATAGGCTCTGTGAACCATCTTACCCTCATCTACAGCTTTGGTAACCGCTTCAAAGAAGTCTATCAGGTTTAGGAGACATGATCTGCCTTTTACAAACCCAAACTGGGTGGGGACCACAGTTTGGAGATTACCAGTGTCATTGTTTATAAGTTCCATGATGATACGTTCCATAGCCTTGCAGACCAGGCTCATCAGGCTAATGAGGTGGTAGTTCCCAGCGTCCATGGTGGCTCCCCCTTTGTGGAGTGGAATGACTGTCGCTGTGCGCCATTCAGTGGGCACAAAGCCTGAGGCAAGGCTATGATTGAAGAGGGTGCTTAGGTGGGGTGCCAGCTCGTTCTGTAGTTCATGTAGAATGCAGCCTGGGATGTTGTCAGGTCCTATGTATGCTGTGTTCTTGGCTTTGGAGAGTGTGATTTTTACCTGTGCAGCCATGATTACAGGAACTTTGCATTCTTATGGTATAGAGATGGGTCTTTTAGGGGGTGAGAGGGGGGTAAAGTTAGCACTAAACCTATCTGCCAGGATGCTGGCAATATCAGTTGGTTCTGTATATTTAGTGCCATTGCACTGTAACTCAGAGCAGATCTGAGTGTTGCCATTGAGATTCTTGACATAGCTATAGAGTGCTTTGTAGTTGTCTTTAGAATCGTTGGCGATTTTGTTTTTGTAACTAGCTTTAGAGGATTTTATGAGGGATCTCAGCTTCTTACTGAGGCTGACCAGGGAGTTCCTCCAATCATGGGATTTTACTCTTTTTTGCAACTGTTTCTTTCTTCTGTTGTAGAGTTTGTTTATGGCAGGGGACCACCCGATTGGCTTCCTTTTTTTGGAGGATAGCATCTTGGTTCTGTTAGGGATTGCATGATCCATGCACTCGTGTAAGTGCTTATAAAGTGCATTTGTGCAGGATTCAGCAGTCATACCTCTATTATCCATCTGCATGGGTGTCATGAAGTTTGCCACTTCTGTCTTAAGAAGCGTGAAGTTGGCTTTGGAGAAATTTTTTACGGTGGTTTCCCTAATGGGGGTGGGATGTGGATGTCTAGGGTGATTATCTTGTGGTTGGATCTGACCAACAAGGAACTGACCTCTGGTGTGGAACACCGGTTGCCCATGTTGGTAATGACCAGGTCTAGGATATTGCTGCCCCTGGTGGGGGTGTAGTTAAGTTGATCCAAGGTGTTGGAATTTATGAATTCCAGAAAATGTTGAGGAAAAGAGTTGGTACATGAGTAGTTTTCCCAGTTAATGGTGGGGTAGTTGAAATCGCTCATTATTAGGGTGTTAGGTTGTACCCTAATATTTTCCAGTGTATCAAGAAATGAGGAGTGGGAATCCTGGGGCATGGTGGGGGATCTGTATCAAGCTACAATTTGGATTGCGGTCTTGCCCAGAGTTAGTTGCACTTGGATAATCTCGGATGCATTATGCTAAGCAACTAGCCTGGGGGTGTGGATATCTTTAATGAATATGGACACGCCTCCACCTTCAGTGTTTCGGTCCAGGTTAGGTGGCCAAAAGGTGTGGTATGAATTATAGCCTGGTAATGCAGGGGTGCTCTCTGGAGCCTTGAACCAGGTCTCTGTCACTGCACAGATGTCGATGTTCTCCATTTTAAGGAGTGTCTCGAGTGAGTGCATTTTGAAGTTTAGACTTCAAGCATTGAGTAGCATTACCCTCAGATTTTGCTTGCTTGTACCTGTTATGGTGGTGAATTTGTCATTTGAACCTTGCCTAAAAAAGGCACTATGGGATGGCAAGAGCCTTAGCCAGTATCCGGAATCCCAAGGGTATGGATCTTAAGAACTACTATTGGGATTCTGCAAGCCTCAGTCCATGGTTTTGGCACCAGTCATTTGTCATTTTTAGGCCTGTTTTTAGGATGTCAGCACTGTTTGGGGATTCATTGATTGGATCCCAGCTTATAGTCATTGGTGAACTTGGTGAGCAAGAGGCCCTCAATATTTGACTTCACTTCAGATAAGTCTATATCAAACAAGAGGGGTCCCAACACTGAGGCCTGTGGGACACCACTAGTAACAGGTTTCTTACTGGAAGTGGGTCCGCCTATCTGGACAGCATGTGTCCTGTCAGTGAGCCAGTTTGCTATCCACCTGATGATATAGGGGTTTATGTCTAATGCAGTAAGTTTATCTATTATCCCTGAGTGGCGGATTGTGTTGAATGCTTTCGCCAGGTCTAGTTAAGCTGTATGTACTGTTTTATCCTCATCCATAGTCCTGGTGTTTTTCTCAAAAAAGTCCACCAGATGAAGCAGGCAAGACCCTTTGACAAAGCTAAATTCAGTCTAGTCCAGTATTTGGAGATTTTCCATGTCATTATTAATCAGGTCCATGATTCTTTCCATGGCCTTGCAGTTAAGACTGGTCACGGTTATGGGTATGTAGTTCCCTGGCTCAGTTAATGGGCCACCCCTTGTGCAGAGTGATGACTATTGCAGTCTTTCATTCCTTGCTAAAGCTTGTGTTTCAACTGTCTTTGCTGTAACTAGCATCGCTTGCTTCATAATCAAGAAGAGACAGCATTCTATGTTGTTAAGCAGTATTCATTTTTTGTAAGTTTTGCCATATGCCTGTATTATCACTGCATGAGATTTGCTGTTCTTATACAATGCAGACAGCTTTTATCAAATAAAATATGGGGAGTTTTTATTGGCTTTTTAATGAGTGTAGATGAATGTGAACAGGGATGTTAAATGTATTGTTTTGAGTCTCACATTAGTAACTCATGGAATTTAGACTAACATCTGAAAAAAAGAAAAAAGTGTCAGTTCTGGAAATGGTTCTTCTCTACAGATTGGACTTGCTTTATGAGATTTAAGCAAAATTAAATAGATGCTTGGATATCATTATGTAAGGCAGAACTTCGAATAAAATTTCCTTTTCGTAAACAACAGAAACAGCTTAGTAGTGTGACTCTAGAGTCTAGTCTAACTTGCTGACCTAAGAACAGGAGATAGCAGAAGGTGAAAACTAAGGTGGAAAGCAATTACAGTGATATTTCGAATGCAATGCCATTAATATTAATTCTTTCATATGCGTTATAATTACATCTGTAGCAGGATTAAAAGTGAAGGAAAGTTAACCCTCTGATCCTGTTGGTTTGTTACTTCTCTGTGAATTGCAAAGATGTAGCATTTTCTGCCTGACTGCCACATTTATATTCAGTCAGAAAAACATTATTTATTTCCATAATATTTAGTAGTATTTTTTTTGCTTACTTGAAATGCAGCAGCTCCACTATTTGCAGACTTCCTTGGAATTTGTTAACATTTCTTGTCTGCAGAGTTTTCTTTTTCTCATGTTTAATTGCAGGTAATTAACCCTATCATTCAATACTATGCAAATGAGCTTTTTTTGTGCAAGTCGTTATCTCTTTTATGTGTTTTTTTTTAAATGACAGTTCCCCATAAGTAAGAGAATATTTCTTGGTAAGGTACATGATCTCTGAAGCACAAAATGAGGGAGAGTTTTCAGCAGAAATTAATAGAAATCTGTAGTCAGATAAGCTTGAATATCTTGGTAAATGAGTCAGGGACAATTAATTCACTTTATGGTTGTAATAACTTTGAGATCTGTCACCTTTGCTTAGCAGGATGCACTAATTCATAATGGATATATATAACTAGCTATGAATTAAAAAAAGAAAACAAACGATATTAAATGACAAGCAAATTAAATACTTTAGTCCCTGGAAATCTTTGGAAATCAAGTCATTAGGCATTGATTTTATTCCTTGAAAACTGTCTCCTGATGTGTTCTGTGCAGTTGTGTATGCTGGCAGAATGGTCTTTTGCCTAGGATTTATTTGCTTTTTCTAATTTCATTCTTCTCTCTATAACCGATTTCATGCTGTCAGATTTAGAAAAAATGATACAGAATTTAGGAACTATGTGAAGAAAAACATAGAAAGGGAAGGTAGAAAACAACTAAGGCAGAAAAAGTAGACAGAAAGAAATGTCTCAAAGAGGGGAAAAGATGCACAGCTCAAGTCAAGAAGATGGAGAATTCCTATGATACATACATGGCGGAACAAATAAAAGGCAGAGGAAGGGATAATAAAATTTAAGGAACTTGACAGTGAGGTATAGAGAAAGAATGGATAATAAATTAATACATGTCATTTTTTATTTAAGAGCAGGAAGAAAATTTTACATGCCTATTTTTTTAGAAGTAGCCAGAAAAATGAAGTCAGCCTCGGCCTTTCCACAGAAGGGATGACCATGAAGGAATTTCACAAATTAATGGTAAACTAGGCAATATGTCCTGATGGGATTTGACATAGAATAATATGAGATGATGACCATAAAAAATGATGATGGTAAATATATATTTGTTTTACCAGCATTATATGGGAATTCACATCACAGCAAAAGACAACACCACTATATACCCAACTGAACACACCAAATTGCTAGGAGTGGAAATAGACAATAAACTAAAATTTGACATTCACATATCCATGACCATAAAAAAAGTCCACAAAAAACTAGGAGCGTTATACAGAAATAAGCAACTTCTCACCAAAGCAGCAAAGATTTCAATAGCAAATTCCCACCTTATCTCCACCCTACTTTATGCCTCTCCAATATATACCAACCTAAGGCAATGCGATCTAAACAAGCTAGAGACCTGCTACAACAAAATCACCAAATTCGTCACAGGGGCATCCTACCGTAGTCACCACTGTCTCTCACTTGCTGAACTGAGCTGGCTTGAACTCCCTCACCTCCTTCAATGGTATCAACTCTCACTCGCCCACAAACTAGTAAACCATCCACTAAATGTCCCATCCCTCCAGAATCTACTCCAACCCTATCACACCACCAGACCACTAAGATCCAGCAACAAAAATCGCTTGCAGATCACTAAAGCCAATAACTCTGCTGGTGAAGCACTATTCTCTTGCACTATAGCCAAATTATGGAACTCCCTCCCACCCACAATTACCTCCATGCCATCATGCACCCACTTCAAAACTTTACTAAAAGCGCACCTAAAAACATGCTGGCTATGCCCTTGCAACTCCCACTCTAATATCACCCACCCCATCCAACCACTACCTTTCTTTCCACTCCACTAACTACCTTGATTATAGCAAGCTCAGATGCTCATAAGCCTAGTACTTATTATACAGCAGGAACTTCTTATTGTAACATTTGTTAATGTCTGTTACGTACTTCACAGATAAAGATTCTAGTTGTCTACTGATGTACTATGTTCTTCATCTGTAAATATGTTGTAAGTAATTGCTATGTTAAATTGTCAATCGCTATGTAATCCAGTGTAACTACTGTCTGTTTATTTTAACCGTGGAGCTTTTCTCCCCGGGCCTCTACTGAAAATGGACCTACATCCAGTCAGACACTTCCGGTCAACAAATGTATATAAATAAATAATAAATAAATAAATAACTTAAGACCCTCCTGAAAGAGCCCTTTGCTAGCCAAAGTTTTCTTTTAGCAGTGCTAACTAATAGCAGACAGCTCCTGAGCTATGATTAATGGTGATCAGTTGTGCATGTTTACCAAATGTCAGGACAAAGACTGCAAGCATACTCAGATAAGAATCTGACATCATGAGGGATACGAGAAAATGAAGAATAGAAGTATAAGAAACAAATCCCTAAATGACTTGTATAAAAAATGCAATAAGTTATTCTTTACTGTTCCCCAGCCAAGTAGGACACAGTAAAGTCAGTTTACTTCAGCAATCACCAGATCACTCTGGCATAAGACAAAGGCTACACTACATACCTGGTATAACCAAGCATTTGAATGAGACATAGCAAAATTATTAGTCTTTCACTATTTATACATTAGGAGCTTTTCCAGGTAAAATGTTTAATCCACCTTAATGTTCTATGATGGAACAAAGACTTTTATGCTGACTACGACATTCTTCAGAACTGTATTGCAGCATAGTGCCTGGACTAACAACATAAGACAAAAATGCCAGTAGGCAAAACATAAGACACATTGTTGGTGGTTGTTTATGAGATGCTTCTCAGAATGCAGAATGCTTCATTTATCTGCTGTTATGATGAGTTCTTCCCACAAATGCAGTGTTACGATTAAATTACCCTGTCCTTGCTGTACTGGACTTGTAGAATGTAAAATAATACAACCAGATTTAGATGAGAGTCCTCAGCAAGCATGCCTTGGACAGCAGCTGTAGCAAACCATCATTGGTACTGATGACCATATTTAACTTATAGTGTTTGGTAAAGGCATACAACGAGGTCCAAAGTATTGTCTCATAAAGGACTACCAAAACTTCAACTCTGAAGAAAATAATAGAAGCTTTTCTATTAGAATGAACTTTATTCCTTAGTGAGGTTTGTCTCTAAAATAATAGCAGTGCCTAATGTTCACAACTGTCTAACTGAAGATAATCAATGTTCCTCCAGGATAAGTCAGTCTTTTAGCTGTAGAGGAAACAAAGAGGCAGCCAGAATTTTAGGAATCTTTAATTCTGAAATCATATGCAAAATTGCCTTCTTGGAGCCATATGATATAGAATTATCTGCCTTGCATCTTTAAGGTGATGAGAGGAGGAGAGGTTAATCTTTTTGTTAGCCATATCTAACATGACCATAGACACTGACTTCTTAGAAGACAATTCATCTGAATACTGCTAATTTATGGTGCCTTCTCTACCTTTTGCATTAGCGAGTCATTGTATCAAAGCTAATGTTATGTTTCAAAAATAACTTTTAACACTCTTACTAATATATATTTTTATTTTATTTATTTATTTATTTGCAGTTTGTTTGCCGATGGTCCATGAGGAGCCCATTTTCAATGGAGTCCTGGGGAGAAAAGCTCCAGTAAAATATACAAATACAAGTTAATTAAAAAGCAAGTTATAACAATAGATGGTACAGCAGTACAGGTAATAAATGGCATTAGTGGAATGCAAAATCAGGTATTCTTTAAAAAAGAAAATAAAAGTTTTATACAATCATATTTATATACAAAATCTGTTGATTTCAACAGATGCTTATCACAGTTATTGCTTGTGTAAATTATCATATATATATTCATATATGCACCTATATAACTAGATATCTATCTATATATATATATATATATATATATATATATGTGTATTTATATAGAAAGACATATATATATATATATATAGCTAAGAACTGAACTTCGTGACAATAAAAGCATTCAAAAAAATAGTAAATCACACCAACAACTCTTTGTAGAACTTTTGGCTTTAGGTTATTTATTATCAAGACTTCTTCAGAAAGACATGTTTCATGAAACATGTCTTTCTGAAGAAGTCTTGATAATAAATAAGACAAAAAGAAAATTCTCTGACAAGAGTTGTTGATGTGATTTATTATTTTTTTTTGCTTTTTTTATTGTTCAGTTTCAAGTTAAAATTTCTTCTCTTCATTCAATTTTTGAGTGTGGTTAATTTTAGATATATATATATATATATATATATATATATATATATATATATATATATAAAAACATATTTACATATATATATATATATATATATATATATATATATATAGATATAGATATATATGAGTGGTTGGCCAATTTGAGTTTTTGTCAACCTCTGGTTTGTCGACACAGTTTGGTCGACAAAGCAGATGTTCAACAGCTGTGTGAGATCAATAATTTCTCAGGTTAGTGAACATTCCCTTTCTTCAGAGATTATGATATCTGAGGTAGTATATTTAATTAGCAGTGAGGTGGGGGTTCTTGTCCCCTGCACCTGCAAAAAAACATGTTTTTTAACTAACGTTGCTGGAGGTTGATCCGCAAAGCATGCTTATAAGTGTGTCAATGTTATCATTGTCAGCATTAATGTCTCAACATTTGCATTGTCAATAAAGCATCAATTCAAGCAAGAACACTAGATTCATCTATATATGTGTATGTGTACCAGCTGATTTACCCAGTTAAATAAAAAAAAAATAAATAAAATAAACAACAGGGTCTATATTTATATATATATATATATATATATATATATATATATATATATATATATATATATGCTATAAATTGTGTCAGGCTCTTAATTTAAAGCATCTTGCAGCTTTGTATCTCTCCTAAGTGAAACAACAGCTTTTTACAGATTTATCTTCCAGTCAGGTACTGTATTCACTAATTCAAAGAAAAGCTTTTTCAAGTTTTCCACAATAAAATCTATGTTTAACATGATGCAAGAATTCATTAAGGAGAGTTAAATATACACTTCTTTGTAAAATAATTTAAACATAGGTCCATAGGTGTTTACTAGGCTAATGACCACAAGGGCCTTTTTAAGCCTAGCCATGCATCCCAAATCTCTGACAAGTTTTGCTACCCCTGATAAGTGTAAACATAGGCCTGGATGATGAACCATTTACAGGCTACCTGTGTCCATTAGAGACATACTTGCCAAACCAGGGATGAATTTCTGGTTTCCCATCCAATTGTCCAAGTTGCACTTGAATTGGGTAAGGGAGGAACTCTGCTTCACATGGATGGGGAACCTGTTCCATAGACGGGGTAGTCTCTTGGTATATACCTATCTCCCCAGCAGGTCCTTTTTATATCACAGGCAAGGTTTAAGTCTTTAGAATGGGTAATTCTGGTGCTGTTTATTTTTTGGAAATGGAGGAGGTCCATCAGATTGGGGTCTGCGAATGCCCTGTATGCCAGGCATAGATCTCCCCTCAAAAGCCTGTAGGAGACAGAATACATGGATAGGGCCTTGAGGCAGTCTCCATAGGGCATATTACTTACGCCCTATATTCTTTTACTGAGGAACCTCTGTGGACGTTCCAGTTGTTGGATATGCCTGGTTAGGTACATACCAAAGGGGGCACTGTACTCAATGATAGGTCTGATGGATGCTGAATACAGTGGAACAATGACTTCCTTGGACTTAGATGCCATACCTTTGTTTATAAGTTGCACAACATAGAATGATTTCCTCACCACTGTAGACACGTGATGCTCAAAGGCTAGATTACTATATATGTGTGTCTGTAAGTCCCTGACTACTGGGTCAACTCTGTTGTCAGTATGATAGTTATCAGGGATGGATGATTTCCCAAAGGATACTATTATGCATTTCTTGGTATTTAGTTTTAGTCCACGGCTCAGGCACCAGCTGTTTGTCTGTGTCAGCCCCTCCTGTAGAACATTTGTGTCAGTGTGAGATTCAATGACAGCTCCTAATTTGCAATCATCTGCAACATTGTTTTATAAGGCACAGGCTGATTCCAGGTAAGGAATGCAGGTTAGGTGAAACAATGTGCCATAACAAATGGATAACACAGAATCTTAATAAGAAATTCTGAATGGCAGCCCAATATTTATAGGAGCATGCTTGAAGTTTTGTAAAACTGTGATCTAAACATCAAAAAGGACATTGTCTTCATTTGGACAAATATTTTGTAGTCAAAAGTATTATTTATTCTGAAAAGGCCTACAAGATTTGCACAGAAAATAAATCTCTTTTGGGAATTGCATCTTTAACATTAGTGCCGGGTATAGAATCACCTGGGTTTGATTAGCAGCCCTAGCACTGGTGGAGTCTGACAGGGATGAGGGATGTGATGCACTCTCCTGTCCAGGAGATGGGAGGGATAGTTTGAAACATACTGGGCAGGTACAATGTCCCTACTGAAGACAGAGGAAACCACAGCTGCTTGAAGGGAATAGCAGTTGTGGAAGTGAGAAGCATTCTTCTTGGTTAGGCCATTGCATATCCTTTTCACTGGTGCTTTGTTAAGTGTGCACAGGAATAGGGCCACAAAAGAAAAATAAATTGCTAACCACCTCTGATGGCTGCCGGAAGGATGGCCCATCCTTATTGATCATCATCCCAGTTATGGGGAAAGAATGATCTGATTGGTCTGGGGGCGGGGAGGGGGGCGTGATGATCGCAGGAAGCAGGGACAAATGAAAAAAAGTGAACAAAATGTATAGCTCAATAACAGCTGCATTTCATATAATTAAACAAAAAGAATGAATACAACAAGCAGTAAGCAGTGTTATATAACTTCATCAGACTGCTAATACACAACATGTGCGTCACTTTCTTAAATACAAAAAAAAAGGTATATTTTAAAATCATTTAACACAAACTGATTGATTAATGTTAACAATTTTTCAAAGCCTTATTCTTCAGAATACATTTCATACCATTAATTGTAAGTCCTGGGTGAATCAAATCATCAAACAAAGTAATCCAGTAACATTCTAGGAGTTATTCATACTGGGAAAATATTCACCACTAGGAATCATGCGCAGAGTTTCTAATACATAAAATGCAAAACCTTCACATCTGTTAAAATTAAGTGAATGATTATGCAAAACATTATTCTTTCTACACATTTTATTGGAAAGTGTGCTCATGTACCCATTTGTGAAGCTCCCTAACTGTTTTTCCCACAAAAAGAAAAAGGTTTTTATTGCAATATGCTATGTACCTTACATATTTACAATTACAATCAGCACATATGTACAGGGTGAAATGAAAATGGATGTTCCATGTCTGTGTATTACCTGTCCTTGTAAAACTAAAGGCTTGAGACACATAATAGAATATAACTGGAAGATTATGCTAGGTAACAATGATATAAGCGTCATAGATAATAACTCAGGTTTTGTCTATAACACAGCTATGAATATTACTTTTTGGAAAAGAAACCTGCTAAACATATTAGTATGTCATGAGGAAAGGTACATATTCTTGTGGGATGTATTCCATTTGCAACTATATATCTGTGGATGAGAATTTAAGCATTTAGCATTACAAGACAAAGGTTTTACAGAGCTACTCTGGCAGCTTCTTATGCTTTTCCCACCTTGCTTTTCCCACCTTAAATGTAATCTGTTATGAATGCTAGATATCTTCCTGATGACTGCTAAAAATATATTGTGACAAAGTGTGATGGGAAGAGGTTCAATAGAAATGTGGACAGCTATAAAATACTGCAAGAGGTGAGAAATGTCAATTTCAAAATAGCAACAATTGTTATATAAATTCATGCATTCGTAAATAAACAAATAATTTTGGGCTGTTTTTAGTGAAAGCCTTTAACTAGTTTCCTCTTGCCAGCAAACAATAGACATGAGAAAGAAAAAGAACAGATACTGTAGCCTCAGTTTAAAATAGAAAACAGCAGTTTAGTTAATTATATTAACATGCTCCAAAGCATAGAAAGATGAGAAACATAATCCTATAACTCAGTCTAAGAAATAAGGAAAAGTAATTACAGCAGCATTTCAAATAAATTCTATTATGAATCAGCAGTGCCTTTCTCATTCTAAGTTCATTAAGGGAACATACAAACTTAGAATAAACATTTTGTTAAAACAGATTTCATGATGTATTGCGGAAGCAAACATTTATATTTAAAATTCACATCTTCATTTCCAAAACCTAGAAAAAAAATTGCAATGCATTTGTGTGCACTGCTGAAATGACTAGAAAACACACTAACAACAACAATCAAACTCATATGAATTAAAAACATATCCTCCCTCAAACTACTTAATTTCTTTCTAGTCCAGTCACAAGCCTGGCTCCATTTAAACTTCATCTTCCAAGTTTCCTTAATACACCAAAAAAAAAATATATATATATTTATATATATGCATATATATATATATATATATATATATATATATATATATATATATATACCTTCAAGAAAGAAAAGATCATATCTCTCAGTTCACAAATATAAATAAATAAATATATATATATATATATATATATATATATATATATATATATATATATATATATATACACATACATATACATATACAGTTCAAACAAAAGTAAAAATCATTTGACTTAAAATTCAATAGTTATGTGGCTGCATCTAACAAAATCAAAGCCATTTTTTTGTTTTAATACACTAGAAACAGAAACACTATCACTGATGTCTAGCTAGCAGTTAAAAGTAATTGTCAGGTCAGTTCTCTCTGCTGTAATACATTGTCTATGTCTTCTCCTCTCTCATTCCTTACAGCTCTATCAATCACTAAGAAGTAAATCCCTTGAAATTCTTGCATACTGCAGAATGCCTAAACAAAGTGCTAGTGTTTTTTGAAATCTTAACGTCATGTCTATGCTCATAAATGTGATCTTTAAGCCTTCCGCTGATCTTACCTACATAGATGACTGAGCATGAAACACAAGTGACCTCATAAACAACCCCCATTGAGTCACAGTTACGTGATCCCAGGTATTCTATCATTGTGTCATCCTCTTCAACAATAACATAAGGCCCATCATTAACAAATCTGCAGTATTACATTTACCAAATTTAGGCATTCTAGCTGTGGATCAATAATTTTCAATCTTGTTCTGTCCTTTTTCAAACCAGTTTTTCAAGTTTTTACCTCTATTAAAGGTCACAACTGGTGTATCCCCTAACCTAACCTTCAAGTCCTAAGAAAACATCAGACCCCCAGGTTTTTCTAAGTACATCTTGTATGGGAGGGGTGTCTCAGTTTGAAAGGCAATACTATACACCCTCGTTTGTCATTGTAGTTAGTCACTAATTCCTTTGCCAGGTCCTTATTACTGTCACCTAAAATGGGCAAAATTTTGTTCTCCTCTCTCATAATGTCTTCCTTAATATCATTGAGTAAGGAAGTGGGGTAGATCCTGGCATGGAACATATCAACCAACTTCCACACTTCATTTCTTTGTATGACATCATCACTAGTCATTTCACAATAGGATGTATGGGTAATTCAATTAATTTTTTAGAATTTACTACTGGGTTAGATTATATCAATAAGACATTTTCAAGTAGGATATTTAGGAAAGACACTTTTGTTAACAATTATTTGCATACTTGTAAATGCAACTCTACTCATTCCCCCAGACCGCACAGATACATTGAATGTCACAAGTTATCAAACTTTGAAACAAATACCTTTAATACTCTCCTCTCCAAAAATGAATTGGACTTCTCTGTTTCACCTCTTCTGGATAATGCAGTCAACTCATTCAACTCTACTTTCCTAGGCATACTTAACTCACTGGCACCTCTGTGCACAGTACGTGTCAAAACCAACATATCCCTCTGGTTAACTAATGCCACCCGCTCCATCAGTAGGTTGATAAGTCCTATCCCCCCTAATTCAAACACTAACACCCTTAGAGATCCCCCTGTAGCCAAAATTCTACTAACACCTTCTCTCTTAAGCCAATACTGACCAGCTATATTAAATCTTGATTTTGCAAACTAAAACACTGCTCTGTATCAGCAGATAATCTACCTCCCCTCTTTCTCCAGCTAGCTGCTGTCTCTATAGCCCTCCCAGTTTCTATACTAATTAACCAGTCTATCACAGAATCTAAGTATCCCTTTATCTGGAAAAAAATCTATACCTTACCCATTCATAGAGGAGGTAACTCCATTGAAATCTCCAACTTCAGACCCATTGCCATCCTCTCACCTGTCTCCAAAATACTTGAAAAATGTGTGCATAAGCAAGTCGTGGAACACTTACTTCAGGAAAATCTGTTTACTCCTATACAACATGGCTATCATCCTAAGCACAGTACCACTACTGCCCTACTATCCTTCATCAGTACTATTTCTCAGGCCAGAGACAACAATAAACTCTTATCTTGCTTATTCCTAGATCTCTCTAAAGCATTTGACACTGTGTCTCACTCCTTTCTTCTAGACAAACTCACTAATCTCAATTTCTCCTCCTCTGCTACTGCTTGGTTTCCCAGCTACATCTCTGAACAACTACAGTTGGTAAAATGGCTCCCAGCCCTCACCCATCCACTCTCCATCAAAGTGGGTATCTCCCAAGGATCTGCTCTTGGACCCCTACTCTTTAATACCTTTACTATTCTAGTCTATACCTCCTGCCCTCAGTCTACTCATATGCTGATGACTCTGCTGTCTTCACTATTGCTGATACCCTCTCTGACTTACATTCTATGACTCAGAAATCCTTCAACTCTGTCGAGACCTGGATTTCTCACAACCAGCTAATTCTGAATGCTGAAAAGACTAAACTCTTACTTTTTCTCCCCAAAAGCCTGAATAACCTCAAATCCACGTTTACCATCCAGTCTCTAGATAATGCATGTATCTTAGTCAAACCCTACACAAAATGTCTAGGGGTTATAATAGATGACCAACTGAAATTCAATTTGCATGTCAACAGTTGTATTAAAAAACTCATTAAAAGCTTGGCCTCTTTTATATAGAAATAAAAAGTTTCTATCTAACAAAGCTAAGGTTTCTTTGTCTAATGCCTATCTCCACCTATCTCCACCTAGCCTACTATACAGCTCACAGATCCTCTCTAACCTCCAAACCAGCTTCCTAACTAAATTAGAAAATGGCTATAACAAAGTGGCTAGATTTGCTGCTAATCAAAGTTATAGATCTTGTCACTGTCTCTCTTTAACACACTTAAACTGGTTGGAGTCACCCCACTTGCTTCTCCTCTCCCAGTTTCAGATAATCCACTCTATACCAACCATCTTTCTGTCCTAGCTTGACTCCTCTCATCTCCTCATATACCCCTTCCAGGTCTCTCCAAAGTTCGGACCAAAACCTACTACACATCTATAAACCTAAGAGCAAAATTGAAACCTCTATAGCTACCACCCTTCCATTTCCTGGAACAAGCTCCCACTGGAAATTTGATCCCTTAAACAGCCAAATGCATTCAAATCAACTATGAAAGACTACCTAAAAAGTCTCTGGACAGGTCACCCCCCTTAAACTGTCATTCTCTCATTTTTTCAGTACTCTGTCTCCCTTTTACTGGTTCCTGCCACTTTTAGAGCCATCTATCTACTTCCTCTTAACTGGTTACTGCCTCTTACTCCTTTCTTAAAATACCCTTACTAATATACCACCTGCATATTTTCTCTTATTACCACTACCTGACTGTATCTACAACCATTGCCTTTATCTTTCATTGTTTATATATTATATATGTAAAGTAAACTTTATCACCCTACATATTTTCTAGATTGTACTTTTTTCAACTCAGAATTTTGTATTTCCTTTTGTATATTTTCAACTTAAGTACTGTTAAAGTCTTATTGTTTACATATTTTTTACTGTTTATATCTTAAATGTAAATGTTGTGGAGCTTTTCTCCCCAGGTCTCCGCTGAAAAAGGCCTATCAGCTCAGCCAGACAAATCCAGTCAACAAATATAAAATAAATAAATAAATAAAAAGTCAACACCCATTACATATGAAAGTTGGTGTGATAAAACGACAATTTATTAGACTGAGTAGGTTGACTAGAAATGACAGCATCTATTTGTTGGCTGTAGATCATTTTAAGGGGCTTGTTTTTACATAGAGGGTATGAAATTGATTTCTTGGTAAAATTATACAAGAGGCAACTGATATAAGGCAGGACAAAGCTACGCCCATTTTAAGTTTAATTAAAGGTGAGTTGCTAGATGTAAAAAAAGAGGTCTTGGGATTCAATAACGTCTACACTAAATGTACACTAAGTGTTCACTGTTCTGAGTGAACAGACAACACAGGCATAATTCACACCTTCCTCATAATTTTAGTTTCCCTACTGACTTTCTTGCAACTTTAAATATTGACAGGGATTCACAAAGGTTACCATAAACTGTAGACTACGTGTACACTTAGTATAATCTTTCTGAGTGACTAGAAAACACAAAAAATGTGGTAGGGATGTTCTTGAATACATAATTGTACACTTAGTATGCACATAGTGTAGGCATTACTGAATCTGGCCCCGGGATAAGTATTAATAGAACTAATTAATTTTATGGTAGAGCGTTTCCATTGCCAATCACCTCGGACGTATACAGTATTAAGAAAACATTGGTAGATAACTGGAAAATCATTTTGGGCAATACAAAATTATCTAACATGATAGGAGAAAACCTTTATTTATAAAACAGAGAATAATGTAAAAGATATTTTGAAGATGACAAGGCAACTAAGTCTAACAAAATCTCAAGAGTTTGGAACTTATAGATGTAATAAATGTAAATATTGTAAGTTCATTAGTAATATATCAAGTATGTAAGTAAGAAGAATTGAGAAAAACATATTCTAGAGGTGTAGTTTATTTGGCAACATGTGAGACATGTCAAAGCTATTACATACGGAAAACTATTATAAAATTATGTAAAGGAATTTACAAACACATTTCAGATACTAACAACAAAGATTTCAATAGTTTCATAGCTAAGCATGAAGTAGGGTACAAGAACTTTAGGAAATTTCAGTTATTTTTGGTTGATAATGTCAACAAATGATTATGAAGGGAACTGCAATATGACTTTAGAGTACAAAGAAGCCAAATGGCAAATTAGATTGTCATCTGATAAAAAAAAACAGGACTTAATGAATGTATTACTATTAAATGTTTTTTATTAGCTCAGAGATTATAAATAAGATATAAGTTATTTATTTTATTTTTCAGTAATCATTGGTATTTAATCAGTGTAAATATGAATTTGAGTGTTAAGTAAAGAAAATAGGGAACTTTAAATCTTGAAACAAGCTGCTCCGTATATTTTTTATTGGATGTTAGAAGTCATTTGACAGAGCTTTTTGGTATTTAAGATGTGTGAATAGAGTAAAGTATTGTTTCCAAAGAAGTTCCAGAAATAAAGAAAGGAAGTGCTAAAATCAGTCTTTCAAATCCTCTGGCATGCTTTTCATCACAGAATGCATTTTTTTTTTTTATTGAGTTTTTAGTCTGGCTTTATATTACATAGGCATATAGGCTATAATGAGCTTTGTATGCAACTCAGTCAGACCACTTTACTGATGGAATGTAACATGCAATTATATCATTCATATCTTCACTCTGTGCACCTGTTTCCATATTTTCTAACAATACAGAAAAATAAAAAACTTGCCAACAACTTTTACAGATTCACCAAATGTAGAAACCACGAACAGCACAGATATAAATCCACTTTATTTCCTCTAGCGCCTCTGTGTATGCAGCTTCAAGGAGTTTCCATATTTTACCCATTGTCTTAAAAGTGGACACATTTATATTTTTCTTTCAAGCGGTATAGCAATTATTTTTCTGAGTACTCTAACACATGTAGTGACAGAAGACATTCCATGCTGTTGGGGTAGTTTTGGTGTAGGTGACTTCCTCCTAGGGCTTTTAAAGGTGTGTTTTCATTAGCTAATCTAAGGGAGTGAGGAATGTTTCTTGTATGTATCATGGTATCTATGGGAAAGCAGTAACTATAGCATAGTAGCTTAAATCATTCACATCAAGAGCATCAGTTGTACTGTACTTCATTTTACAATAGCAGTGCAAGCTGTGTGTGTTGTCTTGCCTCTTCCCAGCCTACAGCTAATGAAATGCAGGTCACACACAGTGTTATTGCTATAATGTGGCTTTACTATAGTATTCAGTTTTTGGTATTTAGTACCATAGTTAAAATTTTAAATGTTAGAAAATGTATTTGAATTAAACAAGTAAAAGCAGAAGTTGATTTACTTGTTAAATATAAAATATTTATTTAAATATTTAATTTTATTTAATATTTAAATATACCTGTGATTTGAATCTCCAGGCAATTGTTGCTTGGCATGTCAGCCGTCATAAATGTGACACCTTATGAGTGAGAGATGGTAGAAGTGAATGAGTTAACCATTATAGGATTTGGCTTTAAGGTTTAACCTTTTGTAATACAATGTAATGGAGTTCCCATGCATAAGCTATTTAAATGAAATATCAAATGTTATTTGTTGTAGTTACAGAGTTTTGTATTATATGGAATATTTAGGGCTATAATGGGAGGGCATTATCCCAATATGGCAATTAACTTACTTATTCCTATAGACCTTTTGGCTTCATATGTCATTAGATGGTTGAATCTGTATAAATATTGTAAATGTAGTAGTGTTTTATATGTAGTCAGTGTAGGAGATTGTTGAAAATTAATTGGTGATCAAACAGTATTTGCAAGTGTCTTTGCTACATAATTGCAAGGACAGTATTACAAAGTTACAAACTTAATCATGAACACAAACAGATGAACCTCATGTGAACTTGACTGGGAGCCAGTGTGCTACAAAATAAGGCATGCAAACCAGTTTACAAAACAAGCTACTATGTATGATTTTAAAAATTATTACATTTGATGCCCAACTTATACTTTAAGGTATCTGTGTCCATAATCTTGCCATTCTCAGAAAAATGTTAAATTATATATTAAATCATTCAAAAATAATCAGTGATGCTCTTTTCCTTATTGGTCTCAGCGATATGAGAATTTAATGCCTACAGTTGACGGCAGTAATTCATCATGCTGACACAGAAACACTATTATCAGATATCCCCTAGGTTACCTGTAATAAATGCAATGTAGTTTTTAAGGTAGATAAAAAAAAATTAAGGTATGGTGCGGTAGAGAGCTTATTAACTGTTTCATATAAAATCTCGGAACTCTTTCTACCGTGCTTATACACGCCATTCTGTAAGTACACTCAGGGACATAAAATCACCGGGGAGTTTGCTGATCATGGTTCATTGAACCTGTGACTATGTTATCAAACTAACAAATTCAAAACTACAAAGATTTGGCCAATGGTCCTCTCTCCCCATGCCAGAAACACTTTACAGCTCTCTCCCTGGGTACATGAGTGTGAAGTTTTGCTGTGTTAGACATACTTCCTATTGCAGAATTAATGGTACTGCTTGTATCATGAGTGTGCAGAGGTACATTTTATGGAGATTCCAATGTAACTGATTTGATGATTTGCAGCTCAATGTACATGTAACTCATTGAGGCAATACAAGCCTATTACTATGCCAGGACGTTTAGCTTTAAGCTCTGTTTTCACAAAAGCAAAACAAAAAAGATCACAAGTGATTCTGATATGTCCACTTCATAGCCAGGACCCTGTCTACATCCAGAATTCGAGACACAGGATGAATAATTACAAAAACAAAAACAGAGATGCAAGAAGAAGAGCTGACCCAGTGTGAGGGCAACCAGCAGGTGGAATTTCTTTATTTGTTCTAAAATCTCAGGAATCACTTAAACTTTGAGCATTTAGAAAAAAATTATCAGCGGTTTAAAACATTAGAAATAAATATGTAGTTTTACAAAATTATAAAAATTAAGTAAACTTGGTCACGGAAAAAAAACTCAGTTTATTGAGTCATGATAAGCACTTTTGTGCACTGTCAACTCTAACACAATTCTGTCGGTTAACGTCAACTATTAATCCATTAGCAGGGAAATCTACACCACCACTAATATGTATGTACAAAGATTCCTGGTCTTCATTAATGCGAGCTCTATAGACCAACTAGTTCAAGTCCCAACTAGGGCACCAAAAAATATTGGGTGTAGATCTCACCATTATAGCCCCCCCCCCTTCAGCACCTTCAGTTACATCACTGGTCAAATCTGACCACCATTCAGTAATATTCACTATTATGGTAAAACTAGATCTGCCACAAAACCCCTCTATCTTTTGAGACTACTCTAAGGCAAACCTACTTCAGTTAACTGATGACCTGATGACATTTCATCTCCCTTGTCATCTCAATGAACCAGTCACTTACTCTGCCACAGTTGTAGTTAATGTCTATTCCCACCTCAAAGCATGGACTGAGGTATTGGTCCCCATAAGACACAAATACAATGCCAAGCTCAGGAATTAACCCCCATGGTGGAACTCAGTTATAAACAAACTGTACAATAACGGGAAGAAATTCTTAGACCATATGTGTAAACTTAATACCTAATCATCCATTGGAGAACTAAAAAAAAAAAAATCAATAAAGAACTAAGAAGCAAAATTAAATCCTCCAGTAGTAAGTGTGAGCTGAAAATTGTCAGCCATGCTAAGGATAACCACAGATAACCACTTTGGCTATGTAAGAAACCTTAACGGTAATATCTAGCAATGCACAGTGCTAATATGTAATAATAAGATATACAACATATACTCATCAGCTGAAGACATAGTGGACATATAGGCTGAGAAATGTAACTCAAACTTTACTCCTACAGCCTCCAACTTTCCATAACAAATTAGCAAGCCTATACCACCCCCTCTGATGACTTCTGAGCAAGTCAAGAGTGCTCTCTCCAAAAGCAAAAAGACTTTCTGTGCTGCAAGTGTCCTGATAATGTGCCAGGTTGCCAGCTTGTGAGTACCAGACATTCTGTCATACACTGTATTAAGTCCATTTAATATCAATCTCAAAAATGGATTCATGCCAGAGGTATGTAGAACCACTTTAATCATCCCACTCCACAAGGGGAACATACTACTGGTCCTGGGACACAAGGGGGACCTACTACTGGTCCTGGGAGCTATAGATTTATAGGTTTCACCAGCCTTATCTGGAAAGCAATGGAATGCATCATTATGGAACTTATTAAAAAGGATAGAGGCAGCCTACAAGTAGTGGA
>NC_056736.1:609223065-609290565 GCF_019279795.1 Protopterus annectens | reverse complement strand
GGCTTGTGTGTGGTATTAATAGTGCTGCAGTGAGAAAGACTTTTCTTCGTGACAGTGATTTAATGCTGAGTAAATTTATTGAGATTTGTCAAATCCATGAGGTTACAGAGAGGCACACAAGTATGCTTGCAAGTGAGAAAAGCATAGTTTCAGCAGTCTTCAGAGCAAATGTAGACAGCATGCAACACATGGCTAGCAGAAGCAGGCCTAAGCACATGGCAGCTGCAACCTCTGCTAGTGTGGCAGGTAAAACCCGTAGTTTTCCAGCAAGTTCTAAGACTAGTTCAGTGAAAAAGGCATGCCCAGTGCAGTACAAGGGTGAGTTAGCAAAACCCAAATCAAGCTTTATTGTTAACTGCCACAATTCTGGTGCCAATCTTGAGTCTAAAAGAGCAAAGTGCTTAGCATTTGGTCAGCAATGCCACGAGTGTAACAAATGGAACCATTTTCAAAGTTTTGCAAATCAAGTGAACCCCACACAGTTATAAAGAAGGGTCACTTAAAAAAGCAGGTGATCATATAGAAAGCTGCAACCCTACTTTCTACGTAGATGGTGTATCAGTAATCGGTGAAAAGGTTGATGCCGTAAATTTGTTGGCAAAGAGTGCAGTATTTTGTATTGTCCAGATTAATGGTAAAGTCACTGAGCTCAAAGTAGACACGGGTTCAAAGTGTAATGTTATGTCAGCAGACACTTTTGCTAAAGTGAGAGCTGATGAACAACTCAATGTGGCTAGTAGTGTGAAACTTGTTGCTTACAGAGGTGAAGAAATTCATAACAAAGGCTAGGTAGTGTTTCATATTATTTGGCTAGGAACTGCTACAGCTTACTATTCCATGTAGTCCAAACACCTGTGCAGTCATTATTGGGTGTCAGAGACAATTTGAGAATGAATCTGCTTTCCTTTACCAAAGAAGTCCATAATATAAGCACATGTCCTGGTTCCAAGTTTACTAAAGCTATTTTCACAGAGTATGCTGATGTTTTCGATGACAAGTTAGGCAAACTTCAAGTTGTGTATTAAGTTAGGCCCTGAGATCAGTCCAGTGGTCAGACCAGCAAGAAAAGTTCCAATAGCTATGCAGTATAAAGTCAAAGCTTAGTTGGATAAAATGTTGCAGCAAGGCGGAATTTGTCCAGTTACAGAACCAACTGAATGGGTGTCGTCCATGGTAGCAGCCCACAAAAAAGGCTCAGACAAAATCAGAATATGCATTGACCCAAGAGATTTGAACAAAGCTTTAAAGAGCCACATCATCCTATGTGTACAGTCAAGGAAGTCGCCCTAGTACCGAATGCCACTGTTTTTTCTGTCTTAGATGCAAAGAGTTAATTTTGGCAAGTGATACTTGATCTCAGATCTGCACTACTGACTACTTTCAGTACCCCATTTGGAAAATATAGATTCCTCAGGATGCCATTTGGAATACATTCTGCAAGTGAAGTCTTTCAGAGTGCAATGGAGCAACATTTTTGGATTATCCTTGTGCCATAATAGTAGATGATTTATTGGTTGGATGTAATGGTGAAGCAGAGCATGACAGAAACCTAAAGAAAGTTCTAGACAGAGCACGTG
Organism: Protopterus annectens; assembly: GCF_019279795.1. Lineage (NCBI taxonomy): Eukaryota > Metazoa > Chordata > Ceratodontiformes > Protopteridae > Protopterus > Protopterus annectens. The sequence continues at coordinate 609,288,988 of NC_056736.1, read as the reverse complement.
AAGTCAACTTGAAGCTCAGTCCTCTGAAGTGCAAATTCAGACTACCAAAAGATGCATATGTAGGTCATTTATTTACTAGCATTGGCCTCAGACCAGGCCTGTCCAAGAAAGCAGCCATTCTTGAGAAGCCAGCAATGGATAATGTTCAAGCTTTCCAACGTTTTCTTGGTATGGTCAACTATTTAGGCAAGTTTATACCAGACTTCAGTGAGTTGACAGCACCTTTGAGAGAGCTAACATGCAAAAATGTTGCATGGTCTTGGCTGAATCAGCACCAGAAGGCATTTGAAGACCTGAAGCAGAAAATTGCCATCCACCAACATTAAGATACTATGATGTTAATAAACCAGAAACTCTTTCCTACGATGCTTCAAAATTTGGTTTTGGCACAGTTATTTTTCAAGAGAGCAGACCAGTAGCCTATGCATCTAGAACTCTTACTCAAACTGAAATGCTCAAATTGAGAAAGAACTTTTGGCAATAGTATTTGCATGTTCAAAATTTCATGATTATATAGACTGATCACCACCCTCTAGTCATTATTGTAAAGAAGCCTATGCATTCAGCTCCAGCAAGATTACAAAGAATGATGCTCAAATTGAGTGGTCTATACAAAAGGTAAACTTCTTCATCTGGCTGGTACCTTATCCAGATCACCCAAAAATACAACGGAACAACTTAATGCAGAGAATTTTTACTTTGATGTCATGGAAGTGCATAATTTTTCTACCACGAGACTTGATGAGCTGAGAGATCATACAAAGACTGATCCAGTTTTGCAAAAGCTCAACCACTTCATCAATGTTGGATGGCTCTTAAAGCAATCTAGTGTACTACCTGAAGTGCAAACCTATTTTCTTTACAGAGATGAGATGTTGATGGAAGATGGCATTATTTTCAAAGGTCCTAAAATTGTTGTTCCTCCTTCCTTATAACGTGACTATTATCCGGATTTTGCATCGTGTTCACCCAGGTTCCGAATCTACCAAAAGAAGGGTGAGAGGACTAGTATTTTGGCCTTCTCTAACAAAAGACATTGATAAAGTACTTTCTTCTTGTTCAGTGCGCAATAGTAATAAACCACATTTGCAAAAAGAACCACTTCAGCTATGTCAAGTTCCTGAACTACCTTGGTCAACACTAGCCACTAATATATTCGAGTAGAACAATCAAGATTACTTAATGTCACTAAACTCTTATTCAAACTGGTTTGATATCGATTTACTACCTAACCTAATGTCTAGTACTGTTATCACAAAGTTGAAACGTCATTTCTCAGTCCATGGTAGTCCACACAAAGTTATTTCTGACAATGGTACCCAATTTACCAGTCAGTTGTTTCAGAAATTTGCAAAATAATGGGACTTTCTTTCTGCAATCCAAATTGTAGCTTGCTACAGATCCCCACCATGCCCCAAGATTCTCACTACACCTTTCTAAACATACTGGAAAATATTAATATACAACCAAACACCCTAATACTGGGTGATTTCAACTACCCTGCCATTAACTTGGAAAACTACTCGTGTACCAATACCTTTGCCCAATAGTTCTTGGAATTCATAAATTCCAATGCCCTGGATCAACTAATCCATAGTCCCACCAGTATCCTAGACCTGGTCATTACCAACATGGGAAATCGATGCTCCACACCTATGGTCACCACCTCATTGGTCAGGTCAAACCATAAGCTAATCACCTTTAACCTCCACATCCCACCCCCACCCCCCAGTAAGGAAACCTCCATAAAAAACTTCTCCAAAGCCAACTTCATGCTACTCAAGTCAGAAGTTACAAACTTCATGACACCCATGCAGACGGGAACTGAAAGTTTGACTGCTGAGTCCTACACTAAGGCACTGTACGAGTACATCCACTCATGCATGAATCGTGCCATCCCAAATAGAACCAAGATGCTCTCCTCCAAAAAAAGGAAGCCAATCTGGTGGTCCCCTGCCATAAGCAAACTTTACAACAAAAGGCAGAAACTGTTGCAGAAAAGAGGAAAATCCCAGGATGCAAAAAACTCCCTTACCAGCCTCAGTAAAAAGCTGAGATCCCTCATAAAATCCTCCAAAGCTAGTTATGAAAATAAACTTGCCAAAGATTCCAAAGACAACCACAAGGCATTCTATAACTATGTCAAGAATCTAAATGGCAATGCTCAGATCTGCTCTGAGCTACAACAGAATGGCATTAAATATACTGATCCCAAGGATATTCACAATATCCTGGCAGATCGATTCAGTGCCAACTCCACTCTCCTCTCACCCCCTAAGTGGCCCATCTCAATACCGGAAGATTGCCAAATTCCGGTAATAACGGCCACACAGGTAAAAACACACTCTCCAAAGCTAAGAATACAGTGTCCATGGGACCAGATGACATCCCGGGCTGTGTACTACATGAACTACAAAATGAACTGGCACCTCACCTAAGTGTCATGTTTAATCATACCCTCACCTCAGGCTTCATGCCCACTGAGTGGCGCACAGCTACAGTTATCCCACTCCACAAGGGAGGATCCACCTTGGATCCCAGGAACTACCGTCCGATCAGTCTGATGAGCCTGATCTGCAAGGCCATGGAACTTATTATCATAGAACTTATAAACAAAGACATTGGCAACCTTCAAACACTGGACCCCACCCAGTTTGGGTTCGTGAAGGGCCAATCTTGTCTCCTGAACTTGATTGACTTTTCAAATCGGTCTCCAGAGCCATGGACTAGGTTAAGGAAGTCCACACAGCCTACCTGGACCTCACCAAGGCCTTTGACACCACCCCCCACTCTGGAATCATAGATAAACTTACTAAGCTGGGCATTAATCCCTACATCACTCGATGGGTTGCCAACTGGTTTACTGACAGAACCCACACTGTAAAAGCTGCAGACTCCAAATCCAGCTCCAGACAAGTGACAAGTGGAGTACCTCAGGGTTCAGTCCTGGGACCTCTCTTGTTTGGCATCTACTTCTCTGAAGTACAGGCCAACAGTAAGGGACTCTGGCTAACAAAGTTCATAGATGACTGCAAACTGGGAGCCATTATTGAATCCCCAAATGATGTGGATACTCTACAAAAGGGCCTTACAGAAACAGATGCTTGGTGCCAGAGCCATGGGCTCAAGCTCAGTGCCAAGAAATGTATAGTTATCCCCTTTGGGAAAAAAACATATACCTGTGAATTACTACATAGGTGGCAGTACACTAAATACCGAAAGTGTGATAAGAGACTTAGGGACACGTGGACAGTGGTCTCACCTTCAAAATCCACATTGCCATAACAGTCAGGAAATCCTTCTATGTGGCACACCTCATCACTAAGGGCTTTTCATCCAGAAAAAATGAGGTCATTGTCCCACTGTGCTCATCCCTCATTAGACCAATTATAGAATACAATGCCCCATTTGGTATGTACCTCTCAAGACATCTGCAACAACTGGAAAGGCTGCAGAAATACTTCACTAAAAGAATCACAGGCCTAAAGCAGATGCTCTATGCTGACCGCTTTAAAAAACTCCAGCTATGCTCTGTCACATATTGTCTATTCCGAGGCGATCTCAGCTTAACATACAAGGCCATGTCAAACCCAGAGCTGTTGGACATGGTACACTTAAAGAAATCCCAATCCCTCAGAGCCACATGCTCCAGGGATCTAAACCTTGTCATCACAATAAACAAAACATGCTGGAGGGATAGGTTCCTGACCCAGAGACTCCCCAGACTCTGGAATAGACTGCCCATACATGTCAAGCAGACTGCCTCTTTGGCCCTCTTCAAAAGGAACCTTGATGATTGGATGTGAGAAAGAAAATTCACCCCGGGGATCACATCAGTCACCCTGCTAGACAGGGGTCCAGGGAAGTAAATAATGTGGAAAGAAATAGCCAGGGAATTGTTATGGCTAGGCTTGTATAGGCCCTAGGGCTGATAGCCTAGTACCAACCTATGAACCTATGAACCTATGACTTTGTACATGTTACTAGTAGTCCAAAATACCCACAGTCAAATGGACTAGCTGAATGTGTAGTACAGAGTGCAAAGCAATTACTAGAAAAGTCAAAGTGTGACAATACCAATGTCTTTTTGAACTTAATCTCAGAAACATACCCAGTGATAATACACTGGGCTTGTCTGCTTAGAGACTTCTATCTAGGAAAACTATAACAATATTGTCTATCAGTTTTAGTTTGTTGTGGCCTAAAGCTAAAAACAACAGAACAAACACAGCCCAACTATTCAGAAAACATTCTTTCCAGAAATCCAGCTATGATGAATTGAGCAGATTTCTTCATCCATTGAAAGAAGGAGAGACAGTGAGGATACAAATGGCAAAAAGTTTCGATCGGATTGGTCAAGTAACAGGTATACGTGCTGAGCCAAGATCCTACTTCGTAGAATCTGAGGGTGTGGAGTACAGGAGAAATCAGAGACATCCTCTTCCTGTACCAGAATCATTATCGCAGCATTGTTGCTGTGATGCAGACTCTAGATCTTAAAGCAATTCAGACAATGTTCCTGTTGCAGAACATGTCTTAACTTCTACTTCCACTCCTGATGATGTTCCTGATGTCCCTAAAGCTGAACATTCAACTGAGACAGTCCCAGTTGTTAGACCTAGTTCTAATTTCGATGTCACACGATTTGGTCGTATTTTGAGACCTAGTCTGAAATACACAGCAACTTGGACATAATTGTCTATATGTATTTAGTTCTGTATAATTGCATGACAAAGAATTATATTGTATTAACTGCATGTCAATTGATGTCGTCAATAATGCATGACCATTTCTCAAAGAGGGATGTAGAATAGTGTGTGTGTTGTACCTTTAAGAACTATTTCAAGGACAGCACGTGCATATAAATAGCAAGCACGTGCTACCTTCAGTGCCATTTTGTGAGTGCAGCCAGAGAGTGAGCATGTATGAGTGCGATAGCTAGTATGTTTATAAGTTTACCTAAGTTAGATAGTTTCATAGGTTCATAGGTTCATACTAGGCTATCTGCCCTAGGGCATTTATAAGCCTAGCCAGAGTATGTTTGGCTTTCGCCACCCATTTTAAATTAATTTTGTTATGCCCTTTTTCGAGGTTAGTATACTGTGCCTCTGTCTAACAGTGACACAGAAGTGATACCTGGGGTAAACCTACGATCTCCCATCCACTCATCAAGATTCCTCTTGAAGAGAGTCAATGAGGGACTCTGCCTAACCTGGACTAGGATTTTTATTCCAGAGTGAAGGGAGTCTCTGAGTTATGAATCTGTCCCTCCAGCATGTCCACTTAATGATACTGCCTGCCCCCTATAACCCCCAGACCTTTGCCAAACACAAGCTGACCATACCTGTATGACAACACAAAATAAGCTAAAAATGTAAACTGAATGGCTCTAGAAAGACATGAGAACATTTATTTATTTATTTATTTATTTATTTACCATTTGTATACAGTGAAAGACAGACTGGGAAAGAGCCCATTTTCAGTGGAGGCCCAGGGAGAAACACCCCAAACGTATTAAAATTATTTCAAAGAAAAAGAGGTGAAAATTTGAACAGCCTTCTGGAAGAAGTAGTAGGCCATAAATAGCAACTGTATTCAGAAATGCATGCAACAGGTATAATACAAAAACATAAATTAACAAAATAAAAGCATGAGGTAAACATGTAAAACATGTATTTGTAGGGAAAAGATAAGCACTTCAGTAAACAATGTGTAAGACCATATTTCCCCCCACAAATGTGACAGATAAATAAGTCTGGTCTAATCTAGCAGAACTAGTTGGTCAGACAAGGCTGCCTAACTTGCAATCATAAATAATAAATTCAAACCAAAAGAAATGGTCGCTGAAACATGGCAGAAAGCAAAAACAAGATCAGACTTTATTAGATTAAAATAAAAATAGTAAGCGCTTTCACGACTGCAAAGATTGCATCTGAGCAAGATTCCCATTTTGTCTAGGGTGGGTGGGCTAAGAATTTTTTTCTAACAATCATAAAGATCTGTATTTCTGCATATGGAAATTGTCGAGAGGAATAGAAATAAGGGCAGGCTAGAACAGATGAACAGTTGGAGATGCTGGACAGGATAACATGCTATGAAAGATAGTAGTGACATCAAAAGCACTGCTAGACAGTGAAAAAGTTGCAAAATACTTGAACTAGTAGATTCAGACTATCTGGGTATATTCTACAGTACAACAAAGAATGTATCTCCCACCACTACTTAAATTTCTACAAGGATACTCCTTAAATGAGCATACAAGGTGGAGCAATAAAACAGTCAGTAGCAAGTTTTATTAAGAGTTTTAAAACTGAAAATGCTTGGGCTGTGGACATTCATACAATAACATGTTTGTCTCCACACAATAAAATAACTGGGGAATACTGTCCCTTCTTTAATTTACAGGCAGATCTTCTGCTTATCCCATACCAAAATCATTATTGTTACACCTCTATATAAAACACATATTTATAGAAAGGCAAGTGCTTCAATAAACAGTATACACCGATACATTTTCTCAAACAAATGCAAAAGAAAACAAATATGTTCTAATCTAGCAGAATTAGTCAAACAAATCTATGTGTCGAATGCCATTGCAAATCATTCTGAAATGTTACTGTTCATTTTTTTCCTTGAATTCATCTTTACTTTATCAAAAGGACCATCTAATAAAAATCTATAATTTTAATTATTGAAAGTAGGGGTCAAAAGTATTAAATAATGTTAGAAGCTGTAGTTACAGACTTGCTTCTGTTCAGAACATACAAGTTATCACACCAACTTATTCTTTCACTTTCTATTCTAAATGGGTATTGCTGATATTAAAACAGGCCTCTGATATTGGTCCTTTATCTCAGATGATTTCAGGTATATCCCTGAATACAGAGATACAAATTTGAAGTCTATGAAGCTAGTACTCTGACTCTTTCAAGAGAGTCTTGGAAAAATTATTTTGAAAAATGAGATGTTGAGAATTCAGCAATACATAGGTAAATTGAGATGAAATTAATCAAAATAAGGAGACTACAAAACAAAACTCTTAGGTTTAATCCTCTACTCTTGACTAAATGAATGTATATGAGTGTATTGCCTCTTCAGGAATGAACACAGCCTTCGTAACTTTCAACTATTCCTCATTTTGCAGAATGACCCTGATTTTGCCTCATATGTTTGCCCATTTTCTCATGATTTTTTTTTTTAATTTCTGATAAATCACTGAAGATTACAATCAGTCAACAATGCCAGACACTAGAGTTTCACACTTCCTGTTCTTCAGAAGATGCTTGTCGATGCAAAACCTGATGTTTTTTCCTAATGTTTTAAGCAAATTAAAATACTATTTAAAAATGTGCTTGATTTTGGCTCATTGTACTCCCATTTATTTTGGCTTTGTTCAGAATTCCTGAGCAATGAAGTTGAGAGATATGACAGATGTGGCAGCCTCATTCATAACAGCTACCATAATAACTGCTGTAGTTATTCCACATAAACGTAGCTGGTATCTCTCTGCACTTACATTTTGTACTTCTTTTAATATTTGGTCAAAACAAGACCATTAGTAAAAGAGACACAGATGCCATTTAGAACAGCTACGTGTTACAAACGGATACATCTGACCGGCATTGGAAACATTCATAGTAATGCACTCATTTCTGTAACTACAAGCCTGGACAGTCAAAAAGAGTTGATGTAGAAGTAATCAACATTTAGTCAGCAAGTTGGAAACTTTTAAACAGCAACATTCTTATTTTGCTAGGGTTAGCAGTAGGATATGTTACAAAGACATAAGGACCAATTTGAAATAATGGTAATAAAATTATATTTCACTTAAAAAGAAAGCAAAAAAATATGCAGAGACCTTCCTCTTTTAGTGCGTCCACACCCAAATTAATCTGACCTGCTAAGATGGCATACAACACTGAGCATGTGCAGGTTTGGAAAATTGCTGCATGTTTGGACTTCTTAAGGCATTCTTTTGTAGCTTGCATGCATTTGGTGACAATGCACTATGTACCTGAGGCCTGAATTAATTATTTGTGGTGTACACCCCAGTGCAAAACATAGCAATACAGAAACAGATACAACTTGGGAACATCAGACTACTGTCTAACAGACATTTGAGAAACTGGCTGAGGTGGTATCTCATATAAAGCAAACATGGGTATAGTCATCACCATTTACATAAGGGGAGCAGCACACACTGCCAGATGATAGCAATGATTTCATGGTTGTAAGGGTCATGGGAAGTGGATGAGGTAGACACTCAGGTGGGTAGGAAGTTGAGGGAAGCCAATCTTGGAGCAAACCTTCCACATCATGAATGTTGGTCTGGTATACCATGGAGCCCTGAAATACCAATGCTAGATTCATTCTTTATGGCAAACATTATAGCAATTTTATAGCCTATACAGAGACAAATTGCATCTAGAATGCCAAGTGTGGCCACACCTAGATGTGGCACCCACATAACTAGCAGGAGATAGGAAATGTATAGAGCTACAAAAACAAAGTGGTCTGCCTCATGAGGCATCCTAGTGATGAGGCCAGATAAGTGTAATGGGCCAGGACTATGGGACTGGCCATGCCTTCAAATGGTGACTGACCTGCCAGGGAAGATAATCATGTAGTCTCTGGAACAGTTGTGCCATCTGTGTAGCCCTAGCCTGCAGGCATACACCACCATAGCTCTCATCCTCTTAGCCCAAAAATTCTGGACAAAACCAAAAATAATGGGGGGACAAACTCACAAAAACAGGAAGACATTTTAAATATTGCTCTTATAAACTTAGAAAGATGCTAGAATTAAAGTTCTTGTGTTACCACACATTTTCGGAAGGACATGAAATCTAAAACTCAAGTGATTGTCATTATATACAGAATTCAGTCCTCACTGTTTTGCACAAAAATCCAGAAAACCACAAATTTTATGAGAAACAGACTAAAAATATGAGTAAAAATCTGTACATTCTGTGAAAATCTGGACAGCTGAGAGGAATGCCCACCACACATTTGGATCCTAGTATGGCCACATCCTGCATGGCCTGTACAGGTACAGTGGTGAAAATTTGACAGAAACTTCATGGATGCACCAATGGATGCCATGTTGGCTATCAATGACTTTAGAAAACATGTTATTTCTAGGTATCCATAGAAACACAATACTCAACATTTAAAAGTGAAAATCTGCAATGAATGAAAAGTTAGAGGACTGTGGTAACTGATCCAGGTTTACTAATATTAGAATTTTTGGCCTGCCTAAAAGTGTAGAAAGAATGGGATTATGATACATTTTTGACTGAGTGGCCTACATCCATGTTAATGCTGACTATGATATGGCTGGCAGAGAGAAATAGCATACTGATCATTGACAGCCAAACCATTACAGCAAGGTAGCAAACCAAGGACTGCCATAATTAAATTTAATAACTTTTTAAATAAACAGGAAATGACAATTACATGGATGAAAAGTACTGTTAGATTTAATGGGTTAATTTCTCTTTTTAACCTTGATTACTCATATATAATGATCCAGCAGAAGAAATAATTTCTGCTCTTAATTAACTATTTTAAATACAAGAATGCCAAGAGCTCAACAAGATGCAAGCTTGATTAAGAATGACTCTAAAAGGTAAAATTATCTCATACACTTTTGTCAATTAGGTTGCCAATTTTTGCAAACATGATTTTAATAACAGTTCCTACTGTGCTGATTCTGTGAGAACTCAGTCTGTCTAAGATGCATTTGAGGTTACAAAAAAAGACTAAAAGGAATATCAGGAAAATACATGTTGGAAAATTAAATCCCAAAAACAACTCATTCTGGTAAAAGAACAGCTGAAATCCTTTTTATCTTGTGTCCTCATAGAATGTGCAAAATCTAATTGCATCACCATTGTAAGGGATACGTATAGACTGCTAAATTAAGTTATGATGCAGTTTTATCATTTAAATGATTGCCAACAAACAAGTTACTGACTTCTAAGACAAATCTTATTTTTGATCAGATTTTCTTAATACTAGTAGATGCTTATTTTCTGGCACATATTCATTCTCTACTTTTTGAAAAGCATTAGTACAGACTAGTGAGAGAGCTAAATATGAAGAGCTGAAGCTCAGAAGTCTGCAAATTTATCTGTTTTCATTATGGATGAAAGGTTTCTTTTTTTTTCTAATATCTGTTAATAAGTTTTCTCTTTATCTGGTCTTTCAATAAAGATCAAGTTTTAACTCAAAATGCATTGTGCGTTGTTTTAACCAAATGGTTATGGTTCTGAGATGTTTTCTCCTTTTTTAACTATGAACAATTTTATCATGTGAAGAATAGGAGTCAGGAATCCACACCACAGTACTTTAATTAAGCGCTTTTGTCTCGTAGTAGAAACTTCATCAGAATACATAATACTCAAACCCCACCTGTTATAAATCCCCATAAATGATGACATAATTTCCTTTCATTTAATATTAAAGCAGTATTCCTACATTAAAACCTTATTCCTACTAATTAATATGCTGCATATGTTGATCTTTTTGTACATGATGAAACTTCTCTTTTTGCTCAGGAACCAAAGCCTATTTTTTAACATCACACATCTACATAAATACAATAATTTACTACCATCATGTGCAATGTGCAAGCGTACAGATATAATAATGTTGTTGTGTCTTTCGGCTTTTCCCGGTTAGGGGTCGCCACAGTGGAACTCCGGTCCGCTAATGACTGGCAGTAGATTTTTACATGCCGAGTTGCCAGCTCTGATGCACAACCTTCAACGAAGGTGTGCCCATTCACGCATGTCTCCACACAGAAGACGCTCTAGCTGAGAATCGAACATGACAACGTAAATTAGAATACAGATAAGGATTAAATATAGGATGTAAAAATAGAGTATAAGGGTTTCAGAAAGAGCAATATTTACATAAAATGTTGTGCTTTTAACCTTAAAATTGAACTGATCGAGATGGCACTATTTAAACCAGGGGGCTCTGAAGCGTTGGTTCTCAGTTGCCACCTCAATTCTTTTTGTTCTAAAAAATCATTAAGTGGGCCCTCTCTCACCCACAGCAGCCTGGTCTATAACTGTAAAATTAAATGTATGTAACTCATGTAAAGCAATATGGATGGCTAAAACATTTTTCTTGTCCTTTTTACTAATGTCATAGTTGTGCTTATATATTCGTGTCCTTAAAGTATTGATGGTTTTCCCTGTTGCTTAATTCATTTAATCCTGGTTTTACATATATATGCATTAAGTAACATCTGCTATTTCAAGTCCTTTAACACTTACTAGGTCTCAACATCACCTCTTTACACAGTACTCTTGGTGTGAAGGATTATATACTGGAAAAACCACAAGAATATTAAAAAATGTAATATAGGAGCACTTATGTGCCGTGACGATCGGTAGTATAAATAATGTGCAAGATAAAAAAGTGTATAGTCTTTGTTTTTAGATGTGGCTGATTGATGGCTGTAAAAAATAAATGTAATATTATTAATAAGAATAGTAGTAAAAAAGGTCTCATAAAAGAATCAAAAAACTAATAAGCTTATGCACCAAAGCAAACTTGATATGGTTAAAAATGAGATAAGTTAAACTATTGACTTATTGGGAATTAGTGAACTACATGAACAGGAATTTATCATTTTATATTTCATAATCACCAGTCTTTCTACTGTGGTTAATAATCTGGCAGAAGAAATGGAGTACCACTCATGCTTAATAAAATGGTGTCAGAATCAATGCTTGCTTACATCTCCAAAAACGAAAGAATGAGCTCAGAATACAAGGCAAAAAAATAAATAAAACTGAACATTACAATAATACATTTTTTGCTCTGATCACAGATGCTAAAGTGGTTGAAACTGGTTTTATGAAGATCTGTAGCACCTTCTGGAAATAATGTCAAAAAGATACTACATTCAAAATTCTTGATTGTAATGCTAAAGTTGGTATTCAAAAACACCTGGAATAATGGGCATGTTTGGCCTTGGAGTATTGAATAAAGTGTGACATAAACTAGGAAAATTCTGGCAAATTAATTAATTGGCTATAGCAAACATTTTTGTTCAGCAAGAGATAACTTCACTGATAGATATCAACAGACAGTCAGTACCAGAATCTGATTAATAGCATTTTTTGCAGTCAAATATTAAAGAGCTATATTCTGTTAGCAAAAGTAAAACCTGGAACTAATTGTGGTTCAGACCATTAGCTTTTGTTGCAAAGTTTAGAACTAAATTAAGAAAAGCAAAAACAAAAAAAAAAAAACTCAAGACCAATTAGGCATGAGCACAAAATATTCCAAATTAATTTGTAGTGGAGGTAATGAACAGCAGATCTAAGGGATTAGACCTGGTATAAAGATAATCTGAGCATCTATGGATAAAAGGTTGCTATAATGTCAAGGAGGTGGCAACATAAACTATTCTAAATAAAAAAAGATTAAGATGGTATGATAGCTGTTTCTGGAGAGCTTAAAGTAGCCAAGAAAAAAGAACAGCAAAAGGTAATGGAGACAGAGAAAATATGTCAAATGGAATGCAGAGTTTAAGTAAAGGTCGCACAGAGATAAGGGGGCATATTTAAATGATCAGTGCAAATAAATGGAAGAATGGAATGGAATGGAAATCAAGCAAAAGATCTCTTTACGAGAATTGACAACATTAACTGCAACATCTTTTAAAAATGAGCTAGATAAAAGATAAAGATGGGACAGGCTTAGCAGAAGACATTAAGAAAATGTAGCAGGAATATACAAATGAATGGCATAGTAAGGTCACTGATACATACAATGGAACGGTCTCTCATCTTAAGGGAGCCACCCAAGAGAGTAAAATCAAACTGGCCCTATTAAGACTTATTAATGACAAGTATACAAGTAAATGGAATTACCACTGAATTGTTTCATAAGCTGCAAAATTAATTTGTTGCAGTATTGCTTGGAATTTGTCAGCAAATTTGAATAGCAGAAAAGTAGCCACTGGGATAGAAAAAAGCAGTTTATATTCCATTCCCAAAAGGGTTAATGCTAAAGGGTGCACACGTCATTGAACACTTGCACCTTCTTCACCTGCTAACAAACTAATGCTGACAATCCCAAACGTTAACCTTCAGCAAAAAATGAATTGAGAACTGACAGATGCAAAGGCTGATTTTAGAATGCCAGAGGTGCCAGAGAACAAACTGCCAACATCTACAGGATAATAGAGAAAGCTAGGGAGTTCCATAAAAATATCAATTCCTGCCTTATTGCATACTCTAAAGCCTTAGACTTTGTGAGCAATAACAAACTGTGGAAAGTTGTAAGAGAAAGGGGAATACCAGGTCACCTTATTCATCTCTTGAGGAATTTGTATGCAGGGGAAGAAGCAACAGCTAGAAATGAATATGGAATAGGTTACAGTTTCAAGACTTGAGAAATGAGTGCAACAAGGCTGTTTATTGACACCTTTATCATTTTGTTTGCACAGTGAATATATTGTGAAATGCTGAATTACATTAATCATGTGCTGGAATCAAAATTGTTGAAGAAATATTGACAATATCAGGTATGAAGATGATGCCGCTCTTATGGCTGAAAGCAAAGGAGAGTTGAAGTGTGTGTTAATGAAGGGAAAAGTGGAAAATGCAAAAGCTTGTCAGCTGTTCAACTTCAGAATTCTAATATTATATCAACTAACCCCAGCAATTCTTTGCAGGTAGATGGGAAGAAGTGGAGGTAATTTCAGATTTTATATTCCTGGGTTCAACAATCTCTACAGAGGGTGACTATAGCCATAACATTACAATATGCTTTCATCTTGGAAGGAGATCTATGGCAAATTTGTGTACAGTTTTAAAGACCAAATAGTCAACAAAGTCAAGTCTATAGTTTTCCCAGTGATAGCATATGGCTACAAAAGTTGGACTATAGCTGAGGGCATATGCTGAAAAAATGTATGTTTTTGAACTATGGTGTTGGAGAAATCTTTTGAGAATTCTGTAGACTAGTAGAAGATCAAGTCAGTCAATACTTAAGGAAACCAACCCAGACTGATCACCGGATGGTCTGATAGTAAAACTGAAACTCAGTTGTGTTAGCCACATAATTCACAGACAAGGTTTGTAAGAGACAATACTGCTGCTTATCATAAAGAAATCAGGGCATCAAAGACTAAGATGGATAGATATAAGCACTGAAGTACTGAATATGAATTTACAAGAATTTAAACAACAGTTGTTGACAGGCACGTCTAGTGGGATGAAGTCCTTGAAGCCATGAATATACTTGCACTTGACTTAATGACTAAGCAGCAATAATTGATAAGTCCATTTTAGGAATTATATTAATATTGAACAGATACTAATGCTTATTTTGACTATTTTGAAAAATGTCCAAGGGAAATACTGAAACTTAATCTGTTAAGGCAATTTAGAATTTCAAATATTGATGCTTTATTAGCAGAAATCGTATTAGGATATTTAATATTAGAAATTAGTGCTGTTGTCAGCAATTTTTGAGAAATAATAAATGTTGTTTCTTTTCCTGAGCAAAATGTCTGCTTAATTTCTTACAATTTTTCTTTCTATTAGCTTTTTGGTAAGAAGATTCTTTACATGTGTAATTACTGTATGAATATTATTTCAAATAATTTATCTTTAACTACACCATATGTTGGTAATTGATGGAAAACAATTAAGTGCATAGACATTAATCAGGCTCACTCTCTTGTTGGTATAGGTTACTTAGAGATAATGTCGATTATCTTCTGAGTCCTTTTGGACCCAGCACCTTGTAACTCCACCTCCTTTTCAGACTTAAGATAATTCTCCTGGAAGGTTTGGCATGCCACTTTTTTAATTTCTGTAAACATGAATACATTTTACCCTAATAGTCTTGATCATTACGAAGAGTGGTTGGATTCCCATAATGCACCTGTGTGTTAAATGTATTAGTCTATGGCACTCAGAAGAGGTAAACATAACTGATTCTATGAAATTATAGGGGGCTGTTTTTTCTAACCATGTAGTTTTATCACATGCATTCTTATTTCATAGTATAGGGACAATTACAATAAAGTGTAATGGTCTGAAAAATGTCTAATGGTCTATGTTTTTTAGGATATGGTTGGTAATGATGCATCACCACCAAGAATAGGTTCATAGGTTCATAGGTAGGTACTAGGCTATTGGCCCTGGGGCCTATACAAGCCCAGCCAAAAAGGTACCCTGGCTTTTGCCACCCAAGAAAATGATTTTCCTGTGCCACTGTCGAGCAGAGCCACAGAGGTGATCCCCGGGGTGAATTTCCTATTTCCCATCCAATCATCAAGATTTTTCTTGAAGAGTGCTAATGAGGAGCTTTGTTTGATATAGATAGGTAGTTTATTCCATAGTATGGGAAGTTTCTGGGACAGGAATCTATCCCTCTGGCATGTTCTGTTTATTGTGGTGACAAGGTGCAGGTCCCTAGAGTGTGTAGCTCAGAGGGATTGGTATTTCTTTAAGTGGAGCATGTCCAGCAGCTCTGGGTTTGACATAGCTTTGTATGTTAGGCAGATATTGCCTCTGAGTAGGCGATATGTGACGGAGTAAAGCTGGAGATGTTTATTTTTTCTTCATATAACAATTGATGTGTCTGATAGAGATTTACTGCTTCATTATAGGAGTCTTTTTTATTCTAATTTATTTTAGGGTTGGGAGGGTGGCCTAATGGTTAAGGTATTTACCTTACAAACACAAGGTGTAGGGTTTGAGTCTCACAAGGGATAATTGGCTAGGCTTAAAATGGCTCGCAAGAGCAGTTAGCCTAGTACTAACCTATAAACCTAATAATTCTATTACCTGAATAGCTTATGTTGAAAATGTTACTGCTGTCTATTCTTTATTATGTGACTGCATTTATTTTTTAATGCTGTGCCTAACTGGGATTCCTTTTCTTTCTTTTCTCCATTTCAACCCCTTCTTTGTCCTCTACCCTTCAGGTTTAACTTTTTGTTGCAAAACTGCGATCAAAATGTAAAGAAAACATGCTTCCATAGCTGCAAATGTCAGACTACACAAATTCTGCATTATATGAGTCCATGAAGAAATGTGAGTTTTGGCTGGCTAACATCTACCTGAAATCAGCTGGACGTATAAGTAAATTTAAGTACACTTTTATCTGCTCTTTTGCATATAGTACTGTATTTAATTTATTTATTTATGTTTTTCACTGAATATTAACTCAACTGAAGTTGTGGCTGTCTCTATACAGTTAGTTTCCCACCCACTCTCCCTGTTCTTGTTTTGGTATTAATGTTGGTGGCTGTGAAATTGCCCGCCCCTCTTGTAGATTTGTATTTGGATGCTCCTTCTGGGCCCATCTCATTTGCTCACTCAACTGAGTACAGTGAGATCGTATTCTGATTTCAGGCACTCCTACTGGGTACAAAGAGAGCATTTGGGAAGGACAACCCCTGTAGCCTCTTAATCCTGCTCTGTTCCTTCCCTCAAAAAAAAAAAAAAAAAAAAAAAAAATATATATATATATATATATATATAATTCATCTGCTCTTACTGTAACTGTCTTAGTTGCTCTTCTGTGTGCTATCTGTTCAATCACTCTTACTCTGCACTTATTACTGCTTGTTAGGAGCCTTCTAATTTACTGCCTTCTGCACTTGTTTTTTAGTCATTTGTTAATTTAATTGCATTTATTTGAACTGTATTTGCTGTAGTGTTGCTACACGCTTGGGTGTGCTGGCCTGCACTACAATTTGAATTGTATTTACTGCTGTTTTAGTTGCTTTTCTGTAACCAAAAAAAAAAAAAAAAAATTATAAGCTTGTTTCCTGCCTTTCCTGTAACTAGTCAAGTCCAGATACAGATTTGCTGTATCCAGGACTGTTGGTAAGCTTCTGAGCTCCTCCAAGCCTTTCTGTGTTGGAGGGAAGCCTTCTAGCTTATCAGTGGGAGTGATAAGCACTAGGTAGCCTATCTACCATGGGAAAATTGGGTTTTGGCCCTGAAATTGTAGTTCATTGACCATTTGGGCAGTTTTTCCATCTCTTTCTACTTTCTGGTTAAAAGCCCATTTTACGTTTGGTCCCCGCCGTTCCTATAACTAGTGTAATCCAGGTACAGATTTGCTGTATCCAGGACTTTTGGTAAGCTTTTGAGCCCCCCAAGCCCTTCTGTGTTGGAGAGAAGCCTTCTAGCTTATCAGTGGGAGTGGTAAGCACTAGGTAACCTATCTACCACAGGAGGAGTGGTTTCTGGTCCAGAAATTATAGTTTATTGGCCATTTGGGAAGCTTTTCCATCTCTTTCTACCTTCTGATTTAAAAGCCTGTGTTTGTGCTTGTTTCCTACCTTTCCTCTTACTAGTCAAGTCCAGGTAAAGATTTGCTGTATCCAGGACTCTTTGTAAGTTTCTGAGCCCCCCCCCAAGCCTTTCCGTGTTGGAGAGAAGCCTTCTAGTTTATCTGTGGGAGTGGTAAGCATCAGGTAGCCTATCTACCACAAGAAGAGTGGTCCCTGGCCCCAAAATTGTAGCTATTGGCTGTTTGAGCAGTTTTTTTCCATCTCTTTCAACTTTCTGGCTTGAAAGCTGCACTTGTGCCTGTTTCTTGCCTTTCCTATAACTAGCCTTGTCCAGTTACAGAGTTGCTGTATCCAGGATTGTTAGTAAGCTTCTGAGCCCCCAAGCCTTTCTGTGTTGGAGGAAAGCCTTCTAGCTTATCAGTGGGAGTGGTAAGCACTAGGTAGCCTATCCTCCACGGGAAGAGTGAGTTTTGGCCCAGAAATTGTAGTTTATTTGGCTGTTTGGGCAGTTTTCCATCTCTTTCAACTTGCTGGCTTAAAAGCTTACATTTGTACTTGTTCCCCACCATTCCTGTAACTAGTCTAGTCCAGGTATAGATTTGCTGTATTCCAGGACTTTTTGTAAGCTTCTGAGCCCCCCAAGTCTTTCTGTGTTGGAGGGAAGCCTTCTAGCTTATCAGTGGGAGTGGTAAGCATTAGGTAGTCTATCTACCACAAGAGGAGTGGTTCCTGGCCCAGAAATTGTAGCTATTGGCCATTTGGGGAGTTTTTTTTCCATCTCTTTCAACATTCTGGTTTAAAAGCCGCACTTGCCCTTGTTTCCCACCTTTCCTGTAACTAGCATAGTCCAGATACAGAGTTGCTGTATCCAGGACTGTTGGTAAGCTTCTGAGCCCCGCAAGCCTTTCTGTGTTGGAAGAAAGCCTTCTAGCTTATCAGTTGGAGTGGTAAGCACTAGGTAGCCTGTCTACCACGAGAGGAGAGGTTCTTGGCCCAGAAATTGCAGTTTATTGACCATTTGGACAGTTTGTCCGCCTCTTTCAACTTTCTGGTTTAAAAGACCACATCTGCGCTTGTTTCCCATCTTTTCTGTAACTAACCTACTGGGTAGCACTAGAAAGCCTTAGACTGATACAAGCATTCTAGCTTAGGAGAGGGACTTTGGAGTGATTAAGTATCAGTTTTCTGTACTTTTTTGCTGTACTTAACTGTTTTCCACCTAAACACAGATTTTACAGCATTTATTGTGATTTAAAAGCTTGTTTTTTTTTTCACATATTGTACTTATTTGACTGCCTGCACTTTTAAAAAGTTGTTTTTTGTTTAAATAATTTGTGATGGCTTAGTGGTTAAGTGCTGTGACTATAGTGTATGGGGACCTGGGTTCAAAACTTGTAAGGGCTCTTTCTTTAGGGTTGGGAGGGTGGCCTAATGGTTAAGGTGTTTGACTTACAAACACAAGGTGCAGGATATGAGTCTCAAAACGGATAATTAGCTAGGCTTACAATGGCTCGCAAGGGCAGTTTGCCTAGTACTAACTTATGAACTGTTGTAGGCTACACACTAAAGTGTGATATCATTTGTCGTTATTTAAAGCTGTTTTAAGTGTATTTTTTTATTGTTTTTGCCTTATCTTTTAAAAAAAAAAAATTCCTTGTTTCCCGCCTTTCTAAGCTAGTATAGTCCAGTTTTCAGGCTACTGCTGAATTCAGGGCTGTGGTACTAGTTTCTAAGTTGCCCATACCTTACTTGGATAGAAGGAAGTTTCTCTGTTCACCTGTGAGAGAGGGGGGCTTTGAGCAACTTATCTGTCCCTGGAGGAGTGGTTTAAGCCCAGAAGTTAATAATTTATTGGCCATTTTGGGCTAATTTCTCTCTCTTTTATTTCCCTACTATAAAAATCGCATTTGCACAGTTTTGCGCACTGGGCGGTGCCGGTTAGCTACGGTTAAATTATTCCCAGCTCCACTAAGTCTCCTCTTCAGTTTTTCCCTTGAAACTAGTTTAACTCTCAACCTAAACACTCAAAAAGCATCTTACAGCCCAGCACTTGCACAGACCTAATAGCAAGCACTAATATACCCTGGCACTGATTGCCGAGCAGGGCAAGGCTCTTTATTCACACCTCACCAACCAAGCAACTAAGCAGCTCACCCTACTATTCAGGCATTACCAAAGGGCAACTTCAGGTGCACTCTCCAGTCCAGCTGGTGAATCTGGGTATCCTGAGGCAATGTTACAACTGCCTCATGTACACAGACAACCCTCTCCTCCTACCACGAAACACTAACATATGCGAGAGATGCAATTATACAGCCAAACTTGAAGCTAAGATGTCTCCGCCCACGACTGAAACAGACAGTCAAGAGGAGAAGGTTAACACTTGCACCACAACTCCAGCCGCACACAGACCTACTAAAACAGCACTGGCAAAAAATACACATAAATACACAAAATCATACTCGGAGGCTCTAAATAAAAACCTGCAAAAGCATCAGAGACCTCCAAAGCAGACACCCAAACAACCTGCACTTCCTGTCACAAACCAGACAACACATAAAACACAAATTCAGTGTGCCACACAATCACAGCCCTTAAGGCGAAATAACATACCTAACACACTAGTAATAGGTGACTCTATAGTCAGACACACTGACATCCCACTCACTAGGCTGGACAAACAGAAGGTTACTGTTAACTGCCTGTCGGGAGCCAGAATCCGCCACATAACACAAGCACTAAGGTCACTCCAGAACAAGTACAAATATGACTCTGTCATTGTTCATGTTGGCATGAATGACCTGAGATGTACCTCCTTGGACTACATGAAAAGAGACATGGAAGAGCTCTCTGATCATGTAGCCCAGGCTGGTATGACCCTGACCCTGAGTAGCATCCTGCCCTCACCAAGAGTGATACCTCAGTATAAAGAAAAAAATATCTATTTCAACAATTGGCTAAGCTTCTGGTGTCATTCAAAGGGGATCCAGTGTCTGTCAGCCTGGGACAACATTCTCAACAGGCCACGTTGCTTCGCAAGAGACAGCTTGCACCTGTCACCCCTAGGCTTTCAAATACTGGCCAAGGCTCTTGCTGCCCCCATAGTACCTTTTTTAGGCAAGGCTCAAAAGTCAACCTACCTCTGTAAACAGCACAATTAACAAAAAACTGAGAGTTATGCTACTCAACGCCAGGAGTTTTAATCTCAAAATGCATGCGCTCGAAGCACTCCTCATTATGGAGAATGTCGACATCTGTGCAGTAACTGAAACCTGGTTCAAGGCTCCAGAGAGCACCCCAGGACTACTGGGATACAACTCATACCACACCCTTTCAGCCACAGGACACGGACCGAAACACAAAAGGAGGGGGTGTATCCATATTCATCAAGGATACCTACACCTCCAGGTTAGTGGCATAGCATGATACCTCTGAGATCATCCATGTGCAACTAACATCAGGCAAATCTGCAATGCAAATTGTGGCCTGCTACAGATCACCCTCCATGACCCAGGACCACCACTCCACCTTTCTGGAGATGCTGGAAAACATGAAGGTCCTACCGAACACTCTGATATTGGGCAATTTCAATTACCCTACCATTAACTGGGAAAACTACTTGAGTACAAACTCCCAGGTCCAGCGCTTCCTGGAATTCATCAACTCAAATGCCCTGGATCAGCTGGTAAACTCCCCTACCAGAGATGAAAACATATTGGACCTGGTCATCACAAACATAGGCGACAGGTGTTCCACACCGGAGGTCAACCCGTCACTGGTTAGATCAGACCATAAACTAATCACTCTGGATGTCCACACCCCACCACCACCCACAACTAAGGAAACCACAGTAAAAACTTTTCTAAAGCAAACTTCACCTTACTTAAGACAGAGGTGGTAAGTTTCACAGCCCCCACGCTAAAGGATAATGCTGCCCAAGATGCAGAAACCTTTACAAATGCACTCTATGAGCACCTACAAGGATGCATGGATCGTGCCATCCCTAGCAAAACCAAGACTCACTCCTCTAAGAGAAGGAAACCAGTTTGGTGGACCCCTGCAATAAATAGGCTATATGATAGAAGGAGGAAACTAGTTCAGAAAAAAAGCAAATCCCAAGAAGGAAAGACATTCCTGATCAGTATCAGTAAGAAACTGAGGTCCCTCATGAAATCATTCATGGCTAACTTTGAAAGAAAAATAGCCAAGGATTCAAAAGATAACCATAAAGCCTTCTTTAGCTATGTTAAGAATCTAAGTGGCAACTCACAGATATGCACTGAACTAGGGCAAAATAGCACAAAATATACTGAACCTACTGATATCGCCAACATCCTGGCAGATAGATTCAATGCAAACTTCACCCCCCTTTCACCTCCAAAAGGGCCCACAACAGTATCGGAAAAGTGTAGTGTCCCAAAAATCACAGATGCACAGGTGAAAACAGCCCTTTCAAAAGCCAAAAACACAGCATCAATGGAACCAGATGGCGTCCCAGGTTGCGTCTTGCACGAACAACAGAATGAACTAACCCCCCACCTAAACAAGTTGTTCAACCTCAGCCTCTCCACAGGCTACATGCCCATAGAATGGCACACAGCAATGGTTATTCCTCTCCACAAAGGAGGGGCCACAACTGACCCTGCTAACTATCGCCCCATAAGCTTGACTAGCCTGGTCTGCAAGGCTATGGAGCGCATCATCATGGAACTCATTAACAAAGACACTGGGAACCTCCAAACACTTGACCTGACCCAGTTCGGCTGTGTTAATGGCAGATCATGCCTACTAAACCTGGTTGACTTCTTCGAGACAGTCACCAAGGCCATAGATGAGGGAAAGGTGGTTCACACAGCCTACCTTGACCTCATCAAGGCTTTCGACACTATTCCCCACTCGGGTATTACAGACAAATTCATCAGCCTGAACATAAACCCCTATGTCAAGAGATGGGTTGCCAACTGGCTTACAGACAGAACTCACACGGTAAGAATAGCGGGCTCCAGGTCCGACTCTAAACCAGTCACAAGTGGTGTCTCACAAGGCTCAGTCCTGGGACCCCTACTGTTTGGCATATACTTCTCAGAAGTACAGGCAAACACAGGAGGACTATGGCTAACCATGTTCACCGATGACTGCAAACTGGAAGCCATAATTGACTCTCCAGCTGACACGAACATCCTCCAAAAGGGCCTTACTGAGATGGACACCTGGTGTCAAAGTCATGGCCTCAAGCTAAATGCCAAAAAATGTATAGTCATCCCGTTTGGGAAAAACAAAACACCCACGAATTACCTCATAGGTGGCAGCCCCCTTAATACAGAAGAGATAATAAGAGATCTGGGGACCCAGGTAGATAGTAATCTCTCCTTTGACAATCATATTGCCAAAGTAGTTAGGAAATCCTTCTATGTGGCCCATCTAATTACTAAAGGGTTCGCATCTAGAAATAAAGAGGTTATAGTGCCCCTCTACTCGTCACTCATTAGACCCATCATAGAGTACAATGCCCCATTTGGGATGTACCTCACAAGACACTTCCAACAGCTGGAAAGAACACAAAAGTACCTCACCAAGAGGTAGTGGGAGGGTGGCCTAATGGTTAAGGTGTTTTCCTTATAAACACAAGGTGCAGGGTTTGACTCTCACAAGGGATAATAGGCTAAGCTTCAACTGGCTCACAAGGGCAGTTAGCTTTGTACTAATCTATAAATTACTGGTCTCAAACATATGTCCTATGCAGCCCGACTGAAAAAACTCCGGCTGTACTCAGTGGCATATCGCTTACTCAGAGGTGATCTCTGCCTGACTTACAAAGCCATGTCCAACTCAGAACTGATGGACATGCTCCACCTAAAGAAATCCAAGTCACTGAGAGCCACGCGCACTCTAATGAGCTAAACCTTGCCACAGCCATAAATAGAACATCCTGGAAGGATAGATTCTTGTCACAGAGACTCCCCATGCTTTGGAACAAAATTCCAAATTACATCAGGCAGAGCCCCTCACTAACACTCTTCAAGAGAAATCTTGACGAGTGGATAACAAAAAATACACCCCTGGGATCACTTCATTGGCTCTGCTTGACAGAGGATCAGTTAATTAATCAATAGGGCAGCGAAAGCTGACACACTCTGGCTAGGCTTATAAAAGTCCTCGGGCAGATAGCCTAGTACCTACCTATGAACCTATATAATCAAGCAGTCATGGAGATAAAACTGGATTTGTTTGGGGGGGGCAGTGGAAAATGTATAGATAGTGGATGAGTGACCATGTAGGGTACAAAACCGGAGTTAAAGGTTCTTGCCTAAGTTGCTGGTATGTCATCTATATTTTTATATTAAAAACTGATGGGACTGTTGACTTCTGATGTTTTGTTGCATCAAGACGAGCTTGTCATGCGTTTATTAAACGCAAATGTACTTTTTTGTAGAAAAGTGCATTGCAGTGACCCATTATCCTGCAGGTTTCAAATATTTATGCATTTATTCTCGATACTTGTTCATACCTCTCAACATCTTAGAGCAAGAAATCGGGACAAAGCTATAAATAATGTCGGAACAAAGGCGAAAAATAGGGGCACTTTTTAAAAAAAATATTGCTCTTACAAACTTAGAAATTTGACAGAATAAAAGAGAATGAAGTCTGAAACTCAAGTGTCTGTCATTTTCTGACTTCAATGAATTGCCTACCATTTGCCAGAACATGAGAAACAGACAAAAAAGCATGAGGCAAAAATCTAGACATAGTGCAAAAATCTGTATAGCTGATGAATCATGCCTTTCAACTGATCAGATTTTTGCAGAACGTCCAGAATTTGTGCCTTATATTTTTGTCTGTTCTTCATAAAATTTAGGTTTTCTGGCAAATCACTTGCTATTTATTGAGGAGTGAATTCAGAAAATAATGACAGACATTTGAGTTTCAGACTTCATACCCATCATAAAAATTCATGCTAATGAAAAACCTTTTATTCTATCAAGTTTGTAAGAGTAATGTTTCAAGATTGTCCCCATTTTTAGGCTTTTTGTCCCCTCATTTTTATGAATTTGACCAGATTTCTTGCTCTAAGAAGTTGAGAGGTATGGCTGAGTGGTATGATCCACTTTAGGTTCGCAAGGCACTGAAGCAGTCACTGAGCGCATCACAAACAATTTTATTGTATTTAATTTTATTTTAATTGTAATCAGGTACCTGACAAACTTGACTTCACCTCTGTACTGGCATCACGAGTAAAAAGGACCCAGTTAGAGATACTCCTGGTAACTGATACTTAAATGGGCATAGGTCGAGGTAGCTTTTTTTTCTCTCACTACAGTGAATTGGCAGGTGTTAAAGAAAGCACGTTTCACTGAGACCATTACAGAAAAAAAAAACAGCGAGTATGAAGTAAAATGCATTTTTTAGCAATTGTAAAGACTGGAAGCAGCAGAGCTCCCTGCGAACAAAGAGGCGACTAAAGCAAGGACAGAAATCTGCTGTAGTACGCCCGGTTCCTGCTTGGAGGGGCTGAGATCTGGAGATCCCACCAAAGACATACACGAGCTTCCCATCAGAAGAGGAATGGAGCAAGTGCAACAGCAACAGCTGGTGTATTCGCGCTGCTGTGCTATGGGGGTGAATATGCAACAGCATAGGTCTCAACTGTCCAGATGTTCGCAGAATGCCCACACTTGGACCACGTATGTCTGGTCTGTTCCTCATAAAATGTGTGGTTTTCTGGCAAATCATTGAGGAGTGAAGTCGGCAAATAATGACATACATTTGAGTTTCACAGACTTCGTATCCTTAAGAAAATGCACACGAATACAAATACAGTTACTCTAGCAACTTCATATTTAATATCCGTCCCTGTTGGGGGCATTTGTTCACCCATTATTTTAAGCTTTGTCCAGATTTCGTGTGCTAAGAGGTTTAGAGGTACGTGCAACAGTGCAATGAAGCTACTTAAAATATAAACCACACACACACACACACACACACACACACACACACACACACACACTATACGAGCACTTTGCAAGAAACAGAAAACAAACCAGCAGGAATTCTTGCATCTATACTATCCTGTTGGGGACATCTCTTCCTAGCTACCTTGTCACGGTGGTACAGGTGCGTCAGAGACAGGGGAGCCTTCACTATCCATGACAGAGGGCGCAGTTCCTGGACATGGTGCGGTTGCCGAACTGTTGGCTTTGGATTTATTTTTTTAACCATGAGCTCTAAGGGGAAAGCAGCCCGGCTGCACCTCCGGCGTTCCCTCAGTGAGCAGCTCAGGGATTCCACTTCAAGAGCCTGGGAGTTACTGTGGAAAAACGTCCGGGAGCGGCGCCTGGCAGGTCAGTGCATTTTTTTTTTTTTTTTTTAGGAAAGGCACTTTTTGCTTTTGACTGTAATGAATTAACAAACGAAAAAGTAAATGGACATTTATTGCAGGAATAATTAACAGATGTACTAAGGGTCATCACCCGTTTACATATATTTGGTCAAGTTTTACTTTGGTTAAAAGGGGACACCACTATCTGTCTGTCCATTTTCCCGTGTGTGTGTGTGTGTGTGTGTGTGTGTGTGCGTGTGCGTGTGTGTGTGTGCGTGTGACTGACACACACACACACACGCGAACTGTATCTGAATTTTGCTGAGATTATTGGTGAAGGTCAACTTTTGAGAAATTTTCATGATGTCATTTATTTAATATCGTTACTGTGTGTTGTATTTTCCCAGGGCCATGAGAACGCAAAGCAGGCAAAGAAATAAGTGCTGTCTGATATGGTTGATTAATTGTCAACAACATACTTTCATTATGTCCATGGCATGCTGAAAAACAGCTCTCATAATGTACATTTCTCAACAAATTGCATACCCAACTGTCACTAAGCATTCTCAGGACCCTGTTAATAAGAGTCTAGCTTTATTATCTTTATAGGGATGCTCTACTGTACTTTGACTTGTAGAAAAAATGAAAACAGGCCTTCATGTGTTGCTTAATGATGTAGACTGTCAGATTCACAATTTATTTTCTGAATCATTTTTGAATGTAATATGCTAATATTACTTCCTGCAATATATAAAAGCTTGATGTACAGGCATGCAAAATATTTGCTTTCTCTGTAACTCAGAAGTAACACAATGCTTTATTTCTGCTTTGATCATTATGGAAATGTGATAATCCCTATGCACAGAGGCTAAATATATTATTACAGATTGGACTGAATGTCAATACAGGCTAAAATATTCACTTCATGCTTATTTTATTTTAGTTTAGTTTTTGTTACCCAGTAAATCTCTGAATTATGCACAATCATGCAAGTTTGTTTAGAGTTTGCTATGGAAACATTTTATTGAATCCTGTAGTCTACTGAAAGTTTAAAATTTTAGGAACTAGACAGCTCACACTGGAAGCTAAATTGGTTAGATTGTATCACTGCTGTATCAAATTAACTTTTTTGTCATGTCTTTATTTTTTGTGTGGTGCATTACTAAATATGTTTAATTCATTTTTAAAATTTTGAATATTATTTCTTTACATTATTTATTTCTCATGCGAAAATGCATTTTTAAATAATATTAACTTTTTTTGTTTTAAATTCAGGTCAAGTTAACAGGGAATTGAACACTTAATAGAAGACATAGAAATCCTTAACACTTGTAAAGATGATTCTTAAAAAGCTGTATGGGCCAGAAGTGTAGTGTTTTGTTTTGTGTGTCTGTCATCAGATTATTTAAGTAAGCCAGACTCTGTCTGCAGCATTAGGACAAATCACTGCGTATTTATTGGACTACAGCTTTGCTATTTTATTTTGTGATGCATAAGACATGTTTTTGCCTTATTCAGATTACATCACTAGCAAAAATATTGCAAGCATGAATTTTATTTGCTTGTGTGTACAGTTAGTATCCCATGTGACAAATGAGGCTCTTTCTTCTCAGGTCTCTTTGCTTGTTCTGGAACTTATTCACGTCACATCACAGTTTCTGTTTGTTGACAGTTGAAGAAGGCACTCCTGTGACCATAAGCAGGCCTTCTACAGTGTGAAAAAATTATTAAACTGGTTCAGTTGTTTGCACCTTGCTTTATTGAACAATTAAATAATAAAATTAATGTCTGCTTAAGCAAACATGGTTATAGTAGCATGAATATAATCCATGATAGCAGAAGTTATGATAACTACTTAATCTGATGTGTACCCAGATATGATGCTTGAGTGTTCTTCCTGTTATCACTACTCCCATTTGTTCATTAATGCTCATCCATGGGCAATTTGTCAAAGATTATATTGCAATCATACCTCTCAACTGTCCAGAGTTTTGCAAAATGTCCAGATTTTTGCCTCTTATTTTTGGTCTGCTTCTCATAAAATTTGTGATTTTCTGGCAAATCATAAATGAATTGTAGCCACTAAATATTACTAAATAAGGAGAGTCATTTGAGTTTCTGACTTCATCTCCTTCAGAAAATATACAACAACTTTTAAGTTTATAGGAACAATATCTTAAATCTGTCCCTATTTTCTAGGCCGTTGCCCCCATTTGTTCTGGCTTTGCCCAGATTTCTTGTTTTGAGAGGTTGAGAGGCATGATTGGTATGTAATGATGACTATGTGTGCATTCATGCAAAAATGGCATAAAACCCAGTGTGGACAATATGGAAAACACTGCTGGAATCCATATTATAAAATTATTAACACTTTTTGAAAACATTCCTCATTCTCTGCAAAGTACTTAAGTCACAGTTATCAAACATTTAAAGTACATAGCCTGAAAGTTAACACAGCAGGCAGCAAATAGTTAATGGGTGGAGGAATTTGGATATAGAATGACAGCCCAAGTACAGAGGTTCTAGAACAGGATGGGTTATCTTGAATGGGCTTTATTGGTTATCAGTCCCTAACACCAGACTTACATTTTTTTAAATTAAAATAATTTGAATAATGTGAAAAACTTGAAAATCACAATAATTTCCCTAAAATCAGCTTGGAAAAAAAAATCAGTATAAATCAAGGTCAGAATTACATTTACTAGTAGTCCACAGACACTACAATATAAAACAACCTATGTAATACTGTTATTCAAGTGATATCAGATTACGTGCACACGCTTGAAAATGATAGGCTTGGTAAAATAAATAAATAACATAAAATAACATAAAATAAAATAAACACCAGAGAATAAGTCAGAGCACAAAAGTGAAAATGTTAGTTTTAGGGAAGGAGTAAAAAGTGGTCTGGGTATGTAGGCTGTCCTGCTGCAACCAGAAAAAAAAAAACATAACTTTATAATTTGTTGCATCATTTTAAAGGGAATACACTGTTTGCAAGTTCTTTTTATGTTGCAGCTTTATTCTGCAAACAGTAACCTTGAAAAAGTAGAGGGAGCTGGGAAATAAGCAATGCATTAATGAAATGGAATGGGGTGGAGCATTAAGTTACCTATGTTCCCTTAAACAAAATCAGATGGGGCTGCATTCTGTTCACTCAGCCAGGTCTAAGTAATGGCTTACTCAGCTGGTATTTTCAGCTGTCATAATTCATATACACATAGTGTCGGCAGCATTTCTAAAATGCAAGAGAAATGCTTGCACTGGTTGACGTTTACATATTGATTCATGTTCAGTGGCTTTTTCTTTCCCCAAATTTAATGGAATTAATCTGGATAATGAATCCATCCCAGCTGTAATTTGATTACTTTTTTGTTGGAAACAAATGGCAGTAGAATACCTAAGCTGTGTGGTGTGCATCACTGATGTGTGTGTTGGGTTGTGTGGTGTGCACTGCCAATGTATGTGCGTTGGAGGAAGGGCATCATCATTTATAGTATTATATTTCCCTGACTGGTCTGCCTCTGTGTGTTTAAAAAGCTCCTAGGCTGACTGCCATGAGACTGCAGCCATCTGCTATTAAGAAGATTGCACTGCCATGTATCAATTTCAATTTTTTTGACTTGGTAAGTGCACTTTGTTAGCAGATAGATTATTGTTCCAGGTTAATCAGCTAGGAGAGTGCAAAAATTCAAGCTCCCAAGATTGCAAGTAGTTTCATATGCTTGTTTAAATGTGACAGTCACTTTATACAGTACGCATTATTACATTCCTAAGGTATATATCTTAGTGAATGTTGTTATTTATTTAGCATATGGATTACACCTGTATTTATTCTGGGTGGGTGGGGGGATTCACACAAGTGAATATACTTAAGAACCAGGAACACCTTTAAACAGAGAGTTTCTTTATGCTGGGCATAGCATGTGTGATGAAACCTTAGGGGTGGTGTTCCTCTCACAGAATATGTGAGGGAGCAGTTTGTCTTGCATGTCATGTCATGTCAACAACCAGTGTTATGCAGGATAGGCTTGAAATGTTACTTTATGACCAGAATTCATCGTGGTCTGCTTGTTTTATTAACATATTTCAGTAATGACTATTATGCATATAAAGTGCATATTTGCTAAATATTGTCTGCCTGTGATATAAGAAACAGATTCATTATTGTTAGCAAATTGCCATTAGTTTATACAAACCAGGAGTATTGGAAATCCAAGCTTTTGTAGTATTTAGAACTCACATTTGCATATCTTGCTAGCAAATACTGAAATAAAATAAATTATAGCACTGAATAACATGGCAGCATACGGAGGAAGTTTTCTGCCTCAAATTGTCCATAGTACAATTTAATTTTGTAGATACTTTCTATGCAGAGATGCATAATGCATGAATTGCCTCTGACAGCTTCTCAAAACTCATATTAGTTGATTAGCAACTGGCTGAAGATGTTGCATCTGTTTTAATTCACCTGACTGGAAAGGATTAAACAAGTTCTCTAACTTACTAGCTCTGTTTTTGCATCTTTTTGGTATATTCTTAAGCTGCTACAGGACAAATGCTGTAACATGCACATTAAGAATACAGATTCTTTGTGTCTTATGTCTATGTCATCATACGTCAAGTAGACAGCAAAGTCTAGACGGCTCACCCAGCAGCAGCGATTATAACCTGCACCTGCCTGATGTATTAGACCTAAATATGTACTAAAAAACAACTTACTATATTTGAAGGAAGTGGTATTGGAGCTAAGTTACCACCCTATATTTTGCAAGTAATGCAGATAGTAGATCGTTTCATTCTTTAAAAATCAATTACAGGCAGAGAGAATCAAATGACAATTAAATCAAATTATTGATCAAGCCTAAGCAAAGGTTCATTACAGATGACATTCAAACATAACAGGTAACTTATATTTCAATCAAAGCAGGCAATATTGATCCTCCTCTCCTCGTACACACCACATCGAGCGCCCACATTGGAGAGTCTGTAAAAGAACGCAAAAAAATACATATATATATATATATATATATATATATATATATATATATATACACACACACACACACACACACACACACACACACACACACACATATATACAGAGACAGAGAGCTGCATCACAATTGGCCTGAGTAATGATTTATCAAAGCCACTGGGTGAAGCACTGGAACTAGGCAATATAATGAATGAATGAGATAAATAAATAAACAAGCCTTGCCAGTAGAAAACCCCACTAAATAAACATATAGAAGTAAGTGGTGTACACTTTTACAGGAAGTAGAAGTACAGTAAGTTAGTAAATTAATAATCAGTGATCATGTTATCGAACAGAACCAGGGGGAGGTAATATTATTAAAATATCACTCTAACATGGTAGGCTCAAACTGGTAGCCTTAGTTTTCACAGATGATGGGGAGCATCGCTTCTCTAGCGAGTAGCTGGTGGAGTGCTGTTACAATTACATATATCGGCTGTACCGCTGCTCATGCTTTAGGGTACGGCCATATGGAGAGCATTTTTTTTTCTTTTAGTGATTTTACAGAGTCACCAATGTGAATGTTTGGCATATGCTGTATGATAGAAAATGGATTTAAGTTGAAAGCTAAAGTCTAAATTTAGGAAGCCAACATAACAATATAGCATAAAATGTGCCAGTACATGGTTGTGACTCTAAAAATCAATGGTAAAATCATAAGTGAAAATTGCAGAAGCAATCAGTGACAATATAATAATGAGTTTGCATTGCAGCGTAAAACATTTTCGGAGACATCTTGCATCGCTGGCTCATAAAGAATTTGATAGTGAATTGTACAGGTCAGAAGTGTGATTGCACAGGTAAGAAGCGTGATAAAATATAAAAGAGTTAAAACCAGGCTATTCCAAGTGATGCTTGGGGATGACTAACAAGTCCCAGTGGAGGAATCCAGTCAAATGTGGTCTGTATTTGCATGTCCCATATTCTTTGATGTCCAGTTTTATCCTGGCCAGCAGTATCCTATGGGTGCTCACTTATATGACATAATAATGAGAGTGAGGCATACAATTCCAACATGTGGTTCAACCCCTGACCAAGTCTGTTGCTTTGATCATAGCTCAGGTCAGTAATCTACCCCTATGTTGCCTGTCTACCAGTTGGTATGGTTATCATGCAACCTTGAACCTTACGAGTATGGCCTGATGGGTCATGAGGGTTGCCAGGATATATGAGAAGAGACCTGCAGTAAAGCTTGTTTTTAAAAACAAAATTGTATCAAAAGTACAAGGGTGGCACACAACTTATTCCATAACTACTGTTGTACAGGAGTGAATCAGGATGGTATAAGGCTGGCATAATGGTAAAGGTGTTTACCTTACAAACACAAGGTGCAGGGTTTGATTCTCACATGGAGCAATTGACTAGGCTTATGGCCAACAAGGGCAGTTAGCCTAGTACTAACCTATATGTCACATTATACTTAGTATGAGTACTTACAAATTGCTGAATGCATGTACATTAATGATGTAATTGCAGTAGTCTGGCAGGGCATACATTACCTTGGCAGAATAGTATTCCTGTTGTTTGGAATCCTGTTCACATACCCTTGCACTGTTGTACGTCTGAGGTCTTTAGTGTCAAACATATTGCTCATCTTCATTTCTGCACCCCTCTGAGGAAATACTCTTAAAAACAGCCCCCCACACACATTCAGTGGCTATGGTTTCAGCCTCACCTCACCACTCCAAGGATTGGGATTCACTTCTGACTTTAATAAGTCTGCATTATTTCCCCTATATCTGTATGGGTTTTCTTATTGTACTCCAAAAATCATTTTGGTGTGTATGTGTAATATATTTCGTGTGTTCTAATCCTTGTTGTCGGGATCATGAATGGAACAGATCACAGGTTTTATTAACTGTCACTATTAGGCTAGCACAGAGGGTAAAGCCATAAACTACTAATAGGCTTGATTTTGTAATTCTGGGTTTTATTTTCATAATTTCACACTTGCATACAGTTTGACTCTAAGTAAGTCCTAACCAAACTGTGCTTTTGCTTTATCCTGCCGGAGTTATAAATAAATTAAAACATACCTGGGGTACCCAAAACAGGTATTTATATCATTCTGCACAGTAGACCAGCAATGCATTACTACATGAAAAAGGTGAGGAGTTGTATTCTGTCCAGTCCTACAGTAGCAGTTTACCCTTGCCTGCTTCCATTAGAAGAATTAATTAACTCTCAGCATTCTATTTTCTGATTCATAAATGTATAGTAGGCTAACACCCACCTTAGCCTAGATAAGCCTAGGCATGCATACTAAATATATCCTACAAGCGTTTTGAACCTTATGGATTGTTTTAAGGGGTATGTGAAGCCAGGGTATGATTTATAGACTGCCTCTGTCCATTATAGACATAGGTGCTAGACCTGGAGTGAATTTCTGATTTTCCATCCACTGGTCCAGGTTATTATTGAATAGAATTAGGGAAGAACTGTTTCACATAGCTGGGAAGCCTTTTCCAAAGTAGGGGAATTCTCTGAGATACCTAACTGTCCCTCCAGCATGTCCTATTTATGTCACAAGCAAAGTTTAAGTCATTAGATCGAGTAGTCCTGATGCTGTTGGTTTTGCTGATGTGCAAAACATCCATCAGCTTGGAACCCAAGGATGTCCTGCATGCCAGGCACAGACTGCGTGTCAACAGTCTGCAGGCAATGGAGTATAGAGATAGAGCTTTGAGGTGACCTGTTTATGGCATGTTGTATACACCCTGTATTCTTTTTGAGAGGAACCTCTGTGGATGTTCCAGTTACTGCACTTGCTCGATTAGGTACATACTAACGGGGTGTTGTACAAATGAGGGGTCTGATGAAGATTGAATGCAAAGGAACGATGACCCCCTTGGGCATAGATACCATGCCCTTGATTATAAGTTGAGCAACATTGCATGATTTTCTTACTACCTTAAACACATGTTGGTTGAAAGCCAGGTTACTATCTGTATACATCTTTTAATCCCTGACTACTGGCTCCACTATTAGGGGAATGTTATCAGTGGCATAGTTTATAAGCTGGCAGACTTCTCACAAGGTACTGTTGTGCATTTCTTGGAATTGAGTTTTAAGGTGTGACTTTGGGACTAGTCATTTGTCTGTGTTACTCATTCCTGTAGGATGTCAGTGTCTTGGGGAATTCTATGACTGCTTCTAGTTTGCAGTCATTTGCAAACTTGGTCAGCCAGAAGCCTTTGACATGGGCTTTGACTTCAAGAAATAAATTCCAAAAAGGAGCGGGACCAGCATAGAGCCTTGAGAGACCCAACTAGTGACCTATCTCTTTGTGTAGATGGTCTCCTTTATCCTACCTTTCTGGGTCCTGTCTGAGAGCCAGCTGGCTTTCCAAAGTATGGGTTAATGCATAATTCAAGGAAATGAGCACTTCCACAAAGAAAAACTCAGCCTTCTTCTACCAACACAATAATGAAACTGGATAAAGACAACAACCACCAAAGCTGTAGAAAAACACTTTAATGATAGGTAAGCGCTTTTGTATAACACTTCATCAGACCATCAGACCAGTATCCAGTTTTATTATTGTCAATGCATAATTCCATGCTTTTGTTTACAAGGCCTGAGTGGAGTATTGTATTAAATGTCTTAGCCAGGTCAAGGTAAACATTATGCTCCCTTTTGCCCTCATCCATTGCCTTGGTCACTTTTTCAGAGAAGTCCAGCAGCATAAGTAGGCATTTGCCTTTGACAATTACTAGGAGGGAGGCAGCTGGGCATGGGGTGGGGGTAAGACTGGAGATTAATTTGTTAACTAGCAGATTTGCTGTATTTTCTGGCTCCATGTAGGAAGGTCCAATAGCAATCAGTTCTGCACACTGCTGGGTGCTGCCTTTGAGGTTATGGACATTACCAAAGAAAGCCTTGTAGTTGTCCTTGGTGTGGGATGCTATCTTTACCTCAAAATTGGCTTTAGTAGACTTAATTTGACCTCTTAGTTGTTTGCTTAACCTGATGAGAGAGTTTTTATCTTACTGGGCATTGCACTTTCTTATTTCAGCTATGGTTTATTTCCTTTTGTTTTGCAATCTGTTTATGTTTATATTCCACCAGGTTACTTTGTTTTTTGAGCTTGTTCGGGCTTGTTTCTGGTAGAAACAGCTATCTCTATGCATCTATTAACATGACTGTGCAGGGCTTTCGAGTACAATTCTGCATAGGCATCTGTTTCTAGGTTTGGCGAGACCTGAAATTCTGACAGATATTTACTTAATAATAGGTAATTTGCATTATCATAGTTCCTAACTGCTACATGGTTTGCCAGGGTCACAGCACTGATTTTTACATCGAAGTAGAAAGGTTTATGGTCTGACCTTACCAGAAAAGACACTACACTTGGGGGTTGGGGGGTGCAGCATTCTCCCATATTTATGGATATCAGAACCAGTATGTTTACACCCCTAGTGTGCAAATGCACTGAATGGTTCAGGATGTTTGTGTTTACAAAGTCCAGGTATCTTTGGGTCTGCAAGTTGAGGGTCATGTAGGATTCTCAGTTGATAGAGGGGTAGTTAAGATCACAAATTAATATGGCATTGGCTGGAATGGTAAGTACCTCCAGTAGATCTAGGCATGAGCTATGGGTTTTGTAGATCATAGAGGATAGGCTATAGTGTGCAAGGATATGATATGGGACTCTACCTATGTTAGTTTGGGCATGGGGAAGCTCAAACACTTCATCCTGTTTGACCAACCTTGAGGATGCTTGTTTCTAATCTACATTGAGACACTTCCACCTTTAGTTCCTGCCTGTGTAGTAGCTAGTCTAAATGTGTGCAAGGCATTGTATTCCTGCACTGCCAGGGTACCCTCCATGACTTTAAAACATCTCACGGTAACTGCACAGATGTCTGCATTCTCCAAGGTGATGAGAGTGTGGAAGAAGATGGGTTTATTGTTTAGGTTCCTAGCATCAAGCAGTAATACCTTTGGGTTACATTGGACTGATTTTGCAAAGCTGGAAAGTTTGTCAATTTGGCATTACCTAGAAAGGCTATGGAGGAGAACAATATTTTAGCCAGTACCCAAAAGCCCAGTGGGGACAGGTGCGGATCATGCTGATAAATATTGTAAGCCCTTTAAATGACACAAGCTAAGCCAATTATTAAAGTTAGTCATTTTTGTTCATATTGTGCTATCATCCTTGGTGAGGGTAGAATGCTGCTCAATGTTAGGCTAATACCAGCTTGGGATATATAGTCTGAGAGCTCCTTAATGTCTCTGGTCATGAAGTCCAGGGAGGTACATCTTGGGTCATGTACACCCACATGGACTATGACTAAGTCATACTGTGGTTCAATGACCCAAGTACATGAATGACTTGGAGCATCCTGCCCCCTGATAGGCAGCTGACCATGCTTTTCTCCTTGTTCAGCTTAGTGTGTATGCCTCACAATGGAGTCTCCTATGACTAGATTATTGGGTAGTGTGCTGGTTCACCTTACGGGCTTTGCAGTTGAGACTCCATGGGGTGTGGTTGTATGTGTGGTGTAGGGTGTTGTTTCAGGAGAGTGCTTTTGAGTTTGCTGAGGATAATTAATCTGGGTCCTGGGTGTAAGAGGTCTTTTTGGTT
Organism: Protopterus annectens; assembly: GCF_019279795.1. Classification (NCBI taxonomy): domain Eukaryota; kingdom Metazoa; phylum Chordata; order Ceratodontiformes; family Protopteridae; genus Protopterus; species Protopterus annectens. The sequence goes on along the minus strand of NC_056736.1, from coordinate 609,252,762 downwards.
TAGGAAGATTGTTTGCTAGTGGCTTAGCATATTTTGGTCTATGTGTCGGGTTCTTACTATAAATGGTGGGTGTAGTGTATGCACATTACTGACAACCTGATGTTATTTTGAGTGCTTGTATGTGAATGTCTTGTCACCAGTGACATTGTGTAATTATATCTCTTATATGCTGTATCAGTTTCTCTAAAGATTAGTTGGGTGTTAGTGAACATGAGATAACTACTACATTGTCTCAGGATACTCATATCCACCAGACTGGTAGTGGAGAAATTGGGAAAGTGCATATCCATGATGTGAGATCCTTCTAGGTGAACTACAGTGGTGTGGTACAAGAGGGGTTAATAATGGACTAGCTTGGGTGCTTTTGAGGCTAGAAGCAAAAACTAGACTATGTAGGAGTATATTCGTGGGGCAATGCTCCTTAGTGGTAGGAGTATATTCATGCAACAATGCTTCTTAGTGGTAGGAGTATATTTGTGGGGCAATGGTCCTTAGTGGTAGGAGTATATTCATGGGAAAATGGTCCTTAGTGGTAGAAGTATATTTGTGGGGCAATGCTCCTTAGTGGTAGGAGTATGTTCATGGGGCAATACTCCTTAGTTGTAGGAGTATATGTGAGAGACAATGCTTCTTAGTGGTAGGAGTATATTTGTGGGACAATGTTCCTTAGTGGTAGGAGTATTTTTTGGGGCAGTGCTCCTTAGTGGTAGGAGTATATTTGTGGGACAATGATCCTTATTGGTAGGAGTATATTTGTGGGACAATGTTCCTTAGAGGCAGGAATATTTTTGTAGGGCAATGCTCCTTAGTGGTAGGAGTATATATTGTGGGACAATGCTCCTTAGTGGTAGGAGTATATTCATGGGACAATGCTCTGTAGTGCATAAACTAGTTGCTCTATATGCAACTGAGTTACTGGGTACAGTCTCAGAGGTTAGTTTTATATGGAGAATTTAGTTTCTAAGTGCCTTCATCAATATAAGGCCACGATAAATGCCAATAATCCTTTGGACAATAAAACAACTTCACTTTAAACCTTCCTGTGTGTTTCCCATCTTGAATATACCAGGCTACCCCCTACTGCCACTTGATGAATAATTAGCACGAAAGGATCTCCTCCACTTATCTTCACAAGAAAATATGTTTTATTCCAAAAATAGTTGACCGTTTTCATCCCATAGTAACAAATGGACTTGATTCAAATTGGTATTGATGAAGTCCATTTGTTGATGTGGGATAAAAGAGCTCACCCCTGTTGCAATAAAACACATTTCTTGTGAAGACAAATGCAGGAGTTCCTTTGATTTTTTGACATTTGTTTTGTCCATCAGTCCTTGACTTTTGATCCTTTTGCTACTAGATGAATAATCCCAAGTCTTCTTAATGTAAGAATACACAAAACTAGGCTAAACACAAAAAGCTAACAGAACAACTAGTTAAGACAACACTTTTACAGTGATTTTCAAGCAAGTAATCCAGCAGCAAGGACACTGGAAAACATGTACGTTATAATTTTAAGATGTAGATAAACGCAGTAAATAATTATATAAAAGAACAATTGAATACAGCTGATGTGATATGAGACTAACAGAGGCAGAACTGTTTGAAGAGAACCACAACGCTGACACTGCTGTACTAAACTTCAAGACTTCAGGCTTCTGGCTAGTTAGATACTGTTAAAAAGCAGATATTTACTCCAAAAACTAGTCCACAGTGTAAAAACAATGCACATAATTTGCTATAAGCCTAACACTCTCACTGCTGAGTCTGTAGGCACAAAACTGTAGCAAAATTCAGAACAACTTTTTCAAGAAAAAGGCCAATAAATGCAGAGAAAATGCCACCAGAATTTACTATAAGCTCAACACTTTCACTGTTAGACTCTAGTAACAACACTGTTGTACCAGTTAAGATAAAGCACAGAGTAAACACGTTTTTCACCTAAACAGACAATAACTGCATGAAAATCCTGTATAAATGTTTTGGTTACTACACTCATATCTTTTTCAAGACACATGTACTTGATATTGGCCAGAGCTGGAGTCCTGGAAGATGAGCAATGAGCAGAGTAATTAATGGAGAGAAAAAAATCATTAAATGTAAGGACAACTAAGCCTAGACTATTCATGTAAAATGTATGCAGAAGTTCTCTTCTTCCACTGAGAAAGGAACATGCTATCCAGATTCTTTATATTGTTAATTGTCTTTTTGCAAAGATTAAACTAAATATGAATAAACTACATTTCTACCAAAATGCTAATGTGTTATTAACCAATTTAATAATAAATGATTATGTAAAATCTAAATGGAAGTCAAAACTGTGATCAATTGGTACTAAGCTGTGTTTCACAATCTTCCCTAATAAGATGAGGCCTCAGGAGATCCTTTGATAGACAATGTTTGTTGTTGTATTACATAGAAATATATGAAGAAAGAAACACGTAATGTGGTTACAGATTATATACAGATGTTATGGATTAATACACACCAAAACAAGCAGATATAAGAACAATTCTTTTCCACAGGCCATCAAGTTCATAAACGGTTAACTCAGCTTATTAGGTTGGGGTACTTTTTTCCCAAGCCTCCAAGGATTCTGCCGTATTGTTTACATATTATTAATACTTATTTCTTTCAGAGTTTATTTCAGCATTTCTTGCAATGAGTTGCACTTTGCACCTTGCATGTATATGTATATTTACTTTTGTGTTTTGTTCTTAATAGTTGCATGTATGTCATTTATGTAATTCATACTTGGAGAGTAAGTGAAACCGGAGTCAAATTATAGATTTATATGTATATATATATATATATATATATATATATATATATATACATATATATATATATATATATATATATATATATACACACACACACACACACACACACACACACACACACACACACATATATGGATCTAGGACTATTGAACGAAAGTTCAATAGTCCGAATCCACAATCACCGAACACAATTTAATGAAAACGCTTTCACCGAAAAAGCGCTTTCGTTAAAGTGTGTTAAAAAAAATAAAACATTAAATTTAGGTTTTTGCAGGTTTTTGCAGGGGGGCAACCCCCCTACTTAAATATTCGCACTCCAAGGTCGCACTACAGTGGGGAAAAGGGAATTTTCTCTTATCCGCACCATAGTATGACCTCCGTAACAGGCATACTTATGCAAAAGTGCTTCTTCGGTGAAAAGCACTTTCACGCAAGTATGCCCAGCCGAATTTGTTTCAGTGATGTTGCCGATCGGGGATCTGTACAGATCCCATATATATATATATATATATATATATATATATATATATACATACATATATATATATATATATATATATATATATATATATATATATATTATGCTCTTTACTCCATTTCCAGATTATTATATTCTCATTTATATATAACAGTTTTTTTCTGCAAGATAGCACTTATGTTTGTCACATGACCTCTTTTATTCTGCCACTGTTGCCAAATTCAGGTTTATTTGTACAAGATTATTTCATGCCACAGGATAGGAAATGCACTTGCAAAAATATTTTGTGCAAACTTTGCAGTAAGGAAAGATATGTCAGAGTGAGACAGAGACAAGATAATCAGGCGTTATTTAACTACAGGCATGATAACTACTGCCAGAAGTAAAATAAAAAAAAATCATGTTAAAGGTCACCGAGCAACATACCTGGTGCCTTTGTATGCAGAGTCAATGGAGCTCTGAGCAGCCTGTCTGTCCCTTGAGGAGTGGTTCCAGCCCAGTGACTTGTAGCTTATTGGCAGTTTTGGGCCATTTCCTATCTCTTTCTAACTTCCTGCTTTAAAGCCAACTTTAGCGCGCTTTTGAGCTTGTAATTTAAAGTTTGTCCTGTTTGTTGCATTTACCTGTTGAGCCTACACACTCAAGTGCGCTAGCCTGTGTTACATATTTATTGCATTTTCCTGCTGTTTGTTGCAAAAAAGAAAAAAAAACAAAAAAATTATCCTTGTTTCCCGTCTTTCCTGACCTAGAGTAGTCCAAATACAGGCTTTGCTGTATTTTGGACTTTTGGAAAGTTCCTGTGTTGCCCATTTCCTTTCTTGGATAAAGGGAGGCTTCTTTGTTCACCAGTGGCAGTGGGGAGCTTAGAGCAGCCCATCTATCCCTGGAGGAGTGTTCCCAGCACAAGAATCTGGTAGTCTATTGGCCATTTTGGGCCAATTTCGAGCTCTTTCAAGTCCCCCTGTATAAAACCCACTTTGGCGCCGTTTTTGCACTTGTTACTACTCAGCCAAGCTCCTTGTGGTCCTACAGAGTGGTGCTAGCAGCAGAGAGGCTAAAAGAACGACTGCTAACCTGATAATAGTGTTTTTTTTCCTGCTACTACCTGGGCGGCTGTCCGAACTAGCTAAACTGCAAGTATTTCTGCTTCTTGAACTGTTTTAAACTGTTTAAAGTTGTGTTTGCACCTGCACTTTTAAAGTTTGTCCTGTTTGTTGCATATACCTGTTGAGGCTACACACTCGAGTGTGCTAGCCTGTGTTACATATTTATTGCATTTCCCTGCTGTTTGTTGCAAAAAAGAAAAAAAAAAACAAAAAAAAATTATCCTTGTTTCCCGTCTTTCCTGACCTAGAGTAGTCCAAATACAGGCTTTGCTGTGTTCCTGACTTTTGGAAAGTTCCTGTGTTGCCCATTTCCTTTCTTGGATAAATGGAGGCTTCTTTGTTCACCAGTGGCAGTGGGGAGTTTAGAGCAGCCTATCTATCCCTGGAGGAGTGTTCCCAGCACAAGAATCTGATAGTCTATTGGCTGTTTTGGGCCAATTTCTAGCTCTTTCAAGTCCCCCTGTATAAAACCCACTTTGGCGAGGTTTTTGCGCTTGTTACTACTCAGCCAAGCTCCTTGTGGTCCTGCAGAGTGGTGCTAGCAGCAGAGAGGCTAAAAGAGCGACTGCTAACCTGATAAAAGTGTTTCTTCCTGCTACTACCTGGGCGACTGTCCGATCTAGCTAAACTGCAAATATTTCTGCTTCTTGAACTGTTTTAAACTGTCTAAAGTTGTTTTTGCACCTGCACTTTTAAAGTTTGTCCTGTTTGTTGCATTTACCTGTTGAGGCTACACACTCAAATGCGCTAGCCTGTGTTACATATTTATTGCATTTTCCTGCTGTTTGTTGCAAAAAAGAAAAAAAAAATGTTCTTCGTTTCCCGTCTTCCCTGACCTAGAGTAGTCCAAATACAGGCTTTGCTGTATTCTGGACTTTTGGAAAGTTCCTGTGTTGCCCATTTCCTTTCTTGGATAGAGGGAGGCTTCTTTGTTCACCAGTGGCAGTGGGGAGCTTGGAGCAGCCTATCTATCCCTGGAGGAGTGTTCCCACTACAAGAATCGGGTAGTCTATTGGCCGTTTTGGGCCAGTTTCTAGCTCTTTCAAGTCCCCCTGTATAAAATCCGCTTTGCCGTGGCTTTGCGTGATTTTGTGCATGGCGCAGCATCGGGCAGCTCCGCTTAATTGGGTTTAAACCATTCTCGGCTCCACAAAGTCTGCTGTTCATTTTTTCCCTTAGAACTGATCTAGTTCTCATAATAAACACCCTATTCCTACTCTAAAGCCTGGCACTTGCTCACTAAAGCAATTATATAAGTCAGCACTAAAGAATTAAAAGCACTACACCCTCACAAACTCCCCTTGAGTACCTTGTTCCCCATTGGCCCTTTTTTTCAATTATAAAGGAATTCCCAATACTGTTCTAGCATCTCGAAAGGTCAGTTGTCAATCTCCTCTCCGGTCCAGCTGGTGAATCTGGGAATCTTGAGGCAATGTTACAACTGCCTCATGTACACAGACAACCCTCTCCTCTTCCCAACAAATTCCAACACATGTGAGAGATGCAACCATATAGCCAAACTGGAGGCTAAGTTCTCTCAACTCAGTACTGGCGTAACCAGTCAGGAGGAGAAGGAAACCACACTCACTACAATTCCAGTCTCACATATACCTACCACGACAGCAAACCAAACACATAAACACTCAAAAACATACTCGGAGGCTCTAAATAAAAATCTGCCTAAGCAGCAGAGACCTCCAAAGCAGACACCCAAGCAACCGCTACCCCAAAACAAAACACGTGCAACACATAGCTCACAAAGCCAGTGTGCCGAACAAGCACAGCCCTTAAGGCTAAACAACACACCTGATACACTTGTAATAGGTGACTCTATTGTCAGGTACACTGACGTCCCGCTCATCAGGCTGAACAAGTAGAAGGTCACGGTGAGCTGCCTGTCGGGCGCTAGGATCTGCCACATAACACAAGCACTCAGGCCACTCCAAGGCAAGTACAAATATGACTCAGTCATTGTCCATGCTGGTGTGATTGACCTGAGACGTACCTCCCTGGACTACATGAAAAGAGACATAGAGGAGCTCTCTGAGCATGTAGCTCAGGCTGGTATGACCCTGACCTTGAGTAGCATCTTACCCTCACCAAGAATGATGCCACAATATGAAGACTAGATGATCAATTTCAACAACTCGCTTAAGTATTGGTGTCATTCAAAGGGGATCCAATGCCTGTCAGCCTGGGATGACATGCTCAACAAGCCACGATGCTTCGCTAGGGACGGCTTGCACCTGTCACCCCTGGGCTTTCGGATATTGGAAAAGGCTGTTGTCACCCCCATAGTGCCTTTTTTAGGCAAGGCTCAAAAGACAAACCCACCTCCATAGGTATCACAAGGGATAAGAAACAAAGAGTAATGCTACTCAATGAAAGAAGTCTAAACCTCAAGATGCATGCGCTCAAAACTCTCCTTAGCATGGAGAACATCGATATCTGTGCAGTAACATAAACCTGGTTCAAGGATCCTGAGAGCACCCTAGCACTACCAGGTTATACCTCATACCATGCTTTTCGGCCCCAAAACTTTGACCGAACCACAAAAGAAGGGGGAGTATCAATATTCGTCAAAGATGCCCACACCTCCAGATTGGTGGCACAGCACGAAGCATCAGAGACTATCCATGTGCAACTAACAGTGGGTAAAACTGCCTTCCAGTTTATAGCCTGCTACAGACCACCCTCCCAAACCCAGGAACCCCACTTGGCCTTCCTAAGAACACTGGAAAATATGAAGGTCTCTCCAAACACCATTATATTGGGCGACTTCAACTACCCAAACATAGACTGGGAGCATTACTCTAGCTCCAACACCCTAGCCCAAAGGTTCCTAGAATTTATAAACTCAAATACTATGGAACAACTTGTTACCACTCCCACAAGAGGGGAAAACATACTGGACCTGATCATCACCAACATGGGGGCTCTATGCTCCAGACCAGAAGTGTATGCCTCACTGGTAAGATCAGACCATAAACTAATCTCACTGGATATTCACATCCCGACCCCACCCCCTGCCCAGAAAACCACAGAGAAAAACTTCTCTAAAGCAAATTTCACACTCCTCAAAACCGAGGTGGAATCCTTCAAAGCCCCTGGGCCTGTGGAAAATAGGGCCCAGACCGCAGAATCCTTTATAAACACATTCTATGAACACCTTCAGGAATTCATGGATCATGCAATCCCAAATAAAACCAAGACCCAATCCTCCAAAGGCAGGCGTCCTGTCTGGTGGACCTCAGCCATAAACAAACTATACAATAGAAGGAGGAAGCTACTACATGATAGAGCAAAATCCCAAAAAGGGAAGGCATCTCTGATCAGTATTAGCAAAAAACTATGGGCACTCATAAAATCGTCTAAGGCCAGCTTCGAGAGAAAAATTGCACAGGACACTAAGGATAATCACAAGGCTTTCTTTAGTTATGTTAGGAACCTAGGTGGGAATTCCCAGATATGCTCAGAATTAGTCCAAAATGACAAAAAATACACCGAACCCGCAGACATTGCCAACATCCTAGCTGACAGGTTCAGCGCAAACTCCCCCTCCCCACCAAAAGGGCAAATATCTATCCCAGCAGAGTGCTTCCCCCCTGACATCTCAGATGCTCAGGTAAGAGCCGCCCTCTCCAAAGCAAAAAACATAGCATCAATGGGACCAGACGGTGTCCTGGGCTGCGTCCTACATGAACTCCAAAAAGAGCTAAACCCAAACATAAAACTACTGTTCAATCTTAGCCTTACTACGGGATATGTACCCAAAGAGTGGCATACAGCAGCAGTGGTCCCTCTCCACAAAGGTGGTGCCTCAACGGATCCTGGAAACTATCGCCCCATAAGCCTGACTAGCTTGGTCTGCAAAGCTATGGAAAGGATCATCAGGGACCTCATAAATAAAGATACTGGGGACCTACAGACACTGGATCCTACCCAGTTCGGCTTTGTTAAGTGCAGATCCTGCCTCTTAAACCTGGTCAATTTCTTTGAAACAGTCACCAAGGCCATTGACAAGGGGAAGGTGGTCCACACAGCCTACCTGGACCTCACAAAAGCCTTCGATACAATACCCAACTTGGGCATTATAGATAAGCTCACCAGCTTAAATATAAACCCCTATGTCACTAGATGGGTTGCAAACTGGCTCAAGGACAGAACCCACATGGTTAGAATTGCTGGAGCCATGTCAGACTCCAAACCAGTTACAAGTGGCATCCCACAAGGCTCAGTCCTGGGACTTCTCTTGTACGGTATATATTTCTCGGTGGTACAGGCCAACACGGAAGGACTGTGGCCGACCAAGTTCGCACATAACTGCAGACTAGGTGCCATAATCGACTCTCCAGCCGACACAAGCATCCTACAAAAGGGCCTCATAGAAACAGACAACTGGTGCCAGAGCCATGGCCTCAAGCTAAACGCCAAAAAGTGTATAGTCATCCCCTTTGGCAAAAACAAAGTGCCCACAAATTACCACATAGGTGGTAATCCATTAAGTACGGAAGAAGTAATTAGGGACCTGGGGACCCAAGTTGATAGCAATCTCTCATTTGAAAACCATGTGGCCAAAGTGGTTAGAAAAACATTTTATATAGCCCACCTAATCATGAAGGGATTCACATCTAGATCAGGGGAGGTCATCGTGCCTCTTTACTCATCCCTCATCAGGCCCATAATTGAGTACAATGCCCCTTTTGGGATGTACCTTACCAGACACCTGCAGCAACTGGAAAGACCTCAAAAGTACCTCACCAAGAGGTTCAAAGGGCTCAAACAGATGCCATATGCTGCCCGGTTAAAGAAACTCCAGCTCTACTCAGTGGCATACCGCCTGATCATTGGCGATCTGTGCCTGATGTATAAAGCCATGTCCAACCCAGAATTAATGGACATGCTGCACCTCAGAAAATCCAAATCCCATCGAGCTACGAGCTCGAGAGACTTGAACCTCAGCACTGAAATAAATAGGACATGCTGGAGGGACAGATTCATAACCCAGAGGCTCCCTTCACTCTGGAATAAAATCCCAGTCCAGGTTAGGCAGAGTCCCTCATTGACTCTCTTCAAGAGGAATCTTGATGAGTGAATGGGAGATCGTAGGTTTACCCCGGGTATCACTTCTGTGTCATTGTTAGACAGAGGCACAGTATACTAACCTCGAAAAAGGGCATAGCAAAATTCATTTAAAATGGGTGGCGAAAGCCAAACACACTCTGGCTAGGCTTATAAATGCCCTAGGGCAGATAGCCTAGTATGAACCTATGAGCCTAACTAACCCCTTAACAGTCATGTTAAAGAAAAGAGGGTCAGCACATCCCTGTTCTATGATAACAGTGTCTAGTGGCATAAAGGAGACTCAAAGAATCTCAAACCCATCAGCCTGAGCAGCACTGTGTGCAAATTTTTAGACAGAACAATATATATATATATATATGTATATATATATACATATATATATATATATATATATATATATATATATATATATATATACCTGTGACAACCCATCACTGCCAAATAGTAATCAAGGAGCTTCAATTCTTACTACTGGCAACAGTGGGGGACATTCACTGAGAGGGTAACAGGTACACACACAGTATTTCCAGATGCTGCTCCCTGCATCAAGTGCAATTTTTCTTAAGAGCACACACAGACCACAGTTAGTCCAGGGCTGGTTCCTCACTCTTTTTCCATATCCCCAGTAAGACTCCACACCAGCACAGCTATAGAGTTGAGATCTCTGCTGAGTGACCAATCCAAGACCTCCAGCACCCACTCTGTCCAACCACTGCTTCGTGTCCCTGCCCAAGTGGCTGACACACACACTCTTTGAGGTTTGCTTTACACACACAAACACCTGGGAAAGGCTGGCCAGACTATAAGGTAGCTTTCACTGCCACCAGTCACTCCTTATCAGCTACTTTAGGGCCCTTAATAAAGGGTGTCGAATCTTACTGTGTATTATTAATATTAACACAAATGGTAGTTTGACCAAGAGCAAGGCTACTAGCAGTGACCCACACATTGTCACCAAATAAATATGCAAGTACTCTCAGAACTTAAATATCTCTATACAGATCAGCCACAATGAAAGGTTTAAATATATGCAATAATAAATAATAAAAAAGACAGTACTAAATATATATATATATCTATATATATATATATATCTGTATATATATATATATATATATATATATATATATATATATATATATATATATATATATTCACAGTGACATCAGAGTTCAAAATCACAGGAAATATTTAAAATAACATTGCAATACAGGCTCATACAAATAAAGAAAAACAAAATCTAAACTAAGCTTGTTATACTCCTGACTGTATCTAATAGAATTATACTGCTCCATAGAAAGTTACTTCATTAGAGCAAGACAGATTTGGTGAATGAGTCTTCTTGTTGTCAGTTACAAAACAGAATGTAGAATCCACTGTTTCACTAAGAGACATCTCAAAATAATATTTAAAACATTACTCCTGAGATAGCTTGCAGAATGACATCATTTCTGTCAATCTGACTTCTAATTCCCAGGCCAAACACCCCATTGCTGAAGCTGGCAGTATTTAGCATCTACCTGTAAAAAATACTCATACAAGGGCTTTTGCTCAGATCTTTGGCAGATGCTGGAAGTCATAAAACAATTGTATTCCTTCGTGCTTCCAAGCTAGCAATTAGTCCACCCCACAGACAATACAAAAAGCTTCCTAGTAAAGACTTTGTGTCTCTAGCTGCATTGAAACATCTTTACGACCTAGCCTATAAAGTCATTTCATTTCAGATATTTTTCTAAAGTTTACTGGACTGAGGTTAACTCTCCATTTTCCTCTGTTAACATATACAGTTACAGTAGTGCATGTACATTTCTGTTTTCTTCCAGTAGGGCACACTTTGGATACATTTTAAACATAGCACTTTACACATACCTTTTCAACACAAACATCTGTACAGAGCAGTTTGTTATAGACATGACACGCAGTTCTAATACATTTGTATCACAAGTATCATACAGTTATAATACATTTGTAATACCACCATCTTGTATAAATTAGTTTGATATTCACAAATGGCATATAATTATTTACAAAATTCCAGCTAGCTGTGCTGGCAGTACCATCCTTTATCACACTACTTATCTCTCTCTGTATATATATATATATATATATATATATATATATATATATATATATATGTATATATATACACACACGTCTACTTTACATGATCGAACTTTCAAATGTTCAGTTTTCATATGGCCAAGACCATATGATCAATGATCAAACATTTAAAAGTTTAAACATCTTAAAAAAAAGGTAAAACAAAAAAAAAATAAACTAAACATTTCTAGCAGGGGATAAGCCCCCCCCCCCTGCGTACCCCAACACCCCCTGCTATTTAAATATACCAACTCCATAATCATGCTACAGAGAGAAAAAGGGAAATCTTCGCATTCCGTGTTGTATGGAGATCTCCGTTCAGACCGTTTGAACTTTTAAAAGTTCGATCGTATGGTCTCGGCCATATGAAGGTCGAGCTTTTAAAAGTTGGATGATTTGAAGGGAACCCATACATATATATATATATATATATATATATATAGATATATATAGATAGATAGATGTAGATATAAACTGACCCAAAGGGATCTACTTTTATCATATATGGAATAGTATGATTTTGTTAAGGGGAAAGCTAGCCTTCTGCTTTTTGTGGCATTCTTTGGAGAAGTAACAGTAGCACCTGGTGAAGGACTATAAGTGCATACTGCTAAAATTGACATTGCTAAAGTATTCTATTCTATGTCAGAAAGAAAATAATTGAAACATATCTAGCATTAAATGTCAATCCATATGCAATTCATTATGTGAAAAACTGGTTGAGCAGTGGATTCAACAAATCAGGGTGGGGGATTGCCTGTCTTTCTTAATGGTGGTTACCAGTGAATCCCACTGAAAGGCCTCTTCTTTTTTATATACTTTTCAGATAAATAAATAAATAAATTGAGAAGTGGGCTCTAGATAGCCACATATTCCAATGACTGCAAATAGTGTAACATAATTACTTCATTAAAAGATGCTGAAATTTCTCATGATGGTCTACAAAAGTACATACATAGAAGCCAACCTCTGAACCAAACTAAACAATCAAAAAGATTAGAGAATCACCATCCAAAAGGAATAACTTTAATGGTTAAGCACTTTCGTTCATTAAGAACTTTGTTAGAACAATTCCAATTCCAGTACACACCCATATATACCCCTCATCATGAAACACATAATTCAATCAACCAATGACTTAATAGCATGTATTAAAAAATTCTTAAAAATTATAAAAATAAGTATAAAAATAAAATTAACCTATAATTAATATTAACATTTAACAATACTATAAATGGTACACTTTAGTACCACAATACTTAAGTTTTAATAAAGAATTAATAGAACAGGAATCATTTAGACCAGGGTGGTTCATAGCATCCAATATTTGCCATTTATGCTCTTTTTTATTCAGGTGTTCATCTATAATCCATCCTTGTATGTCCTTTTTGACCTGTTCTATAATAAGAAAGTTAAAACTGTGCATTTCATACCTTTCTATATGTCTATACAATGCAGTAGTTTATTTTTGTTCTTGATATCAGAGTTGTGTTCGTATATATGCTTCCTAAAATTTCTGCTAGACTTATCAACAGAACATAAATTACATTGAGCTAAATACACAATGTTTATAGTAGAACATGAAAAACATCCTTCAATTATGTATACCTTATTACTAACTGTGAAGTTATCAGCAGTATTTATATAATTGCATTGAGCACAACTACCATATTTTAATGTGCCCATTTGTCTACTAACCTTGTTACATAATTTAGGACATTTTCTTTCCATAAGGTCTTTTAAAGCCTTATCGTTTTGTAAGCAACTAAAGGCTTGTCACCTAGTTTATCCAGCAGACCCTGATCCCTCAGTAAAAGCCTCCAATTTTTATTAATATATTTAATAATAAAAGGACTATCCAGAGTATATGTAGTAATGAAACATCTAGTAGTATCAAAACTATTGTTGTTGCTTCTACTACAATTCTCATCGCTTCTACATCCATCCGGTCCAGCCATAGCTGATGTTATATTACCATTGCAACCCAAAATGGGTGTATAAAACCCTTTGTTCCTTTTATAATTACTTCACATTTTATTACATCCAAAAGATGGTCTGGGTAACCTCTCCTACGAAACATTTCTAAAACTACGTTGCACTCTTCATAAAATGTATCCACGTTAGAAACCATCCTGGCCAAGCAGACTAATTGGCTTTTTACTACCGCCTTCTTTTGACATATTGGATGCCAACTTGTGAAATGTAAATACATATTTGAAAACGTGAGTTTTCCGAATATGTTGGAATAAAAACACTTGTTTTCCACATCTTTATCGATTTCCACATCGAAAAAAGTAATTTTAGATTCATTGAACTGGGACGTGAATTTTAAAAACTCCACTGTATTATTAATGTATATAGTAAATTCCTCTAATTTGTTCCTAGTATCAACCCAAAATATAAACACATCATCTAGGTATCTAATGTAGAGTGAAAAACATTTCTTGTAAATACTATCAGGAGTCATAACATAATTTGCAAAACTGGGGGCGCAAGCTGCACCCATTGCAACTCTAGTAGTTTGTCTATAAGTTTGGATTTCAAAAAATATAAAATTGTTCTTGAGTACCACATCCATTAGTGCTACACATGCATTAACCTTATTTGAGCTTAAAAACAGTATTGAATAGATGTTGTTGAAACCAAACTATTCCCTCTATATGAGGTATTACTGAAAATAAATTTTGCACATCAATAGTTACAAAAATCCCTTTCTCATTAAAAGCAGTATTGTCATAAATTTCAAGAAAATGCCACAAATCTTTACAAATATATGTATTACTTTCTAACCCCTCATTAAAAGCAGAATTATTCAACATTTCAAGAAAATGCCACAAATCTTTACAGATATATGTATTATTTTCTAACCCTCTTTTTATATTATGATCACTCAATTGTGCAATAAAATAAGTTTTTCATCTGCTTTTACTGTACTTGTGTTTCTACCTACTTCTTTTTACTTTTGCATCATCTTAAAATACTCAATTGTATTTATTACTGTTGGTGTAACTCATTCTAAGCCTTTTGGTTTAAACACTTGGGCTTCAGACCAGTTAGTTGTTTTGCAGAGAGGGTTTGTGGTCTGCACTGTTGTGGCAGAACAGGTAGCTTACATCCTTCTAGGTTGAGAACTGCTGATTGAGGGCTCAGTGTCTGTTATTCTAAAAGTGTATTAATTCTGGTTTAAGCACTTGGGCTTTCAAGCCAGTTATTTTACATTAAGAGGGTTCGTGGTCTGCACTCTTGTGGGAGGAGAGGCTGGACTCTGCCCTTCTGAGCTGGGAATTTCTGGTTAAAGGCTTATAGTGCATGCATATCTGAATTGTTTCTTACTGAAGTTGGTGCGCCTTGTTTGCTGTGGCATAGACTGGATTCGGGCCTGCTGGATCTAGCTTTGTTTGTGTAACTTGAGCACTAATCCAGACATTCTCTAAAGTATTCAATGGTATTTATTACTGCTTGGTTGTAACTTGATTAAAGTGTAGCTATCATTCAAGTCCTTTGGATTAAGCACTTGGGCTTCAGACCAGTTGTTTTACATTAGGAAGGTTTGTGGCAAGCACTGTGGTGGCAGGACAGGTAGCTTTCATCCTTCTAAGTTGGGAACTGCTGATTGAGAGCCCAGTGTCCAAGTGTATTAGTTCTGGTTTAGGCACTTGGGCTTCAGGCCAGTTATTTTACATTAAGAAGGTTCGTGGTCTGCACTCTTGTGGGAGAAGAGGCTGGACTCTGCCCTTCTGAGCTGGGAATTTCTGGTTAAAGGTTTATAGTGCCTGAATATTTGAACTGTATCTTACTGAAATTGGTACACCTTGTTTGCTCTAGCATAGACTAGATCCAGGCCTGCTGAATCTAACTTTGTTTATATGCTTGTTGTTTGTTTGCTTGTTATTTCCCTGGAAGCTAATTCCACCTAATACACAACTTCTCAGCGCTTCTGTGGATCACTAGTGATATCTGCATTGCTTACTGTACTTATTTCCTTGTTGAAAGAAAGTTACTGTTTGTCGTTTTTGCATTTAGTTACTTGTAACACATTGCACTCAAGTTACCTGGCACTTGCTCACTAAAGCAATTATATAAGTCAGCACTAAAAATTAAAAGCACTACACCCTCACTCCCCACTGGCCCTTGTTTTCAATTAAGGATTTCCCAATATTATTCTAGCATGTCCAAAGGTCAGTTGTCAATTTCCTCTCCGGTCCAGCTGGTGAATCTGGGAATCTTGAGGCAATGTTATAACTGCCTCATGTACACAGACAACCCTCTCCTCCTCCCACATAACACAAATACTTGTGAGAGATGCAGCTATTTAGCCAAACTGGAGGCTGAGCTCTCTCAACTCAGGACTGGCAAGACCAGACAGGAGGAGAAGGCAACTACACACACCACAAAACCAGCCTCACATAATGCTACCACTCCACTGAATCAAACACATAAACACACAAAGACATACTCGGAGGCTCTGAGAAAATTTTACCTAAACAGCAGAGGCCTCCAAAGCAGACACCCAAACAACTGCTACCTCAAGACACCCCACAAGCAACACATAAACCACAAAAGCAGTGTGCAAAGCAGTCACAGCCCTTAAGGCCAAATACAACACCAAACATACTTGTCATAGGTGACTCCATAGTCAGACACACTGGCGTCCCACTCACCAGGCTGAACAAGGAGAGGGTCACAGTAAGCTGCCTATCGGGCGCTAGAATCCGCCACATAACACAAGCACTCGGGTCACTCCACGGCAAGTACAAATATGACACAGTCATTGTCCATGCTGGTGTGAACGATCTGAGACGTACCTCCCTGGACTACATGAAAAGAGACATAGAGGAGCTCTCTGATTATGTAGCCCAGGCAGGTATGACCCTAACCCTGAGCAGTATCCTTCCTTCACCAAGAATGATGCCACAATATAGAGACAAGATGATCAGCTTTAACAATTGGCTTAATGTCTGGTGTCATTCAAAGGGGATCCAGTGTCTGTCTGCCTGGGATGACATGCTTGACAAGCCACGCTGCTTCGCAAGGGACGGCTTGCACCTGTCACTCCTGGGATTCCGGATATTGGCTAAGGCTCTTGCCACCTCCATAGTGCCTTTTTAGGCAAGGCTCAAATTCTAAACCTACCACCCTAGAAAACAAAATGGGAAGAAACTGAGGGTAATGCTGCTCAATGCCAGAAGTCTAAATCTCAAAATGCACGACTCGAGGCCCTTCTCAGTATGGAGAACATCGATGTCTGTGCTGTAACTGAAACCTGGTTCAAGGCTCCTGAGAGCACCCCGGCACTATTAGGTTTTACCTCATATCATGCGTTCCGGCCCCAAAACCCAGACCACACCACAAAAGGAGGGGGTGTATCCATATTCATAAAGGATACCCACACCTCCAGGTTGGTGGCAACGCACAAAGCTTCGGAAACCATCCAGGTGCAACTAACCATAGGCAAAACTGCTCTACAAATTGTAGCATGCTACAGGCCACCCTCTCAAACTCAGGAACCCCACACAGCCTTCCTGAAGACACTGGAGGGTATAAATGTATCTCCAAACACCATCATATTGGGTGACTTCAACTACCCGAATATAGACTGGGAACATTACTCAAGCCCTAACTTTCTAGCCCAACGGTTCCTGGAGTTCATAAATTCAAATGCCATGGAACAGCTAGTCACTGTTCCCACGAGAGGAGAAAATATACTAGATCTCATTGTCACAAACATGGGGACAAAATGCTCCACACGGAAGTATATCCCTCATTGGTGAGATCTGATCATAAACTAATCTCACTGGAAATCCACATCCCGCCCCCACCCCAAACAAAAAAGACCATAGTGAAGAACTTCTCTAAAGCAAACTTCACACTACTCAAGACTGGTGTGGTATCCTTCAAGGCCCCTGAGCCAGTGGAAACCACAACCCAAGCTGCGGAAGCCCTTACAAATGCCTTCTATGAACACCTCCAGGACTGCATAGATCAGGCAATCCCAAATAAAACCAAGACTCTTTCCACAAAGGGCAAACGTCCAGTCTGGTGGACCCCAGCCATTAACAAACTTTACAATAAGAGGAGAAAGCTATTACATGATAGAACAAAATCCATAAAAGGGAAGTCACCCCTGATCATTATTAGTAAAAAAATACGAGCACTCATAAAATCAACTAAGGCCAATTTTGAGAGAAAAATTGCCATGGATTCAAAGGACAATCATAAGGCCTTTTTCAGCTATGTTAGGAACCTGGGTGGAAACTCCCAGATATGCTCAGAATTAGTCCAAAATGATACAAAAATCACTGAACCCACAGACATTGCCAACATACTGGCAGACAGGTTCAGTGCAAACTTCACCCCCCTCTCCCCCCCTAAAGGAGAGATAACTAGCCTCCCGGACATCTCAAATGCGCAGGTGAAAGCTGCTCTCTCTAAAGCTAAAAACACAGCATCAATGGGACCGGATGGTGTCCCCGGCTGTGTGCTACACGAGCTAAATGAGGAATTAAACCCGCACATAAGGCAGCTGTTTAATCTCAGCCTTACCACAGGATACGTGCCCAAGGAGTGGCGTACGGCAACTGTGGTCCCACTCCACAAAGGCGCCTCACGGACCCTGGTAATTACCGCCCCATAAGCTTAACAAGTCTAGTCTGCAAAGCTATGGAGAGGATCATAATGGAGCTCATAAACAAAGATATAGGGGACTTGCAGACATTGGACCCGACCCAGTTTGGCTTTGTCAAGGGAAGATCATGCCTTTTGAACTTGGTCGACTTCTTTGAAACAGTCACCAAGGCCATTGATGAGGGAAAGGCAGTCCATACAGCCTACCTTGACCTTGCAAAGGCTTTCGACACAATACCCCACTCGGGTATTGTAGAAAAACTTACCAGCTTAAATGTAAACCCATATGTCACAAGATGGGTTGCAAACTGGCTTAAGGACAGAACCCACAGGGTTAGAGTTGCTGGCGATGTGTCAGACTCCAAGCCGGTCACAAGTGGTGTCCCACAGGGCTCGGTCCTTGGCCCCCTATTGTTTGGCATCTACTTCTCAGAAGTACAGGCCAACATGGGAGGACTTTGGCTGACAAAGTTTGCAGACGACTGCAAACTGGGCGCCATAGTGGAAAGTGCATCGGATACGGATATCCTTCAGAAGGGACTCACGGAAACAGATAGCTGGTGCCAGAGCCATGGCCTAAAGTTAAACGCCAAAAAATGTATAGTCATACCCTTCGGGAAAAACAAGGTAACCCCAAGCTACCATATAGGTGGCAATCCACTAAGCACAGAAGAGGTTATCAGGGACCTGGGGACCCAGGTTGACAGTGGCCTTTCTTTTGACACTCACATTGCTAAAGTGGTTAGAAAGACCTTCTACATTGCCCACCTGATCATGAAGGGATTCACATCCAGATCTAGTGAGGTCATTGTTCCCTGTACTCTTCACTTATCAGACCAATGATCGAGTACAATGCCCCATTCGGGATGTATCTCACCCGACATCTGCAGCAATTGGAGAGACCCCAAAAGTTCCTCACCAAAAGGATAAAGGGACTCCAAAATCTGTCATATGCTGCCAGATTGAAGAAACTCCAGCTCTATTCAGTCGCATACCGTCTGCTCAGAGGTTACATGTGCCTGACATACAAGGCCATGTCCAACCCGGAATTAATGGACATGCTCCACCTCAAAAAATCCAAATCCACCAAAACCACTAGAGCAAGCGACTTAAACCTTAGCACGGATATAAATAGGACGTGCTGGAGGGATAGATTTATCACTCAGAGACTCCCTATGCTGTGGAATAAAATCCCGGTCCATGTGAGGCAGAGCACCTCGCTGACTCTGTTCAAGAGAAATCTAGACCTGTGGATGGGAGATCGTAGGTTTACCCCGGGAATCATCTCTGTGTCACTGCTGGACAGAGGCACAACAAACTAATGGGCACAGTATTTTTTCATATAAGGGGTGGCGTAAGCCACAAAAATTTGGGCTAGGCTTATAAATGCCTTAGGGCAGATAGCCTAGTATAAACCTATGAACCTATGAACCTATGAACCATCCACTATTGGTCTAAAGGGTGGGTTATCCAGACATTTATGTATCTTCAGTATGTCGATGATGCTAGCTATCACTCGTTTCTCATTAAGCATGAAATCATGATCTTTCTTGGTAATTTGCTCCTGTAAAACCATACATTCCAGTATTAAATCAATTTTCTTAAAAGCAATATAGATTTCATTATAGGAAACTTCCTCATAAGTATCAGAAAACAAAACAGCATTCATATGACTTTTGTAGTCATTCATACTCATGACAACTATCCCACCCCCTTTATTCGGTTTCATCATTCTAAGGTTGGAATCATCTGTGAGCTCCTTTATTAGCTTCATTTTATGCTCAGCTACATTATGATACTTTACATAATCTTTACTATTAATTATCTGTCGTATTTCATATTCACATACCTTTTCAAATACTTGTATGTGATTATTAAGGGGTGGGTTGAAGCAACTAGGCCTCTGTAACATGATGCTTGAACTAGCTCTATTTTGGGCGAGTAACATCTTGAAATTAATTTTACGTGTGAAACTTTTCAATTCACAAGTAGTATTTACAATATTCGCTCTCCATGCTGGTACAAAAGTTAACCCTTTTGATAAAACATTAGCATGTGCCCCTGTTAAATGCTTACTGGTAAAATTATATACTTTAAAGTCTGCAGTATCATTACAAAGAATTTTTACCATAGATAAAGCATCTTGAGAACCACAAATGTCATTCTGTATTTCTTGTGATGTCCATTCTTTTGTTTAACCTGCTTTGGTCGTGCTCCCAGTTGAATATAAAAATCCTTGCTTTTCTGCTGTCTCCTGGACTGCAGCTGTTCCTTCCTGTTTTGAATCTGCTCAGATCTTCTCAAGTCAGTCTCTTCTAAAGGGGTGGTGTTATTTATGATTTCAGTAAATGACGTGCTGTATTCAGAAGTAAATGCGCCATCCTGACTGGCTTGTACAACTCCGTCACCATAGGAACCTGGTGGCTTTGGATATGCTTTCCAGTGCACATAGTTACTAGTATCTTGTCTTATTTTATTTACTTTGAGCTGCAAACATTTTTTTGCATATGTTGTTAACTGATGTCACAATGTTATCAAAATTAGTGGAATGTTCAAAATTCAAATCAGACTTAATAAAATTATTGATCTCTTCCAGTTGTACATTCAATTGCTCTAAACATTTACTGTTATATTCGATCATAAGACTCATTAAATCCAAGCCTGCCCTATCAAACAATTCATGCAGTTCCTTCAAATAATTAGTATTATTACCAACTCCATTTGGAAAACGCCATAGGCATAATCCTTTAGGCACCTGAGCCAACTCAATATTCTTACCGAGATAGCTGTTCTCCAATTGTAGTTTTTTATATATTCAGTAATAAGTTTCTCAAAGATGCCTGATTTCTCGACAACAAATTATACTGTCTGTTGTCACTATCTTCTCTCATGGACTCCAAATTGAAATTGAACCAATTATATCCCCAGTCGTGTTGCTCAGTAGCTGCACTTGGAAGGGAACCAGTTGTTCTTTCTACAATAACCGAGGGTTGAGTGAGGGGTAAACCCAAACTCTCGGGAAGAGATAGTCCACTGTTCCAAAGTCCGGGAATAAACTGTGCATAAGCCGAAAGTTGTTGACTCAGTTGTCTCAATAACATAGTTAAATCCCATGGACTCTGAGCATTATTAATGTTCCCACTGGACAAGATGGATTCACTGCTGGCATTTTGTGACATTGTAACTAGAAGCCAACCTCTGAACCAAACCAAACAACCAAAAAGACCAGAGAATCACCATCCAAAAGGAACAACTTTAATGGTTAAGTGCTTTTGTTCATTAAGAACTTCCTCAGAACATTTCCAATTACAATACACACCCATATATACCCCTCATCATGACACACATGATCTAATCAACCAACGATTTAATAATATGTATTAAAACATTCTTAAAAATTATAAAAATAAGTATAACAATAAAATTAACTTGTAATTAACATTAACATTTAACAATACTATAAATGGTACACTTCAACTAGCACCATAATACTTAAGTTTTAATAAAGAATTAATAGTATAGGAATCATTTAGACCAGGGTGGTTCATAACATCCAATAATATTTGCAATTTAAGGTCTTTTTTATTCAGATGTCCCTCTATAATCCATCCTTGTATGTCTTTTTTGACCTGTTCTATAATAAGAAAGTTAAAACTGTGCATTTCATACCTTTCTATATGTCTATACACTGTATTAGTTTATTTTTGTTCTTGATATCAGAGTTGTGTTCGTATATACGCTTCCTAAAAGGTCTGCTGGTCTTACCAACATAAAAAGCAGGACATAAATTACATTGAGCTAAATATGCGATGTTTAGAGTATAACATGAAAAATATCCTGCAATGTTGTATACCTTATTCCTAACTATAAAGTTATCAGCAGTATTTATATAACTGCATTGAGCACAACTACCATATTTTGATGTGCCCATTTGTCTACTAACTTTTTTACATAATTTAGGACATTTTCTTTCCATAAGGTCTTTTAAAGCCTTATCTTTTTTGTAAGTAACTAAAGGCTTGTTACCTAGTTTATCCAGCAGACCCTGATCCCTCAGGAAAAGCCCACATTTTTATTAATAAATGTAATAATAAATGGACTATCCAGAGTATATGTTGTTATGAAACATCTAGTAGTATCAAAGCCATTGTTGCTTCTACTACAATTCTCATCATTTCTACATCCATCCAATCCAAGCATAACTGATGTTATATTACCATTGGGATCCAAAATGGGTGTATAAAACCTTTTACTAATTACTTCACATTTTATTACATACAAAAAAATGGTCTGGGTAACCTCTCGTATGAAACATTTCTAAAACTACCTTGCACTCTTCATAAAATGTATCCACGTTAGAAACCATCCTGGCCAAGCGGACTAATTGGCCTTTTACCACTGTCTTCTTTTGACATATTGGATGCCAACTTGTGAAATGTAAATACATATTTGAAAATGTGGGTTTTCTTAATATGTTGGAATAAAAACACTTGTTTTCCACATCTTAACCAATTCCACATCCAAGAAAGTAATTTTAGAATCATTGAGCTGGGATGTGAATTTTAAAAACTCTACTGTATTAACAATGTGTATAATACATTCCTCTAATTTGTTCTTAGTATCAACCCAAAATATAAACACATTATCTAGGTATCTAATGTATAGTGAAAAACATTCCTTGTAAATACTACCATTGCATATTCGTTTTCCTAATGGGCTATAACGTAATTTGCAAAACTAGGAACGTAGGCTGTACCCATTGCAACTCCGGTAGTTTGTCTATACGTTTGACCTTCAAAAAAATATTAAATTATTCTTGATTACCACATCCATTAGTATTACACATGCATTAACCTTATTTGGGCTTAAAAACAGTATTGAATAGCTGTTGTTCAAACCAAGCTATTTCCTCTATATGAGACATTACTGAAAATACATTTTGCATATTAATAGTTGCAAAACTCCCTTTCTCATTAAAAGCGGTATTATTCAACATTTAAAAAAAATGCCATGCAGTCTACACAGACTTTTGGCGCTATAAATTAATATGAGAAAGATAGCAGAAAGTTTTTATTTAATATGTAAATAGTACTAATTTTATATTAAAAAAGTATATTAAAGCTGAGGGAAGTGGAAAGGGAAAGAGGGCTTTACAATGTACAGATTTATTGCTCAAAAATAAATATTTTAAGCATTTTACTGTATCATTTACTTAACTCTCTCAGCCTGTTTTTTTTGCTATACACAAGAGCCATACCACATTCTTGAGCACAATCTACTTGCTTAAATTACTTTGTGGTGTATTTTGCCACTGAAAAATCAAAAAGCTTCAAAATAACTCTTTCTCAAGGCTAAAACACTTCCTGCTAGTTTGTAAACTGATTACATCACTGTAACAGCAGGAGTAGACATGCGGCGTGACCTTTGACCTCTCAGCAAGCTCAGATGATATCTGAGGAGAATAAGGAAGTTAATACCACAGAATTGCTGAAAACAAAAGGACTATTAAGAAATGAAAGGATTTGCTTTAAGTAAGTGCTAAATGCTGCACACTGTTATAGAAATGTTTTTTAATGTTAAATGATATTTTGACTTTGTTAAAATGCATATTCAGTGTTTTAATTACTTGTAACAATGCAGATATTTTAAACAAGCTTTTAACTGAACTTCACAGATAGGTATGCAGAAAGGCTTCTATGTGTTCAGTTAATGAAAATATTTAACATACAGAAAGATTTTTTTTATTTGTCTGTTTCTCTCCTTTTCTTTTTATGATAATTATTGTGCTTTCCTCAGTATAACTGACATATTTATATCTCCAGTTTGATGAAAGTAAGAGATGCATGTTTTTAAAAGACCAAGGTTCTTATTTAACTACAATCTGTAAAAAGTACCAGCTCTCATACATTTACAGAGAGAGTTACTTACCAGTTTCTAGACACTGTTTTGTTATCTAGCTTTAATAACTAACCTTTTTGAATATAACTTATTGTAAGATACATATGCACAGGTCAGTAATCATGAACTTTGGTATACATTTGTAGTTCATATTCATTGTTCTATTTAGGTATACATAAGTATAGCTCTATATGACTAACACACAACCACCCTTATAATATGTACCTAGATATGTGAACTATTTCCATTTTGTTGTGATCACCCTTGCACATGTATTGACACATTTCTGTTGCTGACAGCAATTTTGCAACCCATTACATTATGTTTGCATAACAGTATATAGGGGTCTGAGGTATTCAAACCTACTTTGATTGTGTATCTGTAGCATTTGCTGTTCAAGTGTTGCACATTACTGTGCTGTCTGTGCCATTTATACATGTGCATGTTTATAGTTGTCCCCAGCATAATATGTGCAGAAGTCAGATATTAGTCATGTCTTCATTTGTTATTGCCAGGACTTGCAATACCTGTTCTTATTAATTTACAGACAGAGCTACTTATTAGTTTTTGGATAGCTATTGTGCTCTCTAGTTTAAATCTTAATAGCTTTTACTTAAAATTGTTAATAGTTCCATGTTTTTTATTAACTCTATCTGGAAAACATTTTAGACTCATAGCTAAACATAAGCTACCTAAAGAAATTACTATTTTCCTACTCCGGTAACAATACACTAGGTCTTTTCTTTTAAAATTACTTTCTGATTTGGTTGTACAAAGATAATTACTTCTAATATACATAATTATCACAAATAACGTATTAACTTTAATTTCACACACTTTGATATTTCACTACTCAAATCAGTAACAATTCTAAGGAGTGGCCTTTTATTTTTGTCACTTCTTATTACATTCTATACAGTTATTGTAATGACAGTAGCACAGAACAGACGTAGATTACTGTTCTTAGGATGGGCAAAGGTGGTTTTGAGGAACTTCTCATTAAACCAGGAATTAAATATTCCATGTTTAGACTTGTAAATAGTTTTAAATGTTTTACAGTTATACTCAGTGTTCATGTTATGTTCATAACAGAATCTTTACTAACACAATCTATAGGAATGTTTTCATATAAATGTTTGTCCTAAAATGTAAATGGACTCAACAATCCTATAAAGAGCGGAAGCTTAACCAAATATTTAAAAAATAAGAAAGTAGATATTGCATTCTTGCAAGAAACTCATATAATAGAAGAATATTTGAATAGGATGTCTTTTAATGGCTACTCTATACTTGCAGAATCTCATTTTCAGACCAAAAGAAGAGGCACCATGATATTGTGGAGGAAAATGCTACCGGTACCTAAAATAATTGACACGTATTCAGACAAAAATGGCATGTTCTGCTTAATTATTCTAGAAATAAGTAAAAAACTAATCACATTAGCCAGTACTTATTAGATACCCAGTGTTGGTGCTGCAACAGAGAATAAATATCTTGACTTACTTGCAATCAAATCTAAGGGAGAAATAATATATGCAGGTGATTTTAACTGTATTCTCTCCAGAAGTGACACTACTAAATGTGATAATTTTAAGATATCTGCACCTGCTAAAAGATTGAACAACTTCATCAATAATTCAAATATAAGAGATATTTATGAAAAAAATAGAACCCAAATCCCTAAAATACGCACATTACTTATACAGAGTTGGTACACAAACTACCATCAATAAGATATTGGTTACAGATTATTTATTCTCAAAAACTCAGGAAGTTTTCATTAGCTCCTGTCCAATGTCCGACCACAAAGCTATTTTCTTTAAAATCCACATGAAATCTAGTCATCTAGTATGGTGGCAAAGAATACCAGCATACATTGTTAAGATAACCGGGTTTAAGGAATGGTTACTGAAAGAAATCAAAATATTCTAGACATAAATGACAATGATAGTACTTTTAAAGTTATTGTTTGGGATACTCTGAAATCTTACATTTTTGGTAAAATCAAAACCTGATACCTAAACAAATGAAAGGAATGGGATAGTATGCTATCGAGAATGCAATCAGAAATGGATGAACTAAAAATAAATCTAAACAATGAAGACATAAACACAAATACAGAACTGAAACAATTAAACCTTGATTACATGTAAATTCTTGATCACAAAGTGGCAATAAATTTAGAAAGAATCAAATTACAGTCTTACTCTGTTAACCCAAAAAACATGCATAGATTAGCTGTGAAATCAAAAAAACTTAACCAATGTTAAATATATAAGGGAAATTGTTGATGAAACTAAAAATAAAACTAGAATTGGAACAGATTTAGAAGATATTCTTGAGACTTTCAGAAAACATCACGAAATAATAAATAACACAAATCCAAATATTAATAACTACGTCCCAAAAGATAACTTCTTAAATGAGAACATAGGCAACAAACTATCAATAGAACAGAATACCAAACTTCTCAAACCAATAACATTAAGTGAACTAAAAGAGATGATTCAAAGCCTTAAGAACAATATAGCCCCAGGATTAGATGGATTAATAGGAGAAATTTATAAAGTACTCACAGACGATACATTAAAGATACTTTTACAAGTTTTTTTGGAATTCAGAAAAAAAGACAAGCTCATTCCCTACCTGGAAATATGCCATGATTTCCCCTATCCTAAAACAGGACAAAGACCCCAAAATAGTAACTTTGTATCATCCCATTTCACTATTAAATGTGGACTATAACATTTTTACATCAATATTAGCTAACAGATTAAATCAACTGATGCCTAACATAATATGTAATGATCAAACAGGCTTCATCCTAAATAGAAGAGTACAAGACAATGTTATCAGGCTCCTTTTCTTAGCAGATCATGTTAACAGGAAAAAAAGAACTATCAGTTATTAGCCTAGACTTAAACAAGGCTTTTGACTCTAAGTTGGTCCTATTTATTTAAAGTATTAGAAGTATATAACGTCTCTCCTGACTTTATCGATATAATTAACAGATTATATGTTAACTCAATATCATATATCAAAACTGGTGCTTTTTTATCAGGTCCACTCAACTTCCTAAAAGACACTAAACAAGGCTACCCACTCTCCCCCTTATTATTTGCCCTATCAATAGAACCTCTAGCTAACGTCATAAGAGCAAATTCTAATATAAGGGGATTTTTCTGTTAGTCCAAGCTACATTTCTAAAATACAACTTTTTGCAGATGATGTCATGATAACAATTGCAAATATAGATTCCTCTATAGATCATATAACAAAATCCCTGCAAGTTTTTGAAGAGGTTTCAGGCCTAAGCTTTAATTCTCACCAAAACAGAAACATTATTAACAAATAAAAAAGTAAACATTTTACTAAGAAAATACAACAATTTTAACTGGGCAAATGACACCATTAAGTACTTAGGAATATAGATAAAGTCAAACTGGAATAATACTTTAAAAACAAATTACAAATACCTATTATCCACAGTTAAGGAATTTTTAAATAGATGGAATAAAATGTATTTTTATTTATTTATTGATTTATTTTACATTTGTTAACCGGGTTAGTCCATCTGAACGTTTAGCTCGTTTTCAGTGGAGACCCGAGGAGAAAAGCTCCGTGGTCAGTATTAGCATTTTACATACAATTAATAAGACATTACCATTTGTATTTGAAAATAGTTAAAGAGATAACATTTACAGTAAATCATAGAGTAAAACAGTTGGTTACAATGTCAGAAATCATACAGTAAGAAAACATTTACAATAAATCATACAGAAAGCAGTTGGGTACAATGACAGAGGTCATACTGCAGAAACTTAGTTAGAATATGATGAAAGGAATACAGTATTCATAATTCCTAAGTGGTTATATACAGTATAGTTACAGGAGGAATAGAAAGAGGATGAAGTGGTTAAGCATAGAGATGGAGGGGTAGATGATTATTAAGCTAGACAGTAGAGTAGAATGGAGGGAGGAGGAACAGAAGCTACGACTGAAGAAAGACTGTCATTAATAAAAATTATCATATTACCCAAAATTTTGTTCTACTTCCAAACTTTAATTGCCAATTGCCTCCTCATCCAAAAAGTTAATGAAGCAACTAAATTCTATGTTAATAAATTTCCTATGGTTTCCTCTAAAGCCAAGAATCAGCCATGCTTGTCACTACAGAAGCTGGAAAGATGGGGGAATAGCATTACCAAATTTAGAACTTTATGTGGAATCGACCATACTTAATGTGATGAGCCAATGGTTAAACTCCAAATATAGTTCTAATTGGAAAAATCTCCATGTAAGTATGTTATTATCTGACATAGATACAAATATTGACAATAATATGTTCTCAGAAAATAAAAAAAAATCTTCCTTGTTGTCAAAGAACATTTCTACAATACCAATAAGAATAAAAAAAATCTCTTTTCACTAATTATATATTAGATAATTTTATAAAGGTAATAAAAATCATATGATAAAAAGCTTAATATTTTTAATATTTCCCATAGCATACATAAAGACATGTCTGGACTCTTTCAGTGTATCTAAAATAAAAGTAATGGAAGAAAATGGCTTAGTTTTCTGGCACCAGTTTCTCTGCAATAATAATATCCACGAACCATGTTCTCTTATGGCCAGGTATAACATAAAGCACAACAACTGGTTGAACATACAAATATTTAGAGAATACATAGTTAATGAATTCAAAATATGTCATATCACCAGCACAACACCTTTGCCTAAAATACATTCTCTTCTTTGTGAAATAAGTACTTTGCACGTTAATAATATTCTATCATTGTCAAGTATATATAAATCTTTAAGAACCAGTACGCAAATCCCAGAGGACTCCTTATGGAATTTCACAGAGAGAATAAACAAATCCATTTTTTCAGATAGTGATAAAAAATTAGTACTTAAATCAATTAGTAGCAAAACATTATCCCCTTGTTGGAAAATCTTCACTTGGAAATACATCCATAGGAGCTTTATTATCCCACATAAGATGGACTTGATATCAAAAAATAATCTTAATGAATGTTGGAGATGTGAGGAAATACTTTGTGCAGATTGGGTGCACATGTTTCTTACACGTAAAATAGTAACTCTATTCTGGATACAGTTCAGAAATTTCATAAAAGTATGGTGGCCGGACAAGTGTGAATAATCTGACTCATTATTACTGTTCAGTGCATCGATACCAACACATATCCCGAAAATACAGGTGCACCTTCTTTGGTTCTTGCTTGCAATTGCAAGAAAAATCATTACGTCAAATTGGAAGTGCAAAAAAATCCTATCATTTATAGATTTTTTACTATTAGCTAAACTTGTATGTAATAGGGAGTTGCAAACTATTTCAGAAAGAACTACTAAGATAACACATAAGGAATTAACTTGGTTGAAGCTTGAAAAAATACTAGATAAAATTTAATCACAGCAATGACATTATATCTGTTATGGACATTGTAAATAGTTATTGTTCCATGTTATGATGTTTTCAAGACATATATTGCGCATATTTATATATCATATTTCTTGTATTATTTTATTTCATGAAAATCAATAAAAAATGTTTAAAAAATGCCATGAATCTTTACATATATATGTATTATTTTGTAAT
>NC_056736.1:609138065-609218065 GCF_019279795.1 Protopterus annectens | reverse complement strand
ATAAGAAAAATTAAGCAGGCTTACATGGCTGATGGCTTTTTTATGTTGTGAGGGGGCAGTGATGTAACATATTCTAGAACATAAGCAATCTCATATGGCTGATGACTTCTTTTTGTGGTTGGGGTGCAGCCATATTGCACATTCTAGAAAATAAGCAGGTTGATATCACTGGTGCCCTCATTATATTGTAGAAATTAAGCAGACTCACATGGCTGTTGCCTCATACTGGAACAAGTTAACAACTTCATGTATCTGAGATGGTGGTGGAGGAGGAAGGAAGTCTGAAGCAGAGGAGCTGTGGCCAACTACCAGAGAGTGTCAGGTATAGTGCATGAGAGAGGAATGTCAAAGAAGCTGAAAAGTTAGGTGTACAAAACAGTGGGGGATCCAGTATTACTGTATGGTGCAGAAACCTGTGCAGTGAAGGCAGAGAAGTTGATAAAGCTAGAGGTGGTGGAGATGAAGTACCTGAGACAGGTGGTAGGGTGCACACTGTGGGACAGACAAAGAAATGAAGACATTAGAGCAGAATCCAAAGTAGCTACAATTGCAGAGAAGGTCAAAGAAAACAGATTAAGGTGGCTTGGGAATTTGTGCCAAAAAGCAGAAGACAATCTGGTGAAGAAGATTTGGGACAGACAGGATGAAGGCAAGAGGAAACAAGGGCATCCAACATAGAGGTGGATGGTGTGACAGAAGACCTGCAACAGTCTGGCATGAGTGTTGAAGAAGATAGGAGAGTGGCATTGAATAGAGAGAGAGAGAGAGAGAGATGGAGACGGTTGACACAACACCCTGACCTTATGTAGAAAATGGAAAAAGGGGCCTGATGATGATGATGATGACACGGACTCAATTGATTCATCACACTCTGTACATATGCATGTTACTTTCTCTCTGTATCTTGTGGAGCTTTTCTCCCTGGGCCTCTGTTGAAATAAATGTATCTCATGCGCATCCTGGATATACAGCATTATTGAGATATACAAATAAATGATCAATACACAGCTTAAAGTAGTACATTTATGAAATTTAATATAGAACTATAAAACACGCAAGTGAAATTACAGTGAAAACAAATGACTCATGAAATTCCAGGAAGGAATGCAAAGATGAGGGAGTAAGATGTGAGGGAAAAAAATAACAACAGACGAAGGGGCATGACAGTGAAGGTTAAGAAGAGTTTCACAGACACAATATAGATGAAGAGAAGTAATAGGACACATGTAATTTGCTAGATTTGAATTACAGGGTAAAGAATAAAAAGCGCATTGGAGGAGATATTGGGGAAGATGGAAAATGGTAAAGAACTGGGTATAACATGTCTCTGTACAGTTGCTGTTATTTTAGAGGAAGGATACATCTGCTGTTTGGTAGTTCTAAGCTATCCATGGGTTGTTAGAGCACTGGCAGGTGGCTTTTTTCTGCATGTGCTATTTCATCATAAACACTGGAGCTGTAGGCAAGTTCCTTATTGTGTTGGATTGGCTTGCAAGAGTTTTATCTTAGCAATTGAGAATATGTGATTGGTACAGCTTTTATTTGGTATCACTACAAGGATTGCTGTGAAGGAATGCTGGGATATGAGATTATATATCTGTGAATCTGTATTCAAGGTATGAGAAGGAGTATTGATTTAGCAGTTTATAGAGCAGATGAAGGTCAGATCTTTCTTGTATCGGGAGCCATTTGGCTTTTATATGGACCAAGCATGTAATGTTCTTTTCCAGGCATTAGGAAGATGAAGTGACATATCCTATTAGCTGTTGTTTGTAATGAAATTAAGTTTTTCTTGGGGGTTGTGACTAGTGAAAGGAGACCATATTTTAGTTGTGTCATTAGGATTCCTTTTCCTATGGCCTCTGTGATGATGTGGGGTGTTGCCATCTGTGCCAGGGAGAGTGGGGTGGTGCATAAGTGACATGCGCCAGCATGGTTGGCTGGAGTTTTGTAAATAATTTTCTATCATTTGATTATCACACTAACTTATACAGATGCTTATGTTAAGTATGTTTCAGCAGTGTTATTATAACCGATTAAATGTTTATGTATAAACAAAGAATTCTATCATTTTTAAATACTGCAACAGATCTTAGAAAAACTCTGAGTCTGTACTCTTCCAGAGGCATGTAATCAAATGCAATGTCATTCTATAACCAGTACTGAGGGGTGGAAAGCACAGATCACCTTCTTTTATTTTGTTTTCTTTGGAACCTGATATAAAAATCTATGATAGTTATCACAATCAGTTCAGTTCAGTTCAGTTCAGTTTAGGGGTAAGATCATTACCTTGCCTTGTGGAAGTAAGCAACTCAGCATCAAATCTTTCCTTGCTGTATTAAATAAGTTAGACAGGGAACAGTTCTTCTTAGACAGTCAAGAATTACAGTGAGATTAGCTAAGTATTGTTTTGTTGCATTTGCTTGAATCTGTCCAACTGTATTATTTTTATTTTTCCTGTGATTGAAACTCTGATGTTTATTGCACTTAAATATTTAATATTGCTATGTTTTCTGTTTTATTATTTATTATTAAATATTTTTATACCTTTTATTGTGGCACAGCTTGAGAGTACTTGTGCTTATTCTAGTGATGCCTTGGCCACTCTGAAAAGCCTTGCTGTTCAGATTACACTCTACCATTTATGTTAGTATTGATTTTACTCAGTATAGTTGGATACCCTTGTAAGAGCTTGACAGTGACTGGCTGATGGTGCCATTGTTACCTTATTGGCTGGGCATAAGGGTGCACAGATAGTAAATCTGTAACAGTCTTCCCCAGGAGTGTGTGTGTGTGCGTGTGTGTGTGTGTGCGTGTGTGTGTTTGTGTGTGTGTGTGTGAAAATCAGATACCCAGGTGTGGGTGTGTCAGTCACTTGGAACTGCTCTTGGGGGAAATTGTGCTTGATGCAGAGAGCTGCATTTGAAAATACTGAGTAAATCCATCCATGTTTTAGTGACAGTCTCTCACCACTTTTGGTGGTGAGGATTGAAGCTCCTTCATTACTGGCCAGGGAAAGAGGGCCTGTCACATATTGGTGTCAGAGCAGTGGGATTTTTATTGAACTTCAGTAGCCTTTGGGCAGTTGTCAATGAGCATGTGTGTACTCTCAACAGTTACAAGGTAAATATTCAGAGTTTCATTTTCACAATAGTTTTATTTATTCTTGTTAGTTTAGTCAGAGAAAGCAGGCAAAGATGCCAGCAGAGGATTAGGGTAAGCTGACAAGGAACCAGTTGGCCAAGGTGTGTAAAGCCAAAGGACTGGTGCATGCTAACCAGACTAAAGAGGAAATGATTTAAGCTTTAATGACAGCTACAGAGCAGACCAGTGGCCAGGTAGACACCCAATCTGGTGATGGAGATGTGCAGTTTGCAGAATCAGGACAGTTCACATTTTCCTCACAGGACTTAAAAATCTATCTGGAGTTAAAGAGACTTGAACTAGAGGCCAAACATTTGGAGATTGAAGAATAAGAAAGACTGCGATGCTTGGAGGCTGAAGAAAAGGATAAGCAGTGTCAACATGAACTGGAGGCCAAATGTTTGGAGACTGAAGAGAAACTGTGATGTTTGGAGATCAAAGAAAAGGAGAGACTGCAGAGATTGGAGGAAAACAAGAAGCAGAGACAACATGAGAGGGGACATGCTGACCCTTCATCAGAGTCATGGAGGTAATGGGGAAGGGAATAACTGAACAGTGGTGTGGATATTAATTGAACTTCTGTAGCCTGTAGGCAGTTGTCACTAAATGTGTGTGTACTCCCAGCAGCCCCAAGGTAAACATACAGAGTTTAAATTTCACAACAGTTTTACTTATTTGTTAGTTTAGTTTAGTCAGGGAAAGCAGGCAAATATGTCAGCAGAGGATTATGGCAAGCAGACAAAGGAGCAGTTAGCCAAGTTGTCTGAAGTCAAAGGACTGGTGTATGCCAACCTGACTAAAGAGGAATGATTTCAGCCTTAGTCACAGCTGTAGCCCAGATAAGCAACAAGGAAGACATCCTGTCTGTTGATGGGGATGTGCAACCCTCAGAAACAGGCCTTTGGAATTAGAATCAGCAGAGAGACTGCAGTGTTTGGAGGCTGAAGAAAATGAGAAGCAGTGTCAACATGACAGGGAGATGCTGACTCTTTGTCAGGGTCATGGATGTAATGGGGAAAGGGAATAACTGAACCATAGAAGCAACAAAGGTCAGTAAATGTCTTCTATAATTTACAGAGGGTGATAATTTTGATAGTTTTATTCATATATTTGAAAGAGTATGTAAACAGTATAATGTTGACCAAGGGCTCTGGTACAATTCCTGACCCCCTCATTCCATTGTAAAGCTGTAACTGCTGTTTCTAAATTGTCTGATACTGATTGTTTAAACCATGATAAAGTTAAAACAGTGTTAATTGGAATGTTTTAAGTTAACATCTGAAGCTTACAGAAAAAAATGTTTTGCGAGCATAGATGCAAGGCAAATCAAAGTGTATGTGATTATATTGCTGAGTTAAGCACTTATTTTCATAGGTGGGTGAGTAAATGTCAGGTCACCACTTTTGAAAGGCTGGCGAGGGAACAAGCCCTTATACTTTGCCTGAGGACATGTCAGCAGAGGATTATGGCAAGCAGACAAAGGAGCAGTTGGCCAAGTTGTCTGAAGCCAAAAGACTGGTGCATGCCAACCTGACTAAAGAGTCCGGGAGTGTAACTCTGCAGATGAGCTGGGGAAAAAGGGGGAAATCTGTCCTTAGTAAGCTGGGCATCACTGTGCAAGAAGGGGATACCCAGTGCTACACATGGATCTAAGGAACCATGTAGCATACAGATGTCCATGGAAGCAAGGTAGAGAACTAAAGGTGGGGGAGCCAGCAAGTAATAATAACAGTATGCCAGTGGAAGGATGTCTGGAGACAACAGGGATACCAGACTAACACCAGAGTTTATATCCTATCTTAGTGGATGGAAAATAGGCCACTGCTAAGACAGACACAGCCTCTGACATAACCATTGTAAAGCCTGCAGTGTTTAATGAGGAGCATTACTTGCTTGGGAAGTCCACTCTAGTCAGAGCTTTAGGAGGGACTCCATTCCAAATGCCTTTGGCCAGGGCTCACTTTGACGGGGAGGGTGGAAAAGGAAGCAAGCAAGTAGGTGTGTTTGAGGATATCCCTGCAGATGTCTTGATAGGGAATAATTTTGATAATGCAGTACCTTTTGTGTATGCAGTTACATGCAGTCAGGCTTGGAGACAGACATGTGGGGCTGGCAGGCTGGGGAGACCCAGACAAACCCCACACATGAAGCCAAGGCAGGTGAGGTGGCTATTTCATGGAGGGAGCTACCCTGTAGCAGTCAGCCTGAAGGTGTGTCAGAGCTGCTAGTAGGTACTGATGTTCCATTGGACAGAGTGACTGCAAGGGCAGAGGTGAGTGGTAGTACCCAAGCTGACAGAGAAGCAGAGGATACCAGACTTCCTGTGGAAGGGGGGCTGGGAAAGGTTACAAAGATAGAGTTGAGACAGGCTCAACTCTTGGACCGTACATTAAGAGGCTTGAGGGAGGTAGCTAAGGAGGCACCTGATTCTCAAGGAAAGGGGGAGTCTGTATACTGGAACAAAAGGGTTACTGTATAGAGAGTGAACCCCTGAGGGAGGGATAGAGGATGAGGCAATGCAGCAGTTGCTAGTGCATACATCCTACCATTTGGCACTTCTAGCCATAGCCCACAACATTCCTTTTGCAGGTCATATGGACATAAAGTGTACCAAGAGACATATTATGTAGAACTTTTATTGTCTTGGGATTGCAAAGCATGTAACAGGGAACTGCAAGACCTGGGCAGTGCCAAAAGGTAGGCAAGGAAGTAGACAAGGTTAAAGCTTCTTTGACACCTTGGCCTGTGATTGAGGAGCTGTTTCAGAGGGTAGCTATGGATATTGTGGGGCCTCTGAATACCTAAGTTCCACAGGGAAGAAGTATAGCCTGGTGGTAGTAGATTATGCTACTAGTTAGCCTGAGGCAGTGGCACAGTCCTCCATCGATGCAGAGAAGGTGGGAAATGCTTTGTTAGAGATTTTCAGCAGGGTAGGTTTCCTGAGAGAAAT
Organism: Protopterus annectens; assembly: GCF_019279795.1. NCBI lineage: Eukaryota > Metazoa > Chordata > Ceratodontiformes > Protopteridae > Protopterus > Protopterus annectens. The sequence continues at coordinate 609,211,971 of NC_056736.1, read as the reverse complement.
ACTGACTGACAGAGGTGTCAATTTCATGTTAGGCCTGATGGCTTGTGTGTAGGAGCCCTGTGCGATGAAGCACCTAAAAACCACCCCCAGACTAATGGTCTTGTGGAGAGGTTAAAATCTACACTAAAGACCACGCTACAGGCATTTGCAACTAGTTTAAGAGAGTAGGACAAATATTTGATCATTGTATACAGAGAGGTACCCCAGTAATCCACAGATTTTTCAGTCTTTGAGTTGCTGTATGGGCATAGGGTCGGGGCCTTTAGATTTGATTCATGATGAGTGGGAGGGTGAGTGTGAATTTCACAAGGATTCTATTGTGGCATATGTCCTAAACATCAGGACAAGGCTTAGGGAGCTCATGGGCTTGGTCCAGGAGAACCTGGCAGAAGCCCAACAGCAGAAAAAAGATCTGGCATGATAGTAATGCTTGAGCCTGAGAGTATGCTGTGGCACAGCAGGATATGGTTCTCATTCCTGTCAGACAAAATAAGATGCAGGTAGCTTGGGAGGGACCCTTTGAAATGGTAAGGAAGGTGAGAGATATTAGCTACATGCTAGGCAGGAGGCAGGGGCACAAATTGTACCATGTTAACATGATAGGGAGGATATGGTGCTGAGTATTTGCAGTGGATGGCAGGAGGAGTCTGAGGGGGGAATCTAGTGGTTGATCTCCTCAGTGAGGCTTGGACTAATACCTCAGTGGAAGGGGTAGCAATGCCCCAATGGCTATCCCCTACACAGGAGTTTGGGGGTATGTTCACTGAGAAACCTGGGTACATCCACCAGGTGCAGTACCATGTGGATACAGGACCCCAAAGGCCTATCAAGCAGGCTCCTTACACAGTGCCTGAGTAAGTCAGAAAGACTCTGAGGGAGGAAATAAGGGAAATGTTGGAACTGGGAGTAATGCAGGAATCCAGCAGTCTCTATGCCTCCCCAGTGTTCTGGTACCAAAGAAAGATGGCAGGACCAGGTTCTGTATGGACTATAGAAATCTAAATAGTCATGCAGAGTCAGGTGCTTACCCCATGCCTAGGAAAGATGAAGTCTTAGAGCAACTTGGTGGGGCTAAGTATCTGACCACTATTGATCTCACCAAGGGCTACTGGCAGGTGTACTTGACTCCCATCGCTAGAGAGAGGTCAGCCTTTGTGACTCCTTTCGGATTATATGAGTTCAGGAAGATGCTCTTTGGGATGAAAAATGCCCCAGCAATCTTCCAGATGCTGGTAGATCATATTATAGCAGGAGCAGGAGATTATGCCATTGCTTACCTGGACTATATTGACATCTACAGCCATTCCTGGCAAGAGCACCTTCAGCATGTTAGGGAGGTCCTGGACAGACTGCAAAGGGAATAATTGACCATTAAACCCAGTAAGTGTCAGGTGGGTATGGCAGAGGTCTGCTACCTGGGACATGGAGTGGGGAGTGGAAATATCAGGCCGGAAACTGCCAAAGTGAATCCATTCAGGCATGGCCTGCCCCTGTTACCAAAAAGCAGGTGATAGCATTCTTGGGGACAGTAGGGTATTACAGAAAATTAATTCCCAATTACAGTACAATAGCTGCTGCCCTCACAGACCTGATGAGATAAAACAGGCTAGCTAAGGTAGTGTAGACCTCAGCCTGTGAGCAGGCATTCCAAAAGCTTAAAGGAACTTTGAGAGGCCCCCTGTGTTAGCCAGTGCAGATTACAGCTAAGAATTTGTTGAGCAGGTGGATGCTTCGAACCATGGGATGGGGGCTGTACTCAGCCAGGTTTCCTCAAAGGTAGAAGAACACCCAGTTGTATATCTCAGCCATAGACTCCAACCTAGGGAGGAATGTTATGCAGCAGTAGAAGAGGAATGTCTATCCATAGTATGGGTTAATGTATTCCCAGACAGGCTCATTTCTCTCATGCCACATTTCCTCAGGGTCACTGGAAAAACTAGCCTGAGTCTTCAAGGGGGAAGAGACAATATGTGATGCCACTTCCCTGAGCCAGCAATCAAGGAGCCGCAATCCTCACCACTGACACCGGTGAGGGATGTTCACTTGGAACAGAAATAGATACACACAGAATTTCCAGATGCAGCTCTGTGCACCAAGCCCAATTTCCCTTAAGAGCACAGAGGGAACACACACCAGTCTTGGGGCTGGGTTTCCCTCTCCCTCTCTCTCTCTCTCTCTCTCTCTCTCTCACCAGGCCCCAAATAAGACTCTACACTCACCACAGCTGTAGAGTTGAGTCCTCAGCAGAGTGTTCCAAGCAAAGTCCTCCACCACCCTCTTCATGAAACCAGTGCTCTATGCCCCTGCTCCAAGTAGCTGATACACATACTCTTTGAGATTTGATTTTCAGACACACACACACACACACACACACACACACACACACACACACACACACACACACACACACACACACAACTGGGAAAGGCTGGCACAGATTTACCAGCTATGCCCTCCTCTGCCCAGGCTATAAGGTAGATACTGCCACCAGAACCCTCCAAAGCCAGCTACTCTAAGGCCTTTACAAGTGTACCAAATTATACTGAGTAATATTAATACTAATACAAATGGCAGTGTCTGACCAGTGCAGCAAGGCTTTCAGGAGTGGCCACAGTGTCACCAAATAAATACTAGTACTCTCAAAGGTTAAAATATTCTCTAAAAGACCAGCCATAATGAAAAGTTTAAATATATTTAATAATAAATAATAAAAGAACATGAAAATAATAAATATCTATTTATAATAAACATCAGAGTTTCATTCACAGAAAATATTAAAAACAATACAGATGGAAAGGTTCACACAGATACAGAAAACAATACTTAACTAATCTCACTATATTTTCCTTACTGATCTAAAGAATTGCTGTCCTCTATTTCACTTACTACAGCAAGACAAAATGACATGGGTGAATGGTCTTCCTTCTTGTCAATTTTCACAAACAGACTGCCCTGAGACTTCTGTCTCATCTAGTATTAAAACATCATTTCAGTTCTGGTTTACAGGATGACATCGCACATATCTGATCATCTGACTTCTGGTTCCTTTACTAGAAACTAAACGAGAATATAACAAATATGTATCATAATATACACACATACAGCTTTACTAAGATGTGTTATAGCATCTGGAAGCTATAAAACCACTTCAAAAATGTTCACCCTTCCAGGGTAGTAATTAGGTTACCACTAAGAACAATACAGTTGGATTCCTTCTCCTGGTTTTCACAGACATTTTGTTTCTGGCTGCAATCAGAACTGTAAGATGCAATCTTTATGGCCTAAACCAGATAATTTAATTTCAGGCTATTTTTCAAAGTTAGCTGGACTGAGATTAACCTCTTCTCTTCCAGTATCCTCCTTTACAATATATTCATTTCAGCAGTTACAATATAGTCTGACCTACAGGTATATTTCTTTTCTGTCCAGCAGGACCCACTGCTGGTACAGTTTTTAACACAGTCAGCTTTACAAATAAATTTTCAACACAAGCACTTGTACAAATCAGTTTGATACACAAATGAGATATAATTCTTTACAAAACTCCAGCTGGCTATGCTGGCATATGTTACACATCCACTGCCCTACTTCTCCTGGCATAGCTGGAAATACCTCACATCATCACAAAGACCATCACACAGGAAACTTTCTCCTCTATAGAAAAATGGCTAATTAATCTCAGTTGCTCTTAAACCCCAGCAAAACCAAACTAATCTTATTCCTTCCTATAAACATTAATGTAAACAATACTGACCTTAATATTAGTTCCTCAAATAACACAAGAATTGAAAACATCACTAACATAAAATTACTAGGACTTATTGATAAGTTAATATTTGATCTGCACATTCACACTGCAGTCAAAAGACACACTGCAAACTAGGCTGTCTTTACAGAGCAAAGAACCTGCTAAGTGATCATAGTAAAAAAAATAGCTGCCACCTCACTTCTATGCCCTTCCCTCCTATATGCCTCAACAATATTCACAAATCTCAACTCTTCTACCAACCACAAACTAACTAGCACCTACAACAAAATTAACAAATCCAACTGCAGACTCCCAAACCACTCCTGTCACTGAATGGTGCTCAGTACCCTCAAGTGGCTTGAACTTCCTCAATATGTCACCTTCTCTCAGATGCTCTAGCTCATAAAATACTTCACCATCTGCTTAAAACGCACTCACTGTCAAATCTCATCCAATGACATTGGTAAGTAATCTAATAATTATTACAGTTCAAGGCATTGAATAAACTTCCAAACCACATCAGGCTACAACAACTCAAATCTGCCCTAAAATATCACGTGGCAACTAATAAACTATGCAACTTTACCATACCTACAGTCTGAAGTATGCAATCCTAATTCTATCCACTTTGGATACTATAGAAGTGCATTAACAAAGCATTTTTAATTCTACTCACAATATCCTGAAAACATGTATTTCCTTATGTCTTGTAAATAATCTGTTAACCATTTGCTTTGAAATACTTTGTAAATAATGTTTGTTGGTCGTTTTTATTTTGAATTGTCAAAAATACATTTCTGTTGTTTGGAGCTTTTCTCCCATGACCTTCACTGAAAATGGGCATTTCAATTCCTGATAGACTTTCCTAGTAAACAAAAGCAAATAAATAAATAAATAAATAAATAAATAAACAAATAAACAAATAAATAAATAAATAAATGTTCTCTCTTAGGGTCAAGATGGCTTTCAAGTGCTTTAGCTATCCCAGAATGTGTGCAAATTTGTTAATAGTAGACTTTGGGTAGAGATGTTTTCAGAAACCTGATTGAAAGCAATTGTTTCAAAAACTTTCCCCAGGGTAGGGAATATAGAAATTGGCATAAAGTCTAAACAGGTGAGAGGATCCTGGGTCTTTGTTATGGGCTTGATAATGTTTTGAGAGAATCAGACATTACTGATGTGTTTGAGGGAATGAAGACAGTATTCACTACATTTATTTATAAACCAGCGCCGCAGACCATCAGAACCTCAAGAGTTATCTGCGAAGGTTTTGTGGAGTGTATTTTAATGGCTTTTTCTTGTGATTGCTTTGAAACAGAAAGTTGTTGAGTAACCTCTGGTTGCTTTATCTGCTGGTGGTGACCACAGGTAGGGAGAAGGTGGACTTGGTAGCTGAATGAATTCAGTGTGGAAGTTTTGGAGGGGGTCAGTGGGTAAACGTTGGATGTGCGTGCATTGTTGGGAGAATTATATACACATCCCTGCCCATAAGTTAATAGATTTTTCACCAGAATTTTTAGGGGTTCCCCAAGACAGAATAGTGTACTATATAACTGAAAAGGAACATGACTATTGAAAAATAGTACCTTTCTTTTCTAATGGTAGATATTGCTCATTGCAGTTTCACTCTGGTAGATATGTCAGTTCCCAAAGCTTAACTAAGGTTACAAAAATATGAAATTACACTTCTGTGGTCTGCAATAGGTCTCAGTTGAATGTTAAAGAGCAAAGTGCATTAAAAAGGTATGTACAGTTTTCCATATGGGAGATGACCAAGATATATACATGTGTGAACTATTTGTCAACCACTTTACAAATACAGTACCTCTTTTACAGTAATTTGCAATGCCAGAAGACAGAGGTTTTCACATTTTACAGTAAGAAGAGAGTATTCAGATATTCAGACATCAGTTTGACATATTGATAGCTCTAAGCCCTAGTGAGAAATGGAAACATTAGTAGACATTGTCTGCAGTGTCCCTGTTTTTGTCATTATGTCAATGAAAAATGAAACAAAAACATCACATTAAATTAATTGTTTGTGATGACCTTCATTTTATCGGTCACACATGCGTGTTGTTTCCATTTTCAGATGGTGTAACATCTTCTTCCTTCCATGTGAGGAGTGGTTTAAAAAGGTAGAAGTGAAAACTAATGGGTGAGATGGAAATCTGGCACTGTTTTAGAGAAGCTAGCAAAGATTTGAGGACTGTCTTGTCAGATGGGGGAATGCCATTCCTTAGTCATACAGAAAGGCTGTGATTTGCAGCACATAGTAATGCGGAAAGTCACCAGTAAACAAGTCTTTCTAGTCAAATGTTTCATGTCTGTAGTGGAGGGGGTCTTTAATATGACAGTACAAACGTCCACATCCGAAACAAGGAAGGATTTCTTTAGGCAAGTGATGGAAAACTTTGTTATCACTGGAAGATAAGCAGAGATAGCAAACAGTGCAAACCTTTCTATAAAACAGAGAAACCTTTGTAAGACAAATCCAATAAGTAAGCCAGAAACACAGCCATAGTAGATTAAAAAAGTACCAAACTTTCAAGTTAACACACACATTTGTGTGACATATATTTCCATCAGAATAGTTTCTAGGATGTAGCCTGATTTCATTCTTTTCTTTTTAATTTATTTTATTATATTGTATTTTAGTTAGTTAGTTAGTTAGTTAGTTATTTTTGATAACTAGTTGAGTAGGCTGGCCCTCATAAGGGCAGTGGCAAATATATGAATTATTTTAGAGTACCCACAGAAAATCCATGCAGACTTTGGAATAATATGCAAAGGTCAACAAAGACAGTGAGCAGAGGACAGGAATTAACTCCAGACCTTAGAGCTGCATGGCCAAGAGTTCACAACTAGACAAAAATGCTGTCCAAATTCCAAGAGATGGAAAAGTAATGCATTTAGATACTATGTTTTGCTTTATAAGTGAATATTAAACTCTTGTATGTATAACATCAACACATTTCAATGCTACATGATAATGCATTTATCCTGTTTTAATGATGGCATTTGTGTGTGTTATTCTATATGTCATATGTGCATTAATATTTGTATTAATCTATGTATTTACAATATAATGTAATATTATGTCAGTTTTCATCTATGTATATGTATTTTCAGTTCTTACATTGGGGTACTTTTCTTACTGGACCTCAGCTGAAAAATGGATTAAATTATCCAGTCAGTAAATAAATGAATAACTACATAAATAAATTTAGGCCCTCAAAAGCCATTCTGTCTATTCTGATAATCAAGTTCTGACAACAAAGTTGTTCCCACTTTCTAGGGAAGACTATAGAAGTCATGTTAATAAATATCCTTTGGCCGTGGGCAGTGAGTAGCTGCTGAAGGAAGATAGCTCAGTACAGAGTGGAAGTGTGAAGGTCATGATAACTTCTGACAAATCTGATCTCAAGGTAAACCTTTGTCTTCAGGGGATGTGATGGGAAAGCATGTATTAACTGACTTTTCTAATCCGTAAAGGAGTCTTCCAGTACTGGAATATCTGCAACTGTAAGAGTGGTTCCTTATAGTTCCAACTGAAGGAAAATATTTCTGAATCTATTCACCCCAGCATTTGTCAAAATATCTCCACAGCAGCTGGATTTATCTTCCTTTGTACTGAGCTTTATGGTCACAACTCATTCAGATGATCTGCAAGCTGCCTTATTATTGCCTTATTGAGCCAGACACAGCCACAAGTCCCTGTATCTTGATGCCTTTATTTGTGCACTCCATTTTGCAATATTTTTTTATTCTGAGTTTGAGCAATGCACTATATTAAATTAATTCAATTCTATCTTGTTTATATGACAGAACTTTTTCTGTACACCACTTGCAAATAAAAAAAGCAGAGCAGCTCACCAGCCTGTAAATTAGTTATCTGTGTTAACAAAATACTGAAATCTGTTTTCTTCTTTGCACCCACAAAGCCAGTGCAAATATTAGTTTGTAGGTTACAGGGAGTATCTTTCCCAACAGCACACGAAGGCCAAAGTTCATCCTGCAGAAGTTATTGTTGGTGATAAGTAATCAATTTCATGAGCAGCTGTCCAAATGAGGGAGTTTGGTACTGTCTGTCCTTTGGATAAACTATATTAACCAATAGAAATACTGTGAGTGACTTAGACACTTTCATTAAATCAAATGGCACTGTTGTTACCTGGAAGCATACATCTCCGCTACTATGGTTTAGGGATAGTGCTATAATTTTGGCACTCAGATTTAGCCTTGTTCTTCTGAGATCTACTGAGATTCTTCCTAAACGCAAGCATGTTTACGTGCACATAGCTTAACAAATAAACTAAGACATAGTTCCCTTATCCGTTATGATCAGGGAAAAACTTACTTAAGTGTACATGTGGGACTGTAGTGGTGAGGCTTGAAATGGCTCAACTGGTCTATTGCCTAGAAGAAATCCACAAACCTTTGAACCTATAAGCCTTTACAGTGATTCCCTGATGCTAACTGTGTAGGGTTTAGTTCGTAGGTTCATAGGTGTGTACTAGGCTAATGGCCTTGGAAGTATAGTATACGAAGACCTTCAATTATACAAAATAAGAAAGTACTTCTATTTCAGTTTACTCACAGTTCATCTAAAATCCTAATGTTAAAAGCCACAAAACTGAAGACCACATAGTGAATTTACAACTTAGTCTGATCTGAGACACTAACTCTGAACAGTGAAATCACAGTTCCTGTTTTTAAGATGTCCCATATATAGATAATGAGCTTAGACTATATCAGTTAGACATTGCGGACATCAAATGTTGTGGCCTTTAAAACTGTGGTCTTCAGAATGTGCATTCAGGCAAGATTCGATTAGGAACAGTAAGGGTAAACATCTTATTTCTGTGCCTCTGGTATAATTTTGAAGGCCAGCTCTTTGATCTTAAATGCTTAGATATTGAAATAGGTGCCTGCGAAGAGGTCAAACAGATGCAAAATATGGCTCCAAGAAAACTTAAAATTTGATTTTACTACCCTAGCTCTTCCTACAAAATATCTACATTTACCCATAACTCCACAACTGGTTATGGGAGGAAGCATACCTCTCAACCTCTTAGAGCATGAAATTTGGGCAAAGCTATCATTAATGGGGGGGGGGGGGTCAAAGGACCAAAATAGGGACACATTTTAAATATTGCTCTTACAAACTTAGGAAATTGAAAGAATAACAGGTTTTGCATTAGCATGAATTTTCTGAAGGGTATGAAGTCTGAAACTCAAAGGTGTGTCATTATTTTCTGACTTCAGCCCAAAATGATTTGCCAGTGATTTTCCAGAAAACCACGGTTTTATGAGAAAAGGAAGAAAAAAATTGAGGCATAAATCTGGACATTCTGCAAAAATCTGTACAGTTGACAGGTATGGCAGGAAGTACTTCAGTGCTAGGAGGTGATATTGAAACTCTAGTCTAGCTTTACTACTAGTTATAAAAGGAAACAAATTTAGCAAGATTAACTTAAAATATGTTTACTAAATTAAGTTATATAAAAATGATGTCCTCTGCCTCCCTGAATAATAATAATACAACTATATCACAAGATAGATGGCTTAAAAGATGATGTGAGAAACTACTTCATTAAATAAAATAAATAAAATCACATGCAAGCTGTCACAACAATACTTCTTTAGGAATTAAAAACTTTAACTGAACATAGGTAATGCTTTTTGTACATGGTACTAATCCTGTGACCCAGACACATAGTCACCTTCTTAATATTCTTGACTTCAAAATAGGCTTCAAACTGTTCATCCCATTTACTCCACACTCTTTATCTGCTCTCAGTATATTTATATGCACATATTAATTTTCTTCAGCTTTGGTTACTGTCTCCATCTCTTCTTTCAATCAATAACATTGCCTGCGATACAGCAAACCCAAGCACATGCATGCCATCCTTCTCCTGTATATGTTTATAAAGGGCATTAGTGAGCATGCCTTTTTGTCTCAGAAAGATGGTCAGTAATTCTAGCTTTTAATTTCCTATTATGTTTTCCTGCATACAAAGCTTCAAGGGATATAATATAAGTCATACAAAACATTTCAAATAAGAAGTCACATTTGAAACACAAATTATGCACTAAAGAGTAAACGTATATATTTTAAATATAGAGATGCCAACAATGTAAACATTCATACTTTTTGCACATCCTATCCATATCTTTCAACTGATCAGATTTTTGCAGAATGTCCAGATTTTTGACTCATATTTTTGGTCGGTTCCCCATAAAATTTGTGCTTTTCTGTTGATGATTGTTTGTGCTTTTCTGTTGATGATTGAAGTCACTAAATAATGACAGGCTTTTGAGTTCCAGACCTCAAATCCTTGAAAAAAATGTATTCTAACAGAAGACCTTTTATTCTATCAACTTTCTAAGTTTATAAGAGCAATATGTAACATCTGCCCTTATTCTGGGGCCTTTGTCCCCCCATTATTTTGCATTTGTCCAGATATCTTGTGTTAAGAGGTTGAAAGGTGTAATCCTATCACTAAAAATAGGAATTTGCTTTAACAACATTTGCAGATCTCGATTTTAAGAAAATGCTTTATATTCCAATATCTAAGGCATCTCTATAAAAATGAACTCTCTCCCAGTATGTAACTTTGCTATAGCATCGCACAGTGTTGTTGTGTCTTATCCTGTGGATATAGTTGAAGCATACAGTGCTTACTTCCCAGTCAATCAAAAGACGTCAGCAATCATGAAAACAAGTATAGTCTCACTGCATATGCTGACGGTTCCCAGAAGATACTGCAGTGTTAACCAAGCCTTGCAAATTTGTCAAAATATATTTTACCTACTTTACAGATTAAACCAGCTACCTTAAAGACTCAGGATGGTTTCCTTTCTGAAATGTTATATATGGAAGCAGATATAAGTCATGTAAGAGAAGACTCATCTCTGACATTTTATAAAGGGCAGTTAGTGTTCATGCATTCTGCACTAAAAACTTAAATCAGCTGCAGCTGATTGCTAGGATATAATCACTACTCTTTGCATTAATTTACTTTGCTGTGTAACTTCATTTATTTTTATACATGTTGTTTCAAGCTTAATGTGTTTTTTCCACATGCTTTATAATATTTATTTGTACAGTTTTCTACTTGAAAGGTGTTTGGAAATTAGAGTCATGATCTGTGACTAACTTTCAATCAAATCCTGTTATGTCTTCATAAAAGTCAATCACTTAACAACACAACAACTTTTCTTTGCCTACACTCCAATAGTATTAATGAGGAAAAGAACTCCAAATGAGTTTGGTTTCTTTTGTTTTACCTTATCACCTCTTTATCTCTAGTTTATGACAGCCTCCTTTGAATGCAAACTCAATAATGCACTGCAGCTATGAGCCAAAAGGGAGCTGTGTCTTAAATATTTCTACAGGATTAGCTTCCTACTGCCTGTTTTTTTTTTCCTTATGGATTACCTCACTTATAATCCAGTCGGACAGGAGATTATGGACTGTTTTTCCTTACTGTTTTACTCCTCTCTAGTGTTTTTAATTTTTACAAGTCTTTAGGGTTTCTAATACCATGATGGGAATGGACCCCATTCTTAAGTCAAGGTACGATTAAAGATAATAAAATTAGTATTGTTTCACTCTTTGTTGTTAGCCAAAAGTGCTCTTCGCAGCACCCACAATGTGGCCTGTAATTACTTCTTCTGCAGTTCGTATGGTGTTACATGAATTGGTAACATATCTAAACATGATTGTAAATTCTTTTTTATAAGACCAGTTGCTCCTACTACTATTGGAACTCTCTGGGTATCTTTCTTCCACATGGCTCTCGTTTCTGCCTGCAGATCAAGGTATTTTATGACTTTGTGCCTCTCTGTACTCAAGACACTGTAGTCACTAGGTGTGGCAATTTCAATGATCAATGCTACTTTTGTCTTCTTTTCTTGGACTACTATATCTGGTTTTCTAGCATCTATTTTTTGAACTGTTGGTGTTAGATGATCCCATGTGATATAAACTTCATTTTCTATGCATCTTTGTGGCTCATGTTTCCAGTGTTTTTCAGACACTTCGATACCATAATGTTTGCACAATCTCCAGTGTAACAGTCTCGCCTCATTATTATGCCTTTCAGTATACAGTCCCTCAGCCATTAGTGCATCGCAACCAGCAACAAGAAGTGTGACTGCTTCCAATTTGGTTTTACAAAACCTACATATGTCTGTTTCTCCCACATGTTCAATGGACTTTGTAAACCAGTGTGTAAGTAGCCCACTATCTTGGGCTGCCAGTATTAACCTTTCATTTCTTGATGTGAATTCACCTCTCCTTAACCATTCCTGTGTTCGTTCTTGATCAACATGAAGCTCTTCCAGAAGTTTTCTATACTTGCAACTATATTTATGATTTTTCCACATTTCTTGCCTTCTCTTCTGGTCCTTCACCTTATATTCTTTCTTTTGTTTTTTAGCACATTCAGTTGCTGCCTGGTTTTTATCTACTTCTGGGTTGACTTTCATTCCTGCTTGACGTCGATATGCTTCTGCTAAATTAAGCAGAGACATCATCTTAGATTTATTCTCCTCATGTTTCAAAACTTTCACTACATTTGGATCTCATGAGGTCAGTAGATATGTGTGGAGTCCCATGATTGCAGATTTATACATGTAATCAATTTCAAGGAGGCCCATCCTACTTTCGGAACAGGGAATATATAATCTTGGTATACACTGATTTTTATAAATCATTTGGTGAGCATGAAGCAACATCCTTCTTGTTTTAATATGCAGTCTATCCAACACTTTTTGGGGCCAGTCAATCACTCCAAAACTATAAGTTAGGACAGGAAGAGCAAATTGATTTATAGCTTGGCTCTTGTTCCTAGATGTTAATGCTGTTTTCAGGATTAATAAGTCTTCTAAAGTACTCTTTACTGAGTTTTATTTGCATTTGTTCATGTTTTATTGCTGATCCTTCATCAATTCCCAAGTATTTATACACTCCCTCTTGCTCAAGTTCTTTTATATCACATTCTTGCCCCAAACTGATGTTTTCCTGATACTGCAGTTTTCCTTTTTTAAAGGTTGCTTTTGCACATTTATCAAGACCAAATGACATTCCAATATCATCTGAAAAAGTTTTGACAACTTGCTGCTTTCAGTCCCTCATCTGATGAGCTGTACAGTTTTAAATCATCGACAAAGAGAAGATGAGAAGTCATCAGGCTTTGTTGTTTTCCACGAGCCAGATTGTAGCCATGGCCTAAGCTGTTAAGTAAACAGCTTAATGGATTAATGGTAAGGCAGAATAGCAATGGTGACAAAGAATCACCCTGGAATATCACCCTTTGAATTTTTATCCCTGGGATAATAATCTGTCCTTTATCATGGCTTAATTGCAAAGTGGTCTGCCACTGTTTCATGGTTATTGTAATGTAGTCAATCAGTGTAGGGTGTATCTTATACATTTTTAAGCACTCTTTTATCCATGAATGTGGGATACTATCAAATGCTTTTTTGTAATCAATCCATGCCGTACTTAGATTCTTCCCCTTCGTACAGTTCTCCACTATAACTTTGTTTAACAACAAATGATACTTTGTTCCATATGACTTTCTTTTATTGCCCTTTTGTTCTACTGCCATAATTGAGTTTTCTTCTAAATGACTATAAACTCTGTCAGCGTCAGTACCCTTGTATAGTTTATATCACGTTGGATCACAAGTTGTTGTTTGTCTTTTGGCTTTTTCCCGGTAAGGGGTCGCAACAGCAGAACTCCGGTCTGCTAATGATTTGCAGTAGATTTTTACAAAATGCTGAGGTGCCAGCTCGACGCCCAACCTTCAATGAAGGCACACCCATTTATGCATGCATGTCTTTCGAATGCTACCCAACCACGGGGAGGACATGCAGACTCCACACAGAAGGCACTCTCAAGCCAAGCTGAGAATTGAACGGGAGAACCTCTTGCTGTGAGGTAACAATGCTACTGCCATACCACCGCGGCATACACATTGGAAGACAAGTTATTGGTCTATAATTTTTAGGGTAGCTTGCAGGATCATTCTTAAGTAAGAGCATTGTTTTTTCTGTTGTTAACCAGTGCAGTGTATGTTCGGGGTACACGTATAAATAGTTCTTACTCATGGCTAAATCCTCGTGTAAAGAAGTTTATACTTTAAGCCAAAAATTAGGTACTGCATCTAGACCTGAGGTTTCCAGTTAGAGGCTGTTCTCAACTTTGTTTCAATCTCTCTAGCTGTTATTTAATCCCATTTCATAGCCTGTACCTTTAACCTTCTTATTCTTTCTTTTACTTCTTCTATCCATTTAGCATCTTTGTTATATTCCACAGGATCTTCATAGATTTAATAGACAAAGACAGATATACCAAGATCAATGAGAGAAATAGACTGCAGAAGGTTAATAAAACCACAAAAGTCAGAAACTTCTCCAAAATGTATCTGCTTCCTCTTTTTTTGGCAGTCTTTCAATTCCTTTTACCTTATTTCCCAATTATCTATAAAACTTTTTTGGGTCATCAATAAATTGCTTATTTTGTGCTTTTCCCTTATATTTATCTTTGTACCTTCTAAGTCTTTCCGTCTGTTTTGAAATTTTTAGTTTGTTATCTTCAATAGTGCATAATAGATCCTGGTCTGTGCTAATACTGTGCATTGGTTTTATCACATCTACCTTTCTTAGTATTTTTGTTAATCTATTCCATCTTCTATAATCTTCTAACAATTACACTTCTTGTCTTAGCTGTTTTATAGTTTTCTCTGTTCAATATTTCCATGATGGTATTTGCTTTTACCCCCTCTTTTCCCTCGGTACCCTGTGTTCCTGTGGTAGAACTTTATCACTTATTAATTTAGCAGCACAGTAATATACTCTGTTTACTTCTGTTATATCACATGGCTCTCTATGGACAGTCCTAATTACTGTGTTCATTTGTTTTATCAAGCTTCTGACTTTTGGGGTTTTATTAACCTTCTGCAGTCTATTTCTCTCATTGATCTTGATATATTTGTCTTTGTCTATTAAATCAAGCAACTCTTAACTCACTTTCTTCCATACTGAGGGGACATCCCTTTTTTTCTTTTCCTGTGGGCATTCTATAGAGAGTTCTATAGCATCTTCCTGTGGCACATTCTCTTCAATTTTATCGTGTGTCATCTGTTGTTTTGTCATATGGAAACTCACTGGCCTATCACTCCTCAACACTGACTGCATCAGAGTTTCCACAGTTTCCTGTTTCTTTCCTTGCTGTTTTGCTTCAAATGAACGTTTATACTGGTTTCCTGTGCAAGGCTCCAAAATATCTTGATATGGCACCTGACCAATTGCTTCCTGTTCCACTGGTTTCTCCTTAATTTGGATATCCATTGCTCTATCCTGTTGTGGTGCTTTATGCATTAGATTTACTACATTGAATCCTCCTCTTTGCAGCTGTTCCATAACCTCAATTACTAATCTCTTTTTCTACTTTTCCTCTTAGCCTTCTAATTTTTTTGTATTGTAAAGTTTTCCATATCCAGATTCCTTTCCCTATATTTTTCTTCAAATATCTTTGGTGCTGCTCTTTTTGTATTGGTTAGTTTTGCTTTCTCCTTTGCATAAATATTACACCATATTAAATCTCTTTTCCTTTCCCCTGTCCATATTTCTTCTTCACATGTCTCCTGATCTTCTTGTTTTTCCTTATTTTGGGGACTCACTCCATCATGCTGTGATGTAGTCTGTTTTAGACCTTCTACATTAAATCCTTCACTTCGCAGGCACTCCATAACTTCAACTTCTATTGCTTTAACTTCTGCTTTACTAATCGTCATTTCTGCATTACATCTTTGTGCTATTAATCTTTTTATTGTGAAATTTTCCATATCGGGATGCCTTTGCCTGTATTTCTCTTCGAATATCTTTGATACTGCCTTCTCTATATTAATTAACTTGACTTTCCCCTTTACATAAATATTGCACCATTTCAAATCTCTCTTTCTTTCCCATGTCCATATTTCTTTTTTATATTTTTCAAATATCTCTAGGTTTTGTTGTTTATATTTTCTCACTTCCTGAAATGCTTCTTTTTCCAAAGAGATCAACATTTTTTGAGCTATATACTGTTTTTCAAAAATCTGTTGCATTAATGAACGCAAATTTTTATTTGAAGCTTCTGACAGTTTTTCCTGCAAAAGTATTTTTCTTTCCTCTAATTTCTCTCTTAATCATTTTGTACATCTTGTGTCTGGAAATTCTGTGCTTCTTACATAATAGTAATGATACATAATTTCTTTCTTATCCTCAATAGCCCACTCTATCATCTTTATGACTCTTCTTTGGCCAATCAATTTTTGTCATTTTTGTGGACTGCTACTTCCTTCTACAACAGGGGGGGGGGGCCATGCCTGTTTTTTTCCTTATGGATTACCTCACTTATAATCCAGTCAGACAGGAGAATATGGACTGTACTTCCAGACTGTTTTACTCCTCTCTAGCAGTATGGGTTCTGTCATGGCTTATTTGTATGCAGGTCTATTTGTAGTAATTACCAAGGCAGAATCATTTATAAGACTTACCTTTAGCCATGCTATATGAACTTTTCTCTGAAGGGATTAGTAATGATTATTTATTTGGGGTGCAGTTTTATCTTGGGAATGTATACTGAAGGATATTCCTGGTTGGAATCATACCTCATAAGGGACTACCTGTTATGTATCATGAAGACAAAAGTTGAAGTAAACCTGAAGATTTCAAATGAATTTTAAGAAGACTGAATTTGGCTATATCTTATGTTAACTATTGCAACGTTTTGAACTTTTATAAAACATTTTTTTCTAGCATATATTATATTCGTAGGTTGGTTTCTTCACCTCTGACTTGAATAAGATCATCTATGGTTCTACAGCATTTAAACCATTAAAGCTGATGTAATTTGAATAGCTATTTTGACTTTTCAGACATTTTTTCATATCTACTGTTTATTTCATTACATTTTTTTAATTCTAACACAACATTGGCATCATTTTATTTTAACAAACACAACGATTGAGCGGTTTCATCTCCTATAGCAGGGACTTCATCAAAGTCCCTGCTATAGGGGATGAAAGCGCGCAATTGTTGTGTTTGTTGAAAATTTTTTTATTTATTATACAAATTTGGTGGTCCTGCTGTTGGTCACAGTGCTTGTATATGAGTTGGTTTGGTCATTTTTGGGCACTGGTTCTTCTCTTTATCATTTAATCATTTTATTTTGACTTGAATCACAATTAGTTAGTCTGTGCTTATGCTTGCTTAAAATGTTCCATTTACTTGTTGTTCTTGAAAGTTTCCTATGATCAGATAAGTTTGTTACAAACATTCTAATTGTTTCAAAAAGGGCTTATTGCCTTGATCACATTGTTTACTTAGTCTTTTAGATACCTTATAACATTTCATCAAAATTTGGTGAGTTATTTGATGTTCTATTTTACTCATACTATCTGTGTACTTATCGACGGATTTCTATTGTAGCGCACCTTGAGATTTTCACAAGAAAAAGAGGCAAATAAAAATTGACATGTAATACCAACAAGTCTTTCTGTGAAATAAAAACTGAACTCTTAGATAGGCAGCATTATGACATAGGGAATAAGACACAGAAATTAAGAAATATAAGACAATAAAGGAGGAAGCTAGAGGGAAAAAAAAACAAGTACAAGTAACAAAAAAGGAAGAGTGAGAATGGCAAATGTCCAAACTAGGGAAAGGCTACTCAATTCAACTGTTACAAGATTAAAGCATTTTATATATGAAAGAGAGCAAAGAAAGGCAAAACAGGAATAGAGATTTTAAAAATAAAAAAGGCATAGCAGATTGGCAGAATAGGCCAAAATAGCTCCTAAATAAACAGGATCAGTCTCAATAGCATAGAAGGGACATAAGTCAGGCAGGTAGTATTACATAGACAGAGGGAGAAATAGTTACAGAGATAAGCATAGAGACTAAGATACAAAGGAAAAAGAGGCAGATAGAGAGAGAGAAGGAGAGCAAAACAGAGATGCAGAGAGAGAGAGAGAGATCAGATAGTGAGTCAAAGAAAATCTAGATAGAAATGGAGAAACAGAGAGACAAACAGACAGAGAGAGGCAGAGTAAGAAAGAGAGATGAGTGACACAAATGAACAGGAAGAGAGAAAAAAGGAGACTGAATAAAAGAGAGGGAGAGAAAGAAAGTGAGAGAAAGAGAAGCTAGAGACAAAGTTATTTATTTATTTATTTAATTTATTTATTAATTAATATTTGTTTACTGGGGTAGCGCACTAATCAGTATTGACCAATTTCAGGCTCAGTCCAGGTGAAATGCAAAGAAATTCACAAACAAAAAGTACAACAATGCAGGAAATAACAGAGTAGTTCAGACTAATTGCAAAGAAAATATGGTATATACACATTCTAATGAACAAGTACAGTGCAATGTATAATAAAGCATATTATACATTAGTTTCTAAAATGGGTCACTCTTCTGTAAATCTTAAGAAAGCAGAGGAGACGTGGAAAGGAAATCAGGTTAGATGATACGCCCCGTGTTGAAGCAGAAGCATTAGGCTTGGTCAATGAAGAAGTGCTTTTTCAGTTGCAGTCTGAATTTGGAATAAGTGCTGATTTCCTTAAAGTCAATGGGGAGAGATTGCCAAAGAGTAGATGCCTGAGAGAAAAACACATGTGCAGTGCTGTGGAGTTCGGTTTTAGAGGCAATGAGAGCTGGTGTGGCTTGTGAGTAAAGTCTCAAGTGGTATAAGGAGTTTTTTCATTAAGTCTAGTTGCAAAGAAGGGTAAATGTCTTAAGGTATAGTAGTTTGTAGAGTTGGGATCCTAAAAGTACATTAGTTTTTTTATTTTATGGGTAGCCATTTGCTTTTTTAGGGTGATACACAGATGCTCACAGAGAAGTGAGGCAAGTTTGTAATGAATCAGTAGATGCTTTTAGAAATAGTCTGGAGTGTGGCTGCAGCAATCAGAAGTGGTTTGCCTTTATGAGATGGAACTTTTAGGAGAATCTGGTTAGGACCAGAGTCTGAGGAAGAGTTACCTTGGGCAATAATGTTGGAGGTTAGGTTATTTATGCACATAATTAGAGAGTCACCACCTGATCATTTACCTAGCCTGACATCAATGACATACTTGTAGGAGGTTAGTGTTGAAAGCTGGAGGAGCCTTTTTTTGACCCAGGATTTTGTGAGGGTCTATATTATATCACCGAATGCTTAAAAAAGTGAACGGTGATTAATTGACTCTATGTAAGCGAAAGCTTACAATGTTGAACAGTCAAAACAGCGATTTTCTTTCAAGGGAAAAAAATCGCTGTTCCAACAAAAAAAAAAAAAAAAAAGAAAACACTTTAAAACATTACATAAGTGGGGGGGGCTTTGCCGCCCACCCTCCCCACTTAAATATATCAACTCTGAGACCACACTACAGTGACGAAAATGGCAAGGTAACAAAATGGACAAGCAAATTCTTTCCCAGGGAAAGAATTTGCTTAAAAGCTGCTTCGATATTTTGCCTTTTCAGTCTTTTATGTTCAACCAAGATGCATTCGAAAGAATGCGTCTTTGTTCTTGTAATAGGAACCCTCCTGTGACTGGTATAATGTTTGGGCTGTGCCGGGAAATAAAAGCCCTTTGAGGTCTAGCTTGTTTCTGATGCTATGTGCAGTGAGGAGGGCACAGGCCAGTGTGGGAAGGGAGTTGTTCTGATGTTAAGTAAAGGGGGTTATTGGTCCTGGGTTGGGTTCCATGTTACTCTTTAGGTGGAGTATAAACATTATGGAAGTTATCTGTAAGAGGTCTTTGGTGTTTTTAGGCAAATAGAGACATGTTTTGAGTCCTAGTAATTATACAGAATAGTGATCCCTAGTAATTATACAGAATAGTGATCTCTAATAATTATACAGAAAAGAGATCCCCATTAATTACACAGAATAGTGATCCCTAATAATTGTACAGAATAGTGATCCCTAGCAATTATACAGAATAGTGATCCCTAACAATTATACAGACTAGTGATCCCTAATAATTATACAGAATAGTGATCCCCATTAATTACACAGAATAGTGATCCCTAATAATTGTACAGAATAGTGGTCCCTAGCAATTATACAAAATAGTGATCCCTAACCCCCATTAATTACACAGAATAGTGATCCCTAATAATTGTACAGAATAGTGATCCCTAGCAATTATACAGAATAGTGATCCCTAACAATTATACAGAATAGTGATCCCTAATAATTGTACAGAATAGTGATCCCTAGTAATTATACAGAATAGTGATCCCCATTAATTGCACATAATAGTGATCCCTAATAATTGTACAGAATAGTGATCCCTAGCAATTATACAGAATAGTGATCCCTAACAATTATACAGAATAGTGATCCCTAATAATTGTACAGAATAGTGATCCCTAGTAATTATACAGAATAGTGATCCCTAGTAATTATGCAGACTAGTGATCCCCATTAATTACACAGAATAGTGATCCCTAATAATTGTACAGAATAGTGATCTCTAGCAATTATACAGAATAGTGATCCCTAACGATTATACAGAATAATGATCCCTAATAATTGTACAGAATAGTGATCCCTAGTAATTATACTGAATAGGGATCCCCATTAATTACACAGAATAGTGATCCCTAATAATTGTACAGAATAGTGATCCTTAATAATTGTACAAAATAGTGATCCCTAGTAATTATACAGAATAGTGATCCTTGGCAATTATACAGTATAGTGATCCCCATTAAATACACAGAATAGTGATCCCTGATAATTGTACAGAATAGTGATCCCTATTAATTGTACAGAATAGTGATCCCTAATAATTGTACAGAATAGTGTGTCTTGAAGGTGTGACAGTGGCTGGAGGTAGAGGAAAAGGAAAGTGATCTTGGGCCTGGTTTTGCTGAATGGGGTGTGTAAAAGAATCTGACATGCCAAAGATGGTAGCTACTTTTAAGAAAGGACTGCCAATGTGTGTGACTTATAATTAACTTAATTATGTAGTTAAGCCCATCAGAAGTGATGGCCCACAAATTCAAAAGATGAGAGTTTGACCAATGAGATAGAGTACTTCAGACATGTTCAAGCAGTTACTATGGTTATGTAGAAAAGTCATTAGATTATACCAGACTATCATCATCAGAGCCATAGCTAGGATATCTGGTACCACTGGCAGTGCCCACACTGGAATTCACCCGTCAACCCAAGATGAGAAACAAAAAAAGAGAAAAGTCTACTATAACCACAGAAAGCAGTTAGCAACATTTGGAAAATTGCAGTGTCAGCCATAGCTAGGACATCTGGTACCACTGACCACACTGGCATTCACGCTTCAGCCCTGTGATTTACCTTTTTTAGGCAAGGTTCAAATGACAAATTCACCATCGTAACAGGTATAAGCAAGAAAAATCCGAGGGTAATGCTTCTCAATGCTAGAAGTCTAAACCTCAAAATGCACTCACTCGAGGCACTCCTTAAAATGGAGAACATCAACATCTGTGCAGTGACAGAGACCTGGTTCAAAGCTCCAGAGAGCTCCACTGCATTACCAGGCTATAATTCATACCACACCTTTCAGTCACCTAACCCAGACCAAAGCACCAAAGGTGGAGGTGTGTCCATATTCATTAAGGATATCCACACCTCCAGGCTAATTGCACAGCATAATGCATCCGAGATTATCCAAGTGCAATTAACTCTGGGCAAGTCCGCAATCCAAATTGTAGCTTTCAACAGACCTCCCACCATGCCCCAAGATTCCCACTCCTCATTTCTTGATACACTGGAAAATATGGGTCTATATTAGAACATCAAAGTTTCAAAACTTCAAATGTTCTAATATCGAAACCTATTCAGCGGAAGCTGAAAACATCGAACATACAGAACAGCGAACTATTTCCTAGTGAAAAAAATTGCTGTTCCAAAACACATACACACAACACAAGCACACCAAACAAACAGCAATCCACACACATATGCCTAAAATCTTATGCCTAACCCTAAACTAAACTATCCACTTACCTTAACCCAAACCCTAACCCTAAGGTCCGTCACTATCGCACACTCACCTCACCCGCTCCCTAACCCTAACTCACCTAACCTGCCCTAACCCTCACGTCCACACAATTGCACACTTATCTGAACCCAACCTGTAACTTTCCACCACAGTGCTGAAAATACCAAAGCAACAGAAACGGACAGCCAAATTCTTTCCCTAGGAAAACAATTCAGTTTTCTGTTGCTTCGATATTTTCAGCTTTCACTGAATAGGGTTAGATATTAGAACATTCAAAGTTTTGAAACTTCGATGTTCTAATATAGACCCGAAAATATTAGGGTACAACCCAACACCCTAATAATGGGCGATTTCAACTACCCCACCATTAACTGGGAAAACTACTCATGTACCAACTCTTTTGCTCAGCGTTTTCTGGAATTCATAAATTCTAATGCCTTGGATCAACTTATTCACACCCCCACCAGGGGCAGCAATATCCTACACCTGGTCATTACCAATATGGGTGACTGGTGTTCCACTCCAGAGGTCAATTACTCGTTGGTCAGATCTGATCACAGCTAATCAACCCAGACATCCACATCCCACCCCTACCCCCCATTAGGGAAACCACCATAAAAAACTTCTCAAAAGCCAACTTCACAATTCTTAAGACAGAAGTGGCAAACTTCATGATACCCATGCAGACAGACAATAGAGGTATTTCTTACAACACCAGCTCTTCAGCTCGAACAGACCTCACTGCACAAATGTTCAGATAAAACAACAACCAGTTCACCAAAACAGTTTATTCTCTGTAAAATCTCTAGCGCCTCGGCTTTACAAAGCCTTCAAGGAGTAACTAACAATACACTTCCATTCTATATTTATACACACACCCATTAACTTATTATACAATTAAGAGTTCATTAAGCAATTAACAATCCATTTAAAAAACAATAGTATGTTTATATCACACTCTTCCAGCAACAGTCAACATTTAACCCTTTTGGCATTAATGTTTGATATTTTAAAATGAAAGTTAATTCTTTCTTTAAAAGTAAATTTTTTATTTTTTCCTCACTAGCTTCATTTCTAATAATCTTTTCTAAAATAGACACCCTAAAACTAGTAACGTCAGAGTTATGGTATTTCACAAAATGTTGAGCCAAAGGGCTCTCTAACTTGTTGTTCTTGATGTCTCTCAGATGCTCCATAATTCTAACTTTAAACATTCTTTTCATCTGTCCTATGTAAAATTTTGTACATCCACACTTTATAATATAAATGGCTTGTTCAGTAACACAACTAAAAGAACCTGTAGATTTGAAGCTTATTCCATTTATATAGGGAAAAACACTATCCACATGAGTACAAACTTTACATTTCCCACAAGGTGTGGTACCTATATTTCTTATTGTTCTACCTACATCTTGAATGGGTAATTCAAATTTAGTATGTACTACTAAGTCTCTTATGTTCCTCCCTCTTCGATAACTAAACATTAATTTTTTATTAGTCATCTCACTTAATTCTTTAACATTCTGTAGGAATCTCCAAAAATATGATATACATCTCTTAATATCATCACTACAGATATTATATGTAGACACCATAAAATATTGTCCATATCTCTATGTTCTTTACTATGCATCATATCACTTTTCTTTTTTACCTGAAATCTGTTATTATATCTTTTACAAAATATTTCATCCCTACTTTTCTTTACCACTTGCATGTTATATCTTCCATTCATAAACATTTTTGTGGTGTTATTAACTTCCTTTAGGAATTCTTCATCATTATTGCATATTCTGGAGATCCATAATAATTCACTATATGGTATAGCTTCCATTACATGATTCGGATGGCAACTAGTGCCCATCAAAAATTGATTAATACAATTAAATTTTCTATGTATTCCAGTGACTATATGCTCTCCTACAAGCCCCTTTAGATTAATATCTAAAAAAGAGACATTATCTCCACACTGTATTCCATCAAATTTAATATTAAACCTATTCTTTTGTATATCTTGTATAAAATTTTCACTGTAATTTTTACCTCCTTTACACAAAAAAATCAAGTCATCTATAAACCTAAAATAGTGTATAACATATTTTTTTACAAAAGAATGTGTATAGATACACTCAAATTCCATTAGACCCATAAAAGTGTTAGCATACATGGGTGCAAATGCTGCACCCATGGCTGTGCCTTGTATTTGGTGATAGGTTCTATTATTAAAGTTAAAATAATTATTTTCCAAACAGAATTTAACTAATTCCAACACATAATGTGTTAATGGATAATCTCCCATTGATTTAAGTAATGCCTCTATGACAATAGAGGTATGACTGCTGAATCCTACACAAATGCACTTTATAAGCACTTACACGACTGCATGGATCATGCTATCCCTAACAGAACCAATATGCTATCCTCTAAAAAGAGGAAGCCAATCTGGTGGTCCTCTGCCATAAACAAACTCTACAACAGAAGAAAGAAACTGTTGCAAAAAAGAGTAAACTCCCATGACTGGAGGAACTTCCTGGTCAGCCTCAGTATGAAGCTGAGATCCCTCATAAGATCTTCCAATGCTAGTTATGAAAATAAAATTGCCACTGACTCTAAAGACAACCACAAAGCATTCTATAGCTATGTCAAGAATCTCAATGGCAACACTAAGATCTGCTCTGAGTTACAGCACAATGGCACCAACTGATACTGCCAACATCCTGGCAGATAGGTTCAGTGCTAACTTTACTCCCCTCTCACCCCCTAGATGGCCCATCTCTATACCGGAAGAATGCAAAATTCCTGTAATCACGGCTGCACAGGTAAAAAACACACTCTCCAAAGCCAAGAACACAGCATCCATGGGACCTGACAATATCCCAGGCTGCGTTCTACGTGAACTACAGAAAGAACTGGCACCCCACCTAAGTATCATGTTCAATCACAGCCTTACCTCAGGCTTTGTGCCCACTGAATGGCGCACCATGACAGTTTTCCCACTCCACAAAGGGGGAGCCACGACGGACCCTGGGAACTACCGCCCCATTAGCCTGCCAAGCCTGGTCTGCAAGGACATGGAACATATCATCATAGAACTCATAAACAAAGACATTGGTAATCTCCAAACTCATGTCTCCTAAACCTGATAGACTTCTTTGAAGCAGTCACCAAAGCCATAGATGAGGGTAAGGTGGTTCACACAGCCTATCTAGATCTTGCCAAGGCTTTCGACACCATCCCCCACTCTAGAATTATAGATAAACTCACTAAACTAGGAAACATTTACAAAGAGAGAGAAAAAAATAGTCACCCTTGTACAGACCCCATGGTACTCCAGTACTGAATGTTCCTCTATTAAGCATATTTGATTCAATTTATACTTGAAATGATCTATTTGTAGGGTAGTTTCTTATCAAGGAAATTGCACTTCCAACAATTTTATTTTATTTTTTTTTAGTTTAGCTAGCAGGCAGAAGTGATTCACAATTTCAAAACAAAAAAACATGTTATGTTCACAAACACAACTGTAAGTAGGTCATTCTTTGTGGTGTTATAGGTTATATCAATTACTATCAGTTATTATATGCAGGACTGAAGCATTACAATAACCTCTTTTAAACCTGTGTTATGAATCAGATAGCAGTTTGTTAGTTATTAAGTATGGTAAAATATTTGTTTGCATATCAGATTATCAAAGAACTTTGCTAAAGGCCATAGGTTAATAAATTACCTTAAATCATAAGGGATAAGATGAAGAAATCATCTGAAATGAATGATGTTTGAATGGGGCAAGGACAATATATGTGGTAAAAGACAAAGCAGAAATGTAAGGAAATGGGGGTTGGCTTAATTGTTAAGGTGTTGCATCACAGACAAGAGGTACAAGGTATGATCCCCACCTTGCAAAGTGTGGCTAGGCTTAAAAAAAAACCCTTGGGTTAATAGCCAAATGGTTTTACTATGGTTTGTTAATTAATGATTTTCACCATTCTTAGGAATGCTGAACGAAGCACGTGACATTGTTTCTATTTTTCTAATAATTTGCAAAGACTCCTTGCAGTAGCATTTTTAATTAAACGGTCTTGGCTAAGAGGTAGTTCCGGAATGAGGTAGCAGTCAGGGCATTATCCCTCCACGAGACAGAATCAGGTTAGGTGAATTTCACTTTGATCAGAACTAGAATCCCACCACCTGTTTCAAGCCTTGGTCTGTTATCCCCATAAATAGAGAAGTTCTGACAAATAAAATTAGATTTACAGAAAGTCATCTTTTGTCATGATTCTATAATAAAATAAAGCCTAACACTGTTCAATAAGTGACCAGGTCTCAAGATTAGTCCATTTACTTTTTTTAACTGCTGAAAGAGACGAGCCCCATTTTTATAATTAAGTTATCTACAATAGAATATCTGCATGGGGGGAAGGAAAATTGGAATTCATTCAGTAAGATAATGTCAAGAAATTAGATGTATGATGCAAGTCAAGAGGAATATTGTTGTTTGCATGTGAAATGATGAATTTTCCCTGCTTAATTAACTGGATATGGGTCTAAATATTAAGAGTATTTAAACAGTAAAATGAATGCAACTCTAAACATTAGCCTTATCAGGAAATGAAGACAGCTAAGGGTTTAAGTTGTAGCAAATAGAGAGTTCAAGAAAGGAATAAGATTGAATAGTTATAATCGTAGGGAATATCGTTGCTTGTCAAAGAAATTAAGAAGAACTGATACTAGATTTACTGCCATCAAAACAAGGCAGATAATAGAGAAATTGATGTTGCCCTTGTTGGTCCTAGAGACGGTGCAGACCATAGGGAAAGATGGCAAATATTGATCTGTTGCAAATGGGATTTGGAGTATATAGATGTGCAGTTTTCAATGATATGGAGAATTGCAAGTTAGTGAAATAGCTGCTTTTACAGCCGCTTAGAGCAGGAGTGTAATTAACAGTATCATCCTGATGACACCAAATTCACTACAGAAAATTGAAAGAGAACAGAAAACGGTGCTCTTGCTGCTACCAATAGCCAGTGTGTAGAGAAAATCACTGTGCTTGTTGTCACTCTCAGCAATGTAGAACCTGAAGAAGTGAGTTGTCCTTCATGTTCCAGGTGATTCACCTTACTTGTAGAAAACAGTGCATGGATAGTTTGTATAGGATAAAAAGTGGACAAATCATTGCATTATTGTTATGCTCAGGCAATCAGGTTCCATAGTTGGACGGAACATCCTGAGAAATCCTGACAAATGGAGCTGATGGAAGTTTACGCAAGCAATTATGTCTGACATGGTGTGTGTTAATGTGTAATTAATGCCTGTCCTGGCATGTTATGAGGCGTCGGGCACCTATACCCCTGGAAGGGTGTTAATTACACATTAACAGACACATCCTAGAGGGCGTTATTGCTCTTAGGAAATGGGTTCTCGGTAAAACGGTTGTCTTTTACATGCTTATTTATTTTTTTATTTACTATATTATTTTTTATATATTTTTAATGTAAAATAGTTCCTCTGCCTAATGTTTCAAACTTGCTGTAGTATATGTTAATGGTGTTGGAGGAAGCATTTTACATCAAACATACATAAAAAATAATATAGTGCTTAAAAAATAATAAGCAAGTAAAACAATTTTAAATAGAGCCCATTCTCTCTGCTATACACACATGCACAGTCTCTTCTGATTTCACACACACGTTCACTCACACAAGATGGGTGGCCACGGTGGTGCAGCGATTAGCATTGTCACTACACAGCAAGAGGTTCTCCGGTTCAATCCTTGGCTGGGGTGCCTTCTGTGTGGAGTCTGCATGTCCTCCCTGTGGTCACGTGGGTTTTCTCTGGGTGCTCCGGTTTTCCCTCACATCCCAAAGACATGCTGTAGGTGGATTGGACACTCTAAATTGGCCCTAGGTGTGAGTGCGCACATGTGTGTGCCTTCTGTGGAAGGTTGGGTGCCAGGCTGGCAACTCAACACTGTAAAACTCCACTGCCAGTCATGAGCTGACAGGTGATCCGTTGTGGCGACCCCTAACCGGGAAAAGCCAAAAGAAGAAGAAGTTCACTCACACAAGATCTGTCTCACACTCTTCCTCGATCTCTCACAGAGTCTCCGCTGCTTTCATACAAGCATTCAGTCACACAACATCACTCTTGCTTTCTCTCTCACTCTCTCGATCTCCCTCTCACACACACACACACACACACACATACACACACACAAGCACATGCACACACACTTTCTCTCTCATCTGCTTTCATGCACTTATTCACTCACACACGCAGACAGCAACATAAGCACACATACACATGATCATCACTCTCTCTTACTTTCATACACGCATATTCTCTCTCTCTCTCTCTCGCTCTCTCTCAGAAGTGCTGCTTAGCCAGTGTAAAATAGGGGTCTATATCACGGCATTGAAATGTCCTTTCATCGACTGGCTTTTAAACTGAAAATACTGTTAACAGAACTCAATTTTGTGGGGCGGCTGTTCTCCCCCCACCCCCCGCTAAATATATATATATATATATATATATATATATATATATATATATATATATATATACCAACTCCGAGATCACACTATAGTAAGGAAAGGGCAAATTTTCTGATCTTCAGCGTGCAGCAATCTCACAAAAGTGACTTCTATTAACTGCATTTCCAATTTAAAAGCCTTTGATGAAAGGACTTTTCGATCCAGTGTCATAGACCCTAAAATAGTAGCTTAACCGATCTCTCACTCACACTCATATAGGCATACACTTTCACACACTAACACATACACATACTTTTACTTTATTTTACACTCGCTAAACAGCAAAAGCGCTGCTTAGCAAGCATAACATAGTAGGTCAACCAATCTCAGTCTCACACTCACACATGTATACACTTTCACAGGCAAACACATACACAGGTTTTTTTTTTTTTTAGTTTTATTTTATTTTAAATTCGCTAAACAGCAGAAGAGCTGTTTAGTGAGCATAAAATAATGGCGGCAATTCCATTTTCTCAGTGTGAGCTCCACAGCAGCTAGATATGCTGCTGTGAAGCAGTGGACATGTTTTTCAGCTGGCATTACTTGTACATTAACACCCTGCTGGAGAACGTTTGTTCTCCAATCAGGGTACTGATGTACAGTTTGCCCATCCTCTAATAAACCTTAGTCTTTGGAAGTATGTGTTATCAGAGGAACACAGAGTGAGTTAACCGAAAGATGTGTCTGCTGATTAACTCCTATTGGTTAACCCATAGGAAATAGGAGTGGCTGTTGAAGTATAAATTTAATGATATGGGTGTGGGTGGAAATTGGGGATAAAGTGGACTGCAACCAATCACAGTGAGGCTGAACCAAGCAGGATTTGCAGCAGTTGCTGATTTCAAACAACAATCTATGGAGAACTTCTTTTATGGTGACCTCTTGAAAACTCTTAAGTAATTCTAGTACTCTTCTTCAGACCCTACTATGATGTGCCAGCTATTAGATTGGTAAATGTGTAAAGATCCTTATTGAAGCTAGTCCATGAGAAAAGGTCTGTAACTATTACCATTGGTGAAATTCAGCATGTTTTGTTTGTAAAGTTAAGTAAATCTGGGGAGATCCTACAATGAGGAACCACTACAGTTTGGGTGGCACCCCACTTTCCACAATCTCTGTCAGTAATGATCTGACACACAATATGTTTGTAGTACTTTAACATGCAAGATGTCTCAGTTCAGAAACTCAAGAGTTGAAGAGTTACCCATTTACTCAAACGTATAAGTTGAAGAGGCCATTCAACTTGCTTTACACCGCAGTGAACTTACTTGTTTATCCATCTTCCCTGCTGTCGTCCCATTTTGGGGTAGGACAGCTGGGTCTGCTTTTCAAAATTAAGCAAATTTTGCATAAATGTTTATATGGGGACTAAAATATTGCTGAAATAATATAACACAATAGTTAGCTAAAAGGCTATTATATTCCTAACATCTGCATTAAGCATAACTACATAAAAGGGTAAGATGAACGCCTTCATTCTGTGTAAAATATTGAGGAAAATTCCACTAATGCTCTAATTCCAAATAATTAGATTTTATTAAGGGTAAGAATGAATCAAATCCTTGTTATCAAGCTGTTTCCTGTAGTCAGGTGTTGCAAGGTTTGATTCCCTTAGCATCCATTGCCTAACTGTGTGACTCTGACAAAATTGCTTAGCTAGATACTGCTCGCAGGCTAAGTGTGAAAAAGATCCATAGAGATCAATGCTCTACCCCAGAAAACAAATACAAATAAAATAAATTACATAGGCAAAGCTAATAGTTGTGTTATCTGAATAACTGTAGCATAGAGAGCATGTTTTAAACCCAGCATGCATAACAGTTGTTGCATTTTACATCTAGGTTGTTACTACACAGCAGTGAAAGTAAATTAGGGAAAAAAGTCAGGTTGCTTCTTATTACAAAGAATTGCATACAACTTTGGAATGGTTATCACAACAAGCCCCCCCCCAAAAAAAAACCCAAAAAGTGAGATTTAACAACAAACAAATGGTTCATTCTGCTTTCACTGTTTTAGCCAGTATAATAAAAGTGTTGATGAAGTTGAAGTCTTTAGTTGTTCTAAGAGGTAACATAGATGAATATACACATAGCTCTCAACCTTCCAACTCCAAAATGAGGAGCACTAGCCCTCATAATGTGGAACAAATGGGCAAAATGTGGAACACATACTAATGGCTTACTAACAGCTTCATCTAGGAAGGTCATAGAATGGTTAATGTGTGCTGGTTTTACTTATAAAGAAGATCATTTTGTGAATTAATATGATTTATTTCTATTTACCATGGATTTCACTTAAAAAATTCCTAATACTGACTGTGTTACAGACCCTTTCAATGTGGATCTTCGAGGAACATGAACTTTTTAAGACCCCAAATGAGGTACGTTCCTCATAATGAGGTACACTTGAGAGGTATGAATATACACTTGCTTAGTCTCTCATAATAGGCAAATACAACCCAAATAACAATTAAGTAAAACAAACAAACTACAATGTATCTTTTAACAGCAAAACTCCAGAACTCCCCAATCTGTTGTGCAGAGAGGAAACATGAAGGAGGTTGTGATTTGTTTGAGTAGGTAGGGTTCTGTTTTTGTAAGTTGCATAAGTTTCATTACCAGTATTCATTGAACCTGCATAAAGTACTACAACATCTGGTTGGTGTTAAGAATGCCATCTACCTAAGAAAAGAAAATATGTGGTATCTTCTGGTGGTAGAAAACTTAACTTCCCATTACTGTATTTTCAAAATAATCTAGTGAGTGTTTTTTTATTAGAGATCTGTTAAATCATTAAATAATTGTAGCACTCTTCTTCAAACCCTGAAATGAAATGTAAAATCATGGAATCTGATCTAAGGAGTTAACATCCAAGTGGATATCAGTCAGTTGCTGGGATACCACAGACTTTCATAGCCTCCAAGTGGAGGAAAGCTTCTAAATCAACCATTTTATTCTTAAGACTTCTGGAATTTGGAAAGTCATGTCCACCTCCACATTTTACCTTTTGTAGTTTTCATTACAGTTACTTAGAAATTTGAAATAGTCTAATAAAGGACACTGCAGGAAATGTAACACTTCCTGTTTTCTGCTTGTACTTCTCAGGGAGAGAGGTTGAAGCCACTGGGTAAAAGGCTCACTTACTGTGGCATCTCTCTCTCCTAGACAGTTTTTTTTCATGGTACTAGGGTATAGTCAGTGGTTTCCAACAGGTTATTCAGACTTGACCCCTTTGTCTCAAAACTGTGTTCAGATTGAGATAACAGTGCATTAGTTACCCAGACAATTAAATAGAACTGAAACCCTCAAATATGAGTGGACATTGTTGTTTGTAATAAGATTTAACAGAATACCATTACCTGAAATAGAATTTGGTTATGCTGGATAACTGATTAGTTGTCACAGTCCATTAAAACTGAAGTGTCTGTAAAATTGAAAAGATGCAGTCCCTATGGCACTGATGATGAAGTCTCACAACATGATGAAGTTTTGTTTAGATCTGTAATGTGTATGTCATTTGAACTTGCTCAAACGTGGTCGGTAAAATAAAATGAGGAATATAAACTGCTTCTGTCATGTACCACCGTATATCAACAGTGACTGACTGAATGCCTACAGTTTGTCTTGATAGTCAGATATTATGCCAAATAACAGAAGTAGTTTGCCAAGAATGTGTGCTTCCCATGCTTGCTAGGATGTTAAACAGTCCCACTTTATCCTGTTCCACACCCAAAAAGGAAGTCATTCTTATGTAAACTATGTACATGCCATCATAATTCTTTTTAACCTCATAGAGATTTCCTTAATATTTGTCCCTGGGCAGGCAAACAACTCATACAAACTCTTTACAGTGCTTGTTTTGTGTATAGTGCAGTCACCAGTTACTTAGATGTTTGGAAATTAGCAGGGTGCAGTATTATTTGTTTTTTTATTTGTTTGTTCACTGAGGACAGACACCGATCCATGTTGACAGTCAATAGGCTCAGATTCGGTAAAGTAAGCAAAAAGTAATGAGAGACCAAGAATACAACTGTAATATCTGCATTATGGCCTTTTGAGTCTGGCTTGGTTCAATATTATACCTCAAACAACCTATTATTAAAGCATAATGTATTGTTCTGGAGTCATCACATTTCAACTCTGCATTTGGTCCTACCCAATTCTTGCTTGCATGCCATTTAATTTTCTTGTCTTTATTACATGGTTAACCAGATTTTGCTGGTAAGTGTGCTTTTTGGCAAACTGCATATTTCCCTTTCTTCCAAGCCTGTGCAGTCATGAAGTAGAGGTTGAAGGGATGTGAGCATGGAAGCCCACCTCAATGACCACAGTTATTTTCTGATGATGTTATTATAATTGTTGCCAAAGAATTGTCAGGCAGAATATTCCATTTCTAGAAGTTAACCATAGACCTTGCAATTCATGTTTGTTGTTCTGCACTTTTATTTGCCATTTGTTTTTATTTATTTTTTTTGTTAATTTTCCATTTACACATTTTTCCCAGAATGGCACATATCTGCACTTCCTAAACCTTTTCGATCTAAACCAGTGCATATCAGATTTATGCGAAAGTATGCCACTGCCAGATGTATGTAAACTTATTCTTCGGCACATAACCTATTGTAATACTCTCAGCTACTCCTTGTAACTCTTGGGTGGATATGGCTGTCATTTCCATTGATATTACTATAGTTACTGCTCGTTCAGGTCATAATTCTTTGTTAGAAAGCGTTCTCATTTTATTCTTTCACATCATATGCCACACACAAACTCACATCTCAGCTCTTAGCTAACTTATACAGTATTGCCATATACTTCAAAATATTTTCATATCTTATTAGATTTCAGAAATATAAAACTCCGTGCAGTGATCAATAGTTTCATATTCAAATGCTTCAGTAAAATCTCCAAAAGTTCTTTGAATTTTCAAATGACTTTACTTGGTGCAAAAATAGTTTCTAGGTTTGAGTTTCTATTACATTTACTAATGCTGACATGTGCTTATCCTTCAGTATAATTTCCCAAATAATGAACATTTTAGTCGTATTATTTATCTAATCTTTCATAGTTTCATCAAAAGCATTACTGTGTTCCTCATGCTCATCCAGTTTATAACTGTGTAAGTGTTCATCTGTTATACTGTTAAGGCTTACTGTCACACCTAGGCTAATATTATACCATGTGTTCGGAGAGTGATAGCAAAATTATTTTATTCCACCATACACAACTTTACAAAGTGTGTTCTTGAACTGAAACTTGTAATGCCCATTTTTGTTTTCAAGGTAGGTCAGAACTCACTCCTGCAGTAATTTCATACAACATTCATTATAGTCACTTAATAAATGAACATTTCTGTTTATTTTTGTACAATGAATAAAACTGTTTAATTTTGAAAACACTAAATGACTTTTTGTTTAAGCATCACAAGATAACTGAAATATTTCCCTTAGGAATGTCTTCAGTGATATGCAAAATTTTATTTGTTGTGCATTTCAACCATTATGTGCGTTCAAAAAAATCACTGTTCACTAATTTTAATATCCACTCATTAAACTGCCCCTTTTAATGTAGTAGTTATTGCTTACTAACATTAATAGTTTTATGAAAACATCTTATTTCTGTTCCTTTTCCCTTAATGGTTATTAAATACTGAGTCATTGCATATTGTGTTTGAGTCATCATAATTTGTAACCAACAAGTCCCTTGCCTGGTATACA
This sequence comes from Protopterus annectens, assembly GCF_019279795.1. Classification (NCBI taxonomy): domain Eukaryota; kingdom Metazoa; phylum Chordata; order Ceratodontiformes; family Protopteridae; genus Protopterus; species Protopterus annectens. The sequence continues at coordinate 609,177,934 of NC_056736.1, read as the reverse complement.
CAGCTTCCTAATATATAAATTACATTCAGTACATATTGATTACTGCAGTAATTGACCTTTGACTTCCTGCTTTATAAAAATCCATGCAGTGTTATTTAAACCTGGTACAGTTTGCTCACTGAAATTAGTAATTTGTGCCCCCACCGGTCACATTACATGAATAATTTTTTTAATATTAATAGGAATGTCTTCAGTGATATGCAAAATTTTATTTGTTGTGCATTTCAACCATTATGTGCGTTCAAAAAAATCACTGTTCACTAATTTTAATATCCACTCATTAAACTGCCCCTTTTAATGTAGTAGTTATTGCTTACTAACATTAATAGTTTTATGAAAACATCTTATTTCTGTTGGAAAACTCTGGAACTCCCTTCCAAGCAAACTAAGACTCTTGACCTCTCTAAATCAATTCAAAAATCACCTTAAAGAATTCCTTAAGTCCCACTGGCTATGCTCCTGTACTAAACCAGACTAGCACCAAACGTCCAACACTTCCTAGCCTCTTACCATCCCAAAATCTTTCTCTGTCCCAGAAGGAAGCACTTTGTAACCTTCTTAGATTAACTACAAAAGCCTCCACTGGTTTCCTAATGGAACTGAAGTCAATTTGTGTTTATGTCTATAAGTTACTAATATGTTCACTTGCCTGCACCTCTAGGCAACAGAATGCATAACCAATTGTTTATATATCTTATGTGTATAATATTTACCTTTGCCTGTATATGATATGCACCTTCTTTGTATATGATATGTACCTTTTATTACTTCTGGAGCTTTTCTCCCCGGGCCTCTACTGAAAAAGGACATGTATCCAGCTAGCCTAGCCCGGTCAACAAATGTAAAATAAATAAAAATAAATAAAAAATATTAATATTTCTGAAAGTATTTTTCCTAAACACTGTCACTTTTTCCAATGTTTCTCAATATTTTGCTCCTGCAACCCAATTACCATGTCTGAAATTTTCATCATAACCAGGTTCCTTCTTGCAATGACCTTTTCATGTTTGTGGTTAATGTCTGCTACTTCCTGAATGTAGATGGCTAGTACATATTGGCCAAGCTTGTCACTATATGTTTTAATATTTGCCCTAAGAAAAACAGTAAAATGGTAAATGCACAGGGACACAGCTGCTCCTTAATTAGTTATGAAATCTACTGTTCACTGGTGTGGCTGGCCCCTATCCTCTTACATTTTTTTTATTTTGCTGTACACATAATCAACCTCAGTGGCTCTTCTTCCTGCATCCCATTGACCCTTTCCTTCTTCCAGTGGGGTGACAGCCCTCTGGCCCATTCATTTCCCAGTGGAGGTGAGGAATATGTGTTAGGGAATAGGCCACTTTAGAGATCCTGTGTGTCTTATCCTCATCCCAGCTGCATTATTACGATCTCCCCTATACCTACCTTGGGAGGTGCATGTGTGCTGTGATGGAAGCACGACCTTCCATTCAAGCAGCATACCACTTGCTGCATGGGTCTTGCTTGACGCTTAATGTTCTGGTAATTATCAATGCAGTAAACCAAGCTACTTTCCTCTCTCTAGGAAGGTCAAACCTGCATTTGCTACTTACTCCCATCCCCTGGCACTAGGTCTTTTCAATGCTGATGCCACTAGTTGAATACGAGTCATATGGGGTGTAGTCAGGCCTTTATCCCCCTGTGCCATGAGGCTGAATTACCCTTTTACACATTTTGTGCATGACTTGACTCTACATTACTGTTGTAATTATCAATATTTTCAGTTATGTGACACTGAGCACCATTAAGTGGAAAATTAAACTTTCAATAGCTTAGGAAGTATGTTATTATAAACAAACATCAATTTAGCTTTCTTGGTATACACCCTTAGGAATGTCTTTCAAACCAATCCAGAACTGTGGCAAGACTGTCCTATGACAACATGCCAGTCAATCAAGCATAAGCCCATCTATTATTATTATTTAATACGTTATAGTTTTTTTTTTAGAAATTGGCTAAAAGCGGCTTTTCTTTTCAAAAGATCTCTTTCAACATGAGGTCAGAATATTTTCTTCCAATGCCATAGCATTACTTGTAATGATTTACTAAAATTGGGGTGAGGCATGAACTATCTATATGGAATTGTAGGAGAAATAATAGTAGTACTTTAGGTCTCCGTCTACTCTTTTCTACACTTGAAACAGTAATTGAGAACATACTATGTTGGAAGAATGATTTATTTAGAGTAGAGCATTTGCTTGAAAGCAGGAAGCCTGAATGACACTTACACCTGAACTACATCATCACAACATTTTCTAAGTAGTTTTCAGTTTACTTATGAGTGGCAGTAACTATATGGATTCCATTAAGTATTGAGGTGCATGGATGTAGTCCTTCACATGGGTCAGTCTGGTGAGCTGTTTTTTTTTTAACTCTTGTTGTACACACAGCGTCCCCACATGAGTCCCCATTTTAAGATCAAGGACTTGCACCCCCTTAGATCTGTGAAATTTATATGTGACTAGGAATAAATATATGCTAAGACCAAAACTGATGTATCTTTCAGAACCACCTTTTTTCTTTAGTACAACAGCATCAGAATTAGTATATATAAATAGAAGAAAATGTAGGGGTACTGCCCCCCCCCACCCCAACATGGCTTTCAAAGTTTGCTATTGTTTCTAGTGAATTGCATTTACTTTTTCATAGTTTCAAGACTTGTACTGCCAAATCTTAAACTTCCTATAGTGTTTCACTCAACCTTTTCACTTCTAAATTGACATGCTGGAGCATGATTTAAGGAATCTTATGATACCTCGCCATCGGTGTTACTTTAAATGATTGTGTAAGATAGTTTCTTTATGAAGGAACACTATATCTTTGGCATGTAGTATCATTTCTAAATATACAATGTTTTGAATATTACATTAATAAAGAGAGTGTGTGATAATGCTTCAATGTAATGTTCAGAATGTATATTTAATGCAAACATTAGTTAGGTTGTCCGTAACAGGTGCACGTCATGCCATCAAATATCATTTTTGGTGAACGAAAAGAGAACAAGGGCTGTTAGCTGAAAGTATTTTTGCCAACAGTGGAGTTTGCTTTTTTTTCCACTGTTGTGTGACCTCAGAGTTGGTAAATATAAGTCCAGTGGGTGTGTTCATGGTGTCTCCCCTCATGGGAGTGCAGAGGAGCTTGCCCCCCCTGTAAAAACAAAATTGGTTGAGTGGGTCATTAAAGGTGGTTTCAATAAATGGTTTTCATTTTCTTTTATTTGCCAAAATTATCTTTGATGAGTCAACATAAATCCAACTGTAATGTAAGGAAACAGACTGGGACTTGACCTGTTTGATGAACAATGGATTCTAGGTATGGAGAGGTAGTCTCAGATTTCATTGTTGCTAAAACTTGAGATGTTGGGGAAATAGCTGAGTAAAAATGTGCTGTGATTTTTTTTTCTTTTTGCACACTGTTACAAATCACATTGAACTGAGGTGAACTGCGGCTCAGAAACATAGCACCATAAAACGTTAGCTTTTTGAATACATGAAAGGATAGAAGCTAAGCAGTGTTTAAGACGTTTTGTCTTTTATCTTATGATAATATGCTAATTTTTACTTATAAGTCAGTGTAGTAACCAATATTTGAATTCATCACTGTATAAGCAGGGTATCTTTAGTGTACGATATTCCTGAAAAATGAGTTTTCTTTTTCTTTTTTTACATCAATATATGTTTAAGAGGATTAAATCATTTGTGTAACATGTATAAACAGCTGAGATATTTATTTTATTTTAAATTTTAAGTCACATAGATGGAGACACAGCTGTCCATTGAAGGAAGACATCAGAGTGGAGTGAGAATACATTTGTTTATAAGATGGAGAATCTCACAGTGGGGGGCTAGTTTGTTCTGCTTCAATTTAAAGTGGCATTCTCATTTTTATTTCTTGAGATTTTAAGTGATACTTCTGGATAACACAATTAATCAGTTTTAGAGGTTTTGTAAAGTAGGAAGAATCTGTATTACTGCTTTTCAAAAGCAAGAAAATGTGAATTATGACTTATCCTTTGATTAAGACGGATCGATGTTAGACGATCGACTTTTCAGAAACTCAAAATTCATATGGACGAGAGCATATGATCGAGTTTCCAAAAACTCAAACAGAAAAAAAAACAGAAAAAAACACACAAAACTCTACTTTTTTACATTTACTCCCTGCACCCCCTGCAGATTATATATAACTCTGAAACTGCACTACAGTGAAGAAAAGGGAAAATTTCCTGATACTGCACTGTACTGCGATCTCCATTCAAAAGCTTCAAGTTTTCAAAAACTTGATCGTATGGTCTTGACCATATGAATTTCAAGTTTCTGAAAACTCGATCAACAGATAGGGATCTGATTAAGAGACAATTTTCTCCATTGTTCCCTAAGAGATCCAGTGTTGGACTTCTAGACCCGTACACAAACATTATTGATGCTTCTATGTGATGAAGTTGTTTTCTGTTCAGGGTTTGATACCTTTTCCTTCTTACACTCAGCCTCTTTTTTTTTATTAAAGAAACATCCATTTTTATAAGATGTCACTTCTTAGTTGAGGTTGTAAAACCAGTGAGTTTGGTTCTGTTTTCCTGAAGTACTACTGTGACATTTATTGAACTGTGTTGCTGTAGTATTTGTGTCCACTTTGGCCTTTCTAGTCCTGCAAAAGCTGTGAGCACAACATCTGTTTTGGAATCAAATCCAAAAATTCAAAACAGAGTGCCCATTTTCAGCAGAAATTATTTCTGATAATCGCTGACTTAGTACATGTAACACTGGTCTTAATCAGAACTCTGTTATGTGGCAGACTCTTTACTTAGAGATGAGTTTTTTTTTGCAGACATCATTAACGCTGCTTTCACAGACCTCTTAAAGAACATCAGTAAGTTACCCCTCCTCCACAACCATAAATTAGGGTATAGATGCTAACTGTATACTTGAAGCTCGGTGCCCTTTTGGAGTTCATGGCCAGTGATACTTCATTCAGCTAGTTTCTCTAAAGTTGCTCCTGTTTTTGTTCATTGGAACTTAAACTGAACCTCGCTGTCTTTGCTCTTGGGAAGAGATGTCTACCAAAGACATGGATGTGTTGGAGTAGGTCCAGAACCTGTCTTTGATAACTTCTATATGGTCATTTGTAAGGACTTGAGCAGGTTGATATAATGATGAATACTAACCCTCATAATGTAGAACAAATGAGCCAAATATGGAACACCTACAATCAGCTTACTAACAACTTCAACTTGGAAGGTCATAGGATGGTTAAAATATGCTGGTTTTACTTACAAAAAAATCTTTTAATGAATTAATATGATTCATTTCTATTTGCCATGAATATCAGTTAAAAATTCCTGAAATGAGTATGTGACAGACCCTTTCAATGTGGAAATTCGAGGAATATAACTTTTTAAGACCCCAAATGAAGTACACTTTAGAGGTATGTGACTCCTACAGAATGGAGAAAAAGTATCAGTAGATGAAAATACCACTACTTGACCTATTCTGAATTTGTTTTATTTATTTATTTTATTTTACATTTGTTGACCGGGCTAGTCCAACTGGATACATGTCCATTTTCAGTAGAGGGCCGGGGAGATAAGCTCCATTAAGCTAAATAAAAATAAAATAAATACATTGATGATACAGATTAACATCAAGAACTTGACTACAAAGTTTAGAAAAACAATACATTGCTACTAGAAACATATTTACATAGTAGAGAGTTTGACATTCATCATGTTGAAGACTAAGAAAAAAGATCAGGTTCAAACTAATTTTTAAGGTTATTTCAAAATACTACACTCAAAGAGACAAAGAGTTGGTAATATATACATAGTGGAAATGTGCTCACAGTGAAATGCTTGTTATACAGTAAATACTCAGAGGTAGATTCCAGAAAGACTAGACTAGATTCAGAGTTAAGGAAGTTTACTAATCCCACTTTATGAGATTTGGGAGGGAGGTGTACAGAGAAGCAGCAATAGTGAGAGGTGAGGATGTGGAGTGAAAGGAGAGTGTTTGAATGCAGAATGGTTTGGAATTTGAAAGGGCGCAGACAGTATTGGAAGTCATGGATTACTGAGGAAGCCTTTAGACCTTGTTTGTGATCTATTATTCAAGGAAGTCACAGCCTCCACTGTTAGTCTGGATTTTTAAGAGAATATTAAAACACACTTTTTTCTTTTATTTTAAAAACAAATAAGAGTGCAAACAGATGCATCACAGTCTAAATACTATACATTTGCACATAATCCAGTAACATTTTTCTTTCTTTGTTGTGGTCTTTTCAGAAAAAATGCAGTGCAGCATCTAGAAACTTTAAATACATTTAAATAACTGTAATATATCTAAAAGCATCTCCAGCACTTTAAATAAACTTTTACAATTTGTAGGGTGATATGCATTGCAGGTTACATTTTTAATCTATTCATTTGCTAACTGCTACATAGATCCTTTTTATGCACAATCCAGAACACAAACATAAAAACACAAGGGTGCATCTATATATATATATATATATATATATATATGTATATATATATATATATATATATATATATATATATCTGCATATGTGTGGTTCCCTGATGAATGGTTGAACTTACTTAATGTCGAATGTACCATATCGGCATTAAGTAGTTCAAAACCAAATAAAATGGAACAACCTAAATATCAAACCTACAGAAGATCTAAAAAGGTAAACTGTTTCCTGTCCTGGTCCTCACACTAACCCCCCCCCCCCCAAGTACTTGCCTCAAATTCATCTGAATAGTAGCAGTGTTATGGGAAATTTTTTTTAAGGTAACATATAGGATTAGGGATGGGGAAGGGACAGAGTTATGGTTAGCACCCATGACTAAGGTGTTCCTTCCTCCCAGCCCTTTTTACGGATTTGGCCTGCGATAAATCTACAAGTGCAGACTCTTTTGATTGAAGCTATATTTCATGTGACCCAACCTGAAAGAACTGTGAAAATGTAAATCAAGCATAGCCATGCTGCTATACTCTTCTACTCTTTGGAGGGTGGTATGGGGAATTATTTGTACTCCCTAAGGTGCTATACAATGACATCCTCAAGAACTACCATGACGCGCCTTTGACATGTATCTTACAAAGCACCGGCAGCAATTAGAGAGACCTCAGAGGTTTCTGACAAAGAAGATCAAGGGCTCCAGCACGTGCCTTATATAAACTGACTAAAGTCCCTGTCACTATACCTAGTATTGCATAGACTTCTTAGGGGAGATTTATGCCTGGCTTATAGAGCAATCTCCTACCCAAACTTAATGAATTTGCTGCACATCCCTAAATCAAACAGGACCAGAGCTACCCATTCCAGGGGCCTAAATATGGCTTGCAACTTGTAAAGATGTCCCTCAAACCCTATCCATGTTCTTGGTCTCCTACAGACTTGTGTGAAGTGATCTATGTCTGGCAGGCAAAGTATCCTCTGATTCCTCTCTCATGGACCTGTTCTAGTGAAGGAGCAGGCTTTGGGGCACAGCTTCCCAAAAGCGTGCCCTATTTACAGAAAAAGTTTAAGTCCCTAGATTGGGTAATTTTGAAGTTTTTATATATATATATATATATATATATATATATATATATATATATATATAAAACATTTTGTGCAGTGGTGCAGTGCTAGCATTGTCACCTCACAGCAAGAGGTTCTCTGGTTTGATTCTCGGCTGGAGCGCCTTCTGTGTGGAGTCTGCATGTCCTCCCTGTGTTCGTGTGGGTTTTCTCTGGGTGCTCTGGTTTCTTCCCACGTCACAAAGACATACATCTGGAGTATTTCTTCCCGGGCCTCCACTGAAAATTGGCTTTGTTCCAAGTTGGACTTTCCCAGTAAACAAATGATAAATAATATATTTTTTATTATTATTTTTTATGGATGTAAAAATATCATCAGAATTACCCAGTTTAGGGACTTTCTTCATCTATAAATAGGACATGCTTTCCAACACAATTCAAGCATAATTAGCATCAGTGGATGTGGAATCAGAAATTTACCCCAGGTCTGACACTTATGCCTGTTATGGACAGAGATATCCTGAAAATGCAGGACCACTCATACCTGAGCCTATATCTAAAATTACCCTGGGGTTTCAAAACTTGGTTTAACATTTGGGAAGCATGTCTAGATTTAAAATTGCCCCATGAGGCCGTTAGTCTAGTAATCACCTATGAAAGTATATGTATTTGTCCTTCAGCTGAGATGTTAAACTGAGGTCCCATCTGTTTGACTTGGTGGTAACTCAGGAGGATGTAAAAGATCTCACAGCACCTACTAAAAAGAACTGAGGAAGTTTCCAGATGCCCTGAACAAATTTTCTCTTGTAGTATAAATACCACCTCAGGTATTCCTTGAGAAGAGGCTACTAGTCTAGCAAGACTAACCTGGTCAACAAAAGATAAACAAATAAATAAATATCTATATAGCTATAGATATAGGTATAGGTATATACTATATTTTGATGGAACTGAGAAGGAGTATCCATCTATCCATCTATCTGTATGTGTGTGCGTGTAGCTACACTTTAGTTTAGTGGAACTGAGAAACAGTAACAGATGAGGGAGTTGGGAATAGCTGACAGCTTGAAATAAGATTACTCAGTACTGTCCTAAGAGGTAGTATCTCTTTAAGAGGCTAGGGCCTCTGTGATGTGCTAACAGAAAGAATGGTAGAAGGTCAGCTGACTGCTTCTGTTGCTCCTGAGTGAGAAGTAGAAAGCACTGTGCAGAAGAAAGCCATCTGTAAAGAAACCTGCTGCTACACTTGAGCTAATGTCATGAAGTATGTGTTTCCATTGATTTACTGCATGCTTATATGTTTATGGATAGGTTTAGGCATGCCCTTTTCTAGTACATTTCTCCTGTTTTATTATTAACTGATACATGTGCTTATCCTGTAAAACTGATACCTTCAATATATCTAATGGAATTTCACTGTTTCCTAATGAATGAACTAAGAAATTAATAAAATAGGCAGTAACTGAATTTTCACATATGCTGTTTGTGTGATAGTGACCCACTGACTTGTCATTATAGCAGGAAAATATATGTGAACAGTACAAACAGTAACAAACAGAAGCAGTATTACACCAGGCCTCTCATGTATAGTGCTGCAAAAATGGAACATCATTCATTTATTTGAAACACTTGTGCAGTACTAAATTCATTTGGGATATGACGAATGCAGAGTGAAAACTACTGCAATACACTTTAATAACATGAAATGGTTTAATATGCAAACCACATGTGGTTGTGGTATAACAGACTGATTATAGGGTTATCTTTTTTCCATCATAAAATAGCACATGTGTAAGATCATATGTAACTGGTCACAAAACAGGCACTTGTAAACATTACGTTTGTCATACAATAGTAAGAGTGTTTAGCAAAGGTGTCCTCTTATTTCAGCTTTTGGAATGTTAGAACATGTGTTAGAGGTGGAAAAATATTCTTTAAAAAGAGAAAAGGAAAACATGGTGAAAGACAGAAGTTAAACTTCACAAAATTCTCCTCAATAAATCATTGTCATACTAAACACACACACAAAAAGAAAAAAAATCTACTTACCTCAGGTTGGTGCTGTGACAGTGTACTGCATCAGGTTATATTAACTCCTGAAGGGTTCTGTAATCACTGGATTTGATGGTGTGTTATGTGAATTGCCTTTGGGACAGTTTTCTTTCATTCATCTATTACTCTTGAGAGAATGTACATTTAAAAATAGTACCAACATCACTGTGAATTTTAGAGAGAAATTACATCCTTTCAGAAAATCCATTTTTTCTTGTAATGAGGAAGGACATTTTATTCCTAAAAACATCAAAGAGTACTGTAGGTAATTCAAACTATTTTTATATGAAAACTAGAGGAAACATTTTCACATTTTGTCAGTCTTCTAACAATAAAGTGGTTTGTATTCATCCAGCGATTCAAAAATACAACTCATTTTCAACTCAGTTTTATTATTTATTTATTTATTCATTTATTGATCTCATGTGCTGAAGTTAGGGGTACAAGGTTTGATTCCTTCTATTTCCATTTGCCTACTGTATGACTTAATAGTACTCCCAGCTTGCTCCTGAAAAGAGACACAATTGTGCCTAGTGAGCTTACCTAGTTAATAAATATCTAGCGCAAAAAAAAAATAAAAATGGCCAAGATTTGTGTCTTCAAGTTGAGGTAAGAGGGTGCTCATTCGTTCTGTCATCCAGCCTAATTCCATCAGTTCAACTTTAACCACCGTTTGTGATTGGAGGATGTTAACCTGGCTACATTAAACGGTCCTGTGCCTATACCAAGTAACTGTCTCTGTGTTCAGAAATACGTCTAAGAAATATATTGTGAAGCAGATCTCTGTCTTACAAAAATATGCAGAACTATATCTGTTGAGTCAGACAGTAAGGAAGTGATTGGATTTACTTCTGCTATACTGTCAGTTCTAACTAAAGCGACTTTACAGCCTACTCCATACAGCTGATTCTTGCTTCTTGAATTCAGTTCTTCTCGTGGACTGCTGTTCTCTGCAATGTTGTTGTTTATCTTTCGGCTTTTCCCAGTAAGGGGTTGCCACAGCGGAACTCCGGTCCGCTAATGATTGGCAGTAGATTTTCATGAACGCCGAGGTGCCAGCTCGACGTTCAACGAAGGCATGCCCATTTACGCATGTCTTTCAAACGCCCACCCAACCGCGGGGAGGACATGCAGACTCCACACAGAAGGCACTCCCCACACTCCAGCCGAGAATCGAACGGGAGAACCTCTTGCTGTGAGGCAACAACGCTACCGCTGCACCACCACGAAAGTCTATTAATAAAACAGTTAAGTACATCATTCGATTTGTCTTCAGCAGTGTGTGTGTGCTCTGACTGCTAGTGTAGGAACAGGGGCTTTCGAAGAATACATGTGAAACAATGCACACACAGACGCAACAACTGGAAAACAAGGTTTAAGGATTTTTTTTTTCACTTAAATTACTATACAAACCTTAAACTTGTCTGCTCCCTCTAGTGGTAGCAAACAGATAATGCATATTTTTGTAACAGAATGGCTTTGCCATTGTTTTTTTCTAAGCTGTGTCTTATTTTTACAACATTTATTTATTTATTTTATTTTACATTTGTTTACCTGGAAATTCCGACTGGACGGGGTCCTTTTTCAGCAGAGGCCCGAGGAGAAAAGCTCCAATACACATGATAAACTTCTACAGTAGGATACAGTACAATTGATAATAAAGTAGATGTATACACTAGGAATATACAATACCAAATATTAAATGGTACCTTCCGCTTTTCATTATTATTTATTTTTTCTGTTTAAAATACTCCAGCGAATGGAGGTAGAAACATACTGCACGTAAAGATGAATATTTTAAATAGTAAAATAGCCATGATAAGGACCTGAATATTCTAATTGTAATCAGAAATGATGTACATTTTAAACACAACAGAGAACAAAACACTTAAATGTTAATTAATTAATGCGATGAAGTAAATTAAGATTGTCATACATATATATTGCCATTTATTTTAAAGCAAACCAAAGTGCAAGAGAGCTATAGTCATAAGTATTACATCTATAATATTCTTTTTTTAGAGCTGATAGCTATCATGTTTGAATTACTACAGGTACTCATAGATTTAATTCTTGCCACTTTGTCTTTTCGTATCTGAGCTCATACCCAGGGTGTTCTGAGGCCAATGCTCCTGACCACCACATGTGAGAAGCTTCATCTCCACTCCCACAGCTATACCTATTGCACAATAGTTGGCAAAGAGGAAAACACAAGGCATGCAATCTGCTTGCAATGGAGCAGCTAAAGTATGTAGCACTTAAAATGCACATGCAATTTCTATTTTATTAACTTATTCACCATAAATTTCAATTTGGGCAGAATCCAGTTTCACTAGAGGTTTGGGCAGAAAAGCTCCAGTAAAAAACAAAAATACATAAAAATATATGAAGAAATGCATAAACTATGTTCATAGTTTAAATAAAATTAATGCAACACAGTTAATTATTCATACAGTATCTTCATGACCATTAATACTAACATTCAAAATTCATACAGAATATGCAGGAATGGATTAAGAGTTGACTTTCTAAAAGCTAGTGAAGGCCTAATTATAACCTGAATGAAACTTGATCTGTCTTCTCCATGACATGTCTTTCAAACTAGATAGACACAAGTCACAATCCAGAGAATGGCCATGTCTAAATTAAGTCAAGTGCTGGTAAAAGATTAGCTAAGTAGTCAGGATATATAAAGTAATTAACTAATAAGAAGTATATTATATGCAGTGACAGATATCAGTCTTGCGAGTTAATATTCTAATGATCGCACACACATTGTGTAAGATTTTTAGAAAAAAAAAACTTTTATCTGATTTAATAAATATAGTGTAACCTAGCCTCTAACAGAAAAGTTCTACAATATCCTGGTAGTTTTATGCTTTTATCCTACATAAGACCCTGTCCAACAATAAGTACCACCTCCTTTTCAGTGTGATGCATGCATCATCTACAGGCATTAAACTGCAGCACCAAATTCCTTTTTTTCTTTTTGCAGGCAATAGCACCAGATTTTTAATTTAATCTGCTATGTGTACCACTGTCTGTAAAACTCTGGGTGACAATGTTACTTTTGAATGGGCAGAAACACACACACACACACACACACACACACACACACACACACACACACACACACACACACACACACACACAAACACAGACACTCACTCTCTCTACTGGACTGGAAAGGATCAGCTGAAGTATCTGAATAGGATGGATGAATTCCAGCTGAGTAGCACACATTACTGGTATGTTCTGTATCTACACAACGAGTGTATTTGACATATAAAATGTTTTGGCTGGTGGGACAGTACAACAAGGTATTAAAGATGCACCCCAATACTCCAATACACCTAGTCACACTTTCATATTTTTATGTGTTTACACACACAGAGCCATGGCACATTGTCAGTAGTGGCCAGTGTGAATGTTGGATGACTTCATGCCGATATGTCCAGGATGAAGGTATGTCACTGAACAGTGCGTCACTTTGTGTTGCAAACTTCTCCATTTCACATTGCTTTTCACACTGATATGGATTCATTTTGTTTTACATGATATAATACATCCTGAGAATACTCTTTGCCTCTCATTATGAATCTGTGGAGCAGGATAACATACAGACACATGGCTACACTGTAGGGGTGGACTTCTTCAATGCATGTAACCTTTGGTTTAATGAGCAGTCTATGCACTGTACAATTTTTGTTGTCACTAGGTTGCCCGAGGCAATGCCAGGCTAAAGACAACTGATTTAAAGGCATTATTTAGCTGTCTGATTTTATACTGGTAGCACAGATGACTGCAAAATGTGTGTAACTTTGTGACCTTTTCTCTGTTAATGTAAAAATACAGATTAAAGGAAGAAAGTGCAACATGTGTATTTAAATGTACATTTCTGCGTCAGGAAGTTAGCAGATCATATAATGTAAACAAATTGTACTTCAAATGAAGAAGTTCTCCAGAGCTGTGAGGGAACTCAGATATTGATATGAAAACATTTAACAAATGTGAGCAAGATCTTGTGTTTTGATACTTTCTATTGGTTTAGGGTTCCTTTGTTTTATACTGTTCTATCTTATCATAACATTGGAGTCTTTGGTGGACATCTGCAAAAATGTTTTCTTTTCTTTTCCTGTTTATTTTTAATAGTTCTGTAGTTTTGCATAGTTACCTCCAGTAGTGATGTGTTAAGGGACAGCTAGGATATTTAGTTAACTGTAGTTCAGATTCAGTTGCATTTTGTGAATTCATTACCAAACCAGAGTTATGTCCACTTTTTTTTTTTCTTTTTTTTTTTTTACTTTATCCTGCAGGGTACCAGTGGTATGACTCGTGTCCACCTCTCTGCTCCCAGCTTGATCTTTCTATTACATGGCCTTTTTGAGGTTCAAATGTTATCAATGCCATTTATCTGACACATTTTAGTGGTAGTGGTGGGAATCATATACTGTCTAGCTTACATCTGCAGTCATGAGCAGTATGAGTCATAAGCACTTCAGCCTCATTGCTCATGCATATGCAAGCTGTTGTACCTGCACAGTATTCTGGCTTTAGGATCTGGTACTGGAAGTCCTGTGACTGGATCCTGCTGTTCATCATCACTATGTGCACATGGCTGGTATATGTTGCTGTGCTTGTGGCTTGTCTGTGTGGCACAATCGCATAAACATACTTGAAGTACACTTCACAATACCCTTTATGTGTGCTTTATGTAATAATACCATTGTGATATTGTTTAGATATGTTAGACTGTATGGGACATCAGGTTTGTGACACATTGGTTTCTCTGCAAAGAATGACATGTTTAGAATGCATGATTTCAATTGCAAGCTGTTGCTGTGCTTGTAAACCATGGCCATTGATATCTTTCTGCCATAATGAGTGGCAGTGTACAGGGAAAGTATTTATATTTGTTGTACAAGGATAGTATCTATGATGTGGATGATGACCACACATCATACAAGGATGGCATCTATGATGTAAATGCTGACCACATATTGTCATACAAGGATGGTATCTATGATGTGGATGATGACCACACATTGTCATACAAGGATGGCATCTATGATGTAAATGATGACCACACATTGTCATACAAGGAAGGCATCTATGATGTAAATGATGACCACACATTGTCATATAAGGATGGTATCTATAATGTGGATGATGAGCACATGTTGACATTGTGCTCCATCTGCCAACAACAGATGTGGACAGTGTAGAACTACAAGAACCAGGATGGGTGGCCTGTTGAGGTGTCTGAAATGGTGAAGCCTGCAAAGTATATTTGATCACATCCTTGGGAATGGCCATGTCCAGGTGTATTGGCTGCTGTAGCCAGGGTAAAATGATGCACTTTCTGGAACAGTATGTGCCATCTGTGTAACCCAGACTGTGGCTATGTTCTTCACATTCAGGCTTCTGTATGTCCAGATCTGGTGTATCCCACAGATGTACAATCTGTCTAATGGACATACCAATGGATATCATATTGACTCCCTGTGAAGTAAGCCTACAGTTTGTGCAGCTGCTGCATGTCCTCAAGTAGGCAGAGAGTACACTGACCTTCCTTATTGTGGTGTAAGTAGGCCAAAGAATACACTGACTATTGTTATCATGGTGTAAGTAGGCCACAGAGTACACTGACTGTTGTTATCATGGTGTAAGTAGGCCACAGAGTACACTGACCATTGTTATCATGGTGTAAGTAGGCCACAGAGTACACTGACCATTGTTATCATGGTGTAAGTAGGCCACAGAATACACTGGCCATTGTTATCATGGTGTAAGTAGGCCACAGAGTATACTGACCATTGTTATCATGGTGTAAGTAGGCCACAGAGTATACTGGCCATTGTTATCATGGTGTAAGTAGACCACAAAGTACACTGACCATTGTTATCATGGTGTAAGAAGGCCACAGATTACACTGACCATTGTTATCATGGTGTAATGGCCACAGAGTACACTGACCATTGTTATCATGGTGTAAGTAGTAACTGTCTGGACGTGGATCATTGACCCGCACATCCACTAACCAATGCTAAGTGTGGCACACAGATCAGAGAAAGACTTGGGATCATGACATTAATGCCCAGCAACATGCCACTCCCCTGTGGTGTGTGCATGAAAATCACAAGTAGTGTTGCTGATGGATGCCATCTGTGGTGGTGACTCCTGTGTAACCTCTGTGGTCTTACATTTACACGATATCCAATGCCAAAAACTGGTGATGACAAAAATCTAACCCCCCCCCCCACCTGATGCTTTGTAATGGAGGGAGACTGTGGGAAAGCCTTCCAATCTTAGTATTTCTGCCAGTAGTACTGTGTCATGTGACTGTGCCTTATAAACACTGCCATCACAATTACCACACCAACCTACCAATATCACAAATGGCATTCACTTATGCTGGACTCTCCAATAGTAAAACCCATGAAAGCATGAAGATAATATACCTATGGCGGTCCTGGAACATACGCCTCAACCCCCCCCAAACCTGTAGCACATATACTGGTATGTGACACTCCTACAAATAGCATATGGGCACATGCATACATTGTGGTGCAGGCTGTTGCAGTCATAGCCCCATTGTATGTGAGGAACAGCTATGCAGAGATGTTGTGCTGAATAAGTCCTTCTTATAGGCAGGTCGGTGTACAACATATAAATATGCCTACTATTGCTAATCTCTGTCATCTTGTAAAAATGGGAAGCTCCTACATCCAAGCCACAACCAGGAATGAAAGTCTGTTTACCCACCCCAGACAGGAATACCAGGAACTTTTTCAAGAAAGTGAGTTGCCTTTATATTGGTGGTACACCACCAGGCAATGTCATGTGCCTTGGTCTTGCAATGCAGTGTCATAACAGTGACTGCTATCACAGCTGTACTAATGTCCTATTATACCCATGCACAGCAGTGATGTCCTGCACCTCTCCCTGCCACATATGGTCCCTGAAAGCTTTGTCTGTTTTACCTTTGTCCATAATTCACATAACATTTATGCTCAAGGCTTGCAGTAACACCTCATTCTCATGGTGGGTGAACCTTTCCACCTGTTACCTCTCTCTTGGGCCTGTGATGACAAGATGTGTACACCTGTGAAATACACATGTTAAAGTATCTGCATGCACGACTGTCCTTGGCTGACCCATATGTATCTGTACTGCCCCCTTCTTCTGTTTAGTTACACCTCCTTCCATTTCCATTTATCTATGGCATGCCTACTTACTGCTGTGCAGTGATTATGCCTACTCTCTCCTAAATTGACAGAAATAATAAGCACTACTAAACTTCCTGTATCAATTTGCTAATAACCAGTAGTGCTGTGAACATTCTGTACCGCTTCCCACACTCTGTACACAACCAGTAGTGCAGTGCACATTCTGTACCTCTTCCCACACTCTGTACACAACCAGTAGTGCTGTGCACATTCTGTACCTTTTCTCACACTCTGTACACAACCATTAGTGCTGTGCACATTCTGTACTTCTTACCACACTCTGTACACAACCAGCAGTGCTGTGCAGATTCTTTAACTCTTCCCACACTCTGTACACAACCATTAGTGCTGTGCACATTCAATACCTCTTCCCACACTCTGTACACATATCCATATCATGGCGTATAAACGGTTGCCAGTGTGTTTCCTGTAAAATGTCTTGAACTCTATGCACATAAATTATAATGTGGCCTCCGCAGGTGGACATACACCTGTCATGGCCTTGTACTGCATCTTCTGCTACAGTGAAACCCCAGGTGTACATGCACCTGTCATGCCCTTCTGTAGTGTTCTCTGACACAGTGAACCTCACCCTGGTGGACATGTATCCTGATGGACATGTACAGTCATGCCCTTGTACTATGTCATCCTACCCACATCTAACACATCTGTGTCCCTGTTGCTGCCATTCTTTATAGTTTCTCAGTACAACACAGAGTTAAATTACCAGGTATATTATCTTCCTTCACTACGTCTAGGTCAATGTTTAATGTATTCCCCAGGTTATAGTCCTGAATTGCTTGTCTTAATGCTGTCTCCAACAATATGGTGCGTGTGCTTTTTATTGTGCTAAGATGGGCCTGTAGTGTGGCAGTTGTGCTGTCGAGGGAATTAAGTGTGATTATTTCTAAATCGCTGCCATAACTCATTATACTGTCATACCCAAGCAGCACTAGCATGTGAAACCCTACCTATCCCAGGGCTAATGGGATGTGTGCACATTATTTCCATGCATGTACCTGCCCATCCTGGAGGGTAATGGGATGTGTACACATTATGTTTATGGACATCCCTTCCCTGCCTGGGACTAATGGGATGTGTATTCATTCTGTTCATACACTTCCCTGCTCATTCCACTGCTAAGGGAATGTGCACAGTATATTCATGCACATCCCAGCCCATCCTAGGGGGTAATGGGATGTGTGCACATTATGCTTGTGGACAACCCTGCCCTTCCTGGTGCTAAAATGATGTGTGCACATCATGTTCATGCACGTCCCTGCCCATCCTGGTGGGTAATGGGATGTGTGCACATCATGTTCATGCACGTCCCTGCCCATCCTGGAGGGTAATGGGATGTGTGCACATCATGTTCATGCACATCCCCGCCCATCCTGAAAGGTAATGGGATGTGTGCATACCATGTACATGCACGTCCCTGCCCATCCTAGGGGGTAATGGGATGTGTGCACATCATGTACATGCACGTCCTTGCCCATCCTGGTGGGTAATGGGATGTGTGCACATCATGTTCATGCACGTCCCTGCCCATCCTGGAGGGTAATGGGATGTGTACACATCATGTTCATGCATGTCCCTGCCCATCCTGGAGGGTAATGGGATGTGTACACATCATGTTCATGAACGCCCCTGCCCATCCTGGAGGGTAATGGGATGTGTGCACATCATGTTCATGCACATCCCTGCCCATCCTGGAGGGTAATGGGATGTGTGCACATCATGTACATGCATGTCCCTGCCCATCCTGGAGGGTAATGGGATGTGTGCACATCATGTACATGCAAGTCCCTGCCCATCCTGGAGGGTACTGGGATGTGTGCACATTATGTACATGCATGTCTCTGCCCATCCTGGAGGGTAATGGGATGTGTGCACATCATGTACATGCATGTCCCTGCCCATCCTGGAGGGTAATGCGATGTGTACACATCATGTACATGCACGTCCCTGCCCATCCTGAAGGGTACTGGGATGTGTGCACATGATGTACATGCACGTCCCTGCCCAAACTGGAGGGTAATGGGATGTGTGCACATCATGTACATGCATGTCCCTGCCCATCCTGGAGGGTACTGGGATGTGTGCACATCATGTACATGCATAGAGTCTGAGAATTCCAAAGGGCTATGATTCTGTGCTAGCATGTCATATAATGTCCAAACAGGTAGCTGGATGCACAGGACCACCATTTTGCTTTTCATAAATAGCCATAAAAAGGATATGATCCTTTCAGGTGCTGGTTTCAGTGGGGCTTCTGACTAGTGTGGGCATGAGAGCAGGAGTTTCCCTGTATCTGCTACATCAGGGCTATCATTAACACTTGCCTGGCCATTATGATGGAGTATCTAAAGTGGATGCCGGACACCAGCTTGACAAGATGGCGAGCAATGACACTGGCATCACCCATTATGGCCGGCAGTGCAGACTTTAGTATAGTGCCTGTGTCAGTGCCACCCTGACCTTACTCCCTTTTTATCCAGTGGGAGCCAGAAGTTAAGGAGAGTGTAACAACATTTTATTGTAAGAATTTTGCATTTCTTTTGGCTTTTGCCTGTTTTTTTTTTTTTTTGGCTTGATTTGACAGGATCACAGTTTACTAAGTTATTCTTACTTTCTTTTTCATTGGTTAAGGAGAACATGTTCAGTAGGTATGCCTGTCTAAGGAGAGCTGAATGACCCTCCTAGTGGTGGTGGTACATATATTCTGTCCATGACTGCAATTCTATGTCTAACATACTTGTGTACTAATGTATTTTTGTTTTCCTTTTTTTATCATTCTACAAGTTAAGCTATGGTGCAGGTTAAGGACTGGCAGTGGACACCTGAATCTGCTTCACCTCATGCATCTGAGGATAGGTCACTATGTGTTAGCAAATCTGCTACTCAGCAGGGGGGATGGAATTCACCCTTGTGAGGGTGAACAGGAGAGCTCACTAGTAGCATCTGTAGTCACCTCTCAGTGGGGGTGGAAACTCTCCTTCTGGAAATAGTCAAAAGGGTTCCCTATGGTCAGATGGTATCAGGTGCAAAAGGCTTGTTGTGTCGGACATGTGCTGCCAAGTTGGACATTTGCATTTTTGCCTGGGAATTCCTCCAACTTTAGGTAGTAGAGACACACAACCAGCCATCATAACATTCAGGCAATCAGATGCAGAACTTGCTCATGACATGAACCACGGAGATGACTGGTGTCTGGATGGGCGATTTCCTAATACAGTCAGATAGACCCCCGGTACCACACATTAGTCCCTGTCCTGGTATACCCTTCCTTATGGGTCATTCCCCCTTATGGTGTTTGTAGTCCATGCCTCCTTGTCACCAGCTGTCCTTCTGTTTGTCTACATTCCACCACTTTTGTCCACACTTTATGTGTCCTTTCTGCACCTCTGCATCTGTGTGTGCATTTTATGTCACATTTACTGCCCCTGATACTTTCTCCTCTCCTTCCAGCTATCCCCCATTCCCACATATACTCCTCATTACCTCCCATCTACTCATTCTATTCATATATATATATATATATATATATATATATATATATATATGTGTGATCCATCAATATGTTCGAAGTTTCACTACTTCGAACCCCACCTTACCGAGTCCACTTGTTCGAAGTAGTGAAACTTCGAATATTGACTTCAGCAGTCACACTATAGCACGGAATGGGAATATTCACTTTTCCCCGCTGTAGTGCGATCTCGGAGTTGGTATATTTAAGTAGGGGGGGTGTGGGGAGCACAGCCCTCCACATGGAGGGTGCAAGGAGCTTGCCCCCCTGCAAAAACATGTTTTAGTGTTTTTTTTTTGGGTAGCCCAGGGAACTAGACTTCAGCTAAAGTGCACTTTCGTTTAAGTGGACTTTCGCTGAAGTGTAGGGTCTACTGCTCTATTTCGAAGAAGTGTATTTTCGATGTAGAGCAGTAGACCCATATTTTTTATATATATATATATATCTATCTATCTATATATATATATATATATATATATATATATATATATATATATATAAAATCAACAAAAATAGACACAAAGAGCAGCAGTTCCAAAAAAAATAAAAAAATCCCTTCTTCCCTCACCTATTATTCCTTATGGATAATCCTGTGTATGTTCCTCTACTTGCTCTTACACCTTTTTTACTTTTACTCTCTCACCCATTCCTACCTATACAACTACAGACACAAACAAAATTTTTATTAAACTGTTCCAAAAGGGTTTTACTTTGTCCCTATGAAGGACTTAAATGTAGTTGACACATTAGTAGAGCACAGGTAGCACACAAGGAAACTTAACTTGAGTGTACTTTTTTCAAACAGTGATTTTAAACATAGAGGGAAAACGTTAAGAAGGTCAACCTTCCTTTTATACCTCCTATTTACCCCATGTATTCAACCCTCCCCTTATACAGCTTATCCACCTAGTATATTCAACCCCCCTTATACCTCCTATCTACCCCATGTATTCAACCCTCCCCTTATATGTCCTATCCACCCCATGTATTCAACCCTCCACTTATACCTCCTATCCACCCCATGTATTCAACCCTCCACTTATACCTCCTATCCACCTCGTGTATTCAACCCTCCACTTATACCGCCTAGCCTCCATTTATGAGAAGTTATATGAACATGACATTCATAACTTAGAAAGTAAAAGTAAAAAGCACTTTTTTTTTAAATTTATTAGAGGACAAGAGAATAATTTTACACACTTTGTCCACCAACAAATCTATTAGGATTATGAAACTGGACAAAGGGGGGTGGTAATAATAAATAATCATAATTATGCTCGAAAGATGCTTGAATTTTTGTGTGACAGAGCATTTCATAGGCATGTTTTGAGGAATAAAAGTAATCTTGCCTACAACAAATTTGATTTTTGGCTGAACAGTTTTTATGAAGACTATGAGTTTAGTAGTGATTTTAGGAATTTTGTGAAGGTATGTCAAACTATTGTTCCCTTCATTTTTGGAATACCAAAGGTTCACAAAAAACAAGTTGATCCTACATCAGGACCTATTGTGGTTTCTTCTGGTTCTAAGGTAGAACCTTTAGCTATTTTGATAGACAAACATCTGAATAATTTGTTTTTAGATAAGCCACATATCCTAAAGGATTTGTGGAATTTTTTTGCACAAACTAGCCTATACTGCATTTGTTCTCAGTAATTTCTCATACTATTGGTATTGGATGGTTCCAGAAAGCACTGTTGACTGACAAGGCCCTAACCCATGAGGACATTTTATTACTGCAAGATTATATGGACATTGTTTTAAAGAACAACTTTGTCTATTTTGATTGTGAATTCTTTAAACAAAAGGGGTAGCAATGGGGGCCTTTTCTGCACCTGTTTTTTGCTGATATAGTTATGTGGGTGTGGGGAAAGTGCTACATTTTTGAAAGCAACTTTGGTTGTTCCATATCTGTATCCTTATGATTTCTGGACATTTTTATTTCATGGTCTGGTTCTATGAAAATGTGCAATCAACTTTTCAGTACATACACAACAACACTGTTAGTTTTTTTTAAATTTGCTTGTGAGAAACATTTTGTGGAAATTAAGTATTTGGGTGTTATTATAACCAAGGATCTTTGTAACATGAAGTGGGAATCAAACATTTTTAGGGAAAAAAAATCTAACAGTTATTTAGATTTTGTAAGCAGAAACTCCTTATGGCAAAAGAAAAATTGGTTAAGGGACAGATGGCAAGGCTGTCAATGCATGTTTCCAATGATTCCATCGCTGAAAGATCTTGTTAAACTTAGTGATTTATTTATGGAAATCGATTACTTCCTTGAATTTTTGACTTCAGTTATTGATGAAATATTACTGGAGAAACAGACGAAGTTTATACCTATTTTAAATTATCCGAATTTTATAAATTCCTGCAGAAGGAATAAACAAGGAGTTTCCAAGTGTGAAACTAGCCAACAGTATTTTCATCAAGGGGGTACACTGATGAATTATGAGCTGACCACATTTTTGTGTAAAAAAGAAATCAGAATTTGAAACGGCTTATGGAAAAGAGTTCAAAATATTCTGATGTGGTGTGTTCACACATTAAAGACATGTTTAAATGTGGGTCATGTTACCAGTGCAGATATATTTTGGACCCTATTAATACTACTGTGAGTACATACTAGAAAGTTATTTCTTGTAATGGGAAAAACAACTGCAGACCAAAGGGGATCGTATGCTTACTTAGTTGTTTAACATGTTCAAACTTTTATATTGGGAAGACTGAATGAGCTTTGCGTTCTAGTGTTTATAAATATTTATATGCGATTAAAAGGGGTGGTAAAACAAATGCTTTAAGTAGACAATCTAAAATGTTTTCCATTTTTAAGAAATTTGTATTTTTTATTTACTGTGGAGCTGCTTGGGTCTACAATTGTTCTCATCTAATTAACCTTGAAAAAATCAGAAGTTAAAGAGACGGATTTAAACATCTACATTACAGAAACAGATTGTGCCTGTACTGAATACAGTACAGGTTAGTTACAGGTGACTTTATACTTGTGAGCAAACCCATGAGTGATATGTTAACTACAATTAGTATGGATATAAGGCATCATAGTTATGGTACTAAGAATAAGACATTTTTGTGAACAATTCAGTTATAATACAAACCTTGGGTTGTGATATTGGCTGATTTTGACAGATGGTTTGGTGTCAGGGTCTATGGAATTCCTTGATAGTTGGCAGACTCATTTATGGTCTGTTTTGAGGTCCATAGTTTGTATCACAATAAACATTGAGCATTTAGGAAAGCAGAGCTTATAAAACAGCAATTAAAACTTGCATTTTTCTCTGAATTTAGTGAACATAGTTAAAGCAAAGCAAACTCGGAAGTATGTAACCACAATTCTATAAAACACATAATTAGGCTAGCAGTCAGTTATGGCTTCATTCAATAATAATCGTTTGTGTAGGTTACTCGCCCACTCATAGCTCTCAACTGCCCTATTTTTTCCAGAAAGTACTAATTTTCTTTCCAAAATAATAGAACACCATCAAATCACAAGTGACCCTTTTATATAATGATTTTTGTTGTTTTCCCTCACCAATGCAACAACCACACGTCATCACCCTGCACCAGTGGCCTCACAACATCATCGACATCAGGGAAGTAATTGAGGCTAGCATGAGGTATGATACATGTAAATTGTAAGCAAGCAGTAGTTATATTGTGCAAATCTGTGCCAGAGGAAGTACAGAAAGAATCACAATGTAAATTGAGCAGCTTAAGGACATGTTCAGGAAGGATTAAAAAGGCAGTAATAACTCCCGATCTTGAGGATTGCAAACTGGCCAAGATAAGTAAACAAGAACCAATGTACTGGTCAGTGTGGAAGAGGCAGCAAAATGAACTGGAGAGGGCGTATGCTTGTTGCGCACTTGCCCTGGTGCTGCCATGACAGGATCAATGACTTTGCATGACTGATAGCCCTATATAACTCCTGTATAAAGCTATACCAGATGTAAGGCATTATACACAGTGGACTGCATTAGCAGTGTTAATGTTTGATGTTAAATTAATTTTAATTTTTAACTGAGTCTGTCATCTGGTCTTCAGACCTTTTTCAGCCATGACCCAGACCACAAGGGCAAAGGTAAGTACGGTGTGTATGTGTGTGTGTGTGTGTGTGTGTGTGTGTGTGTGTGTGTGTGTGTGTGTGTGTGTGTGTAGATATATATATATATATATATATATATATATATATATATATATATATATGAATTCCCATCACAAGCTTGAAGTTTCAAAACTTCAAAGTGCAAATGGTTGAGACCATAAGAACAAAGTTTTGAAACTGTGAATGTTTTTAATGGAGGTTGCCGTACAGCGTGGAAAAGAAAGTTGACTGTTTTCATGATTGTTGTGCTATCTTGGAGTTGTTATATTTATTTAGCAGAGGGTGTGGGGCCTCCCATGTGGTGGGTGCAGGGGGTCTTGCCCCCCTGGAAAATGTAAAAAAAAAATTTTTGTTTTTTTTATTACAGTTTTTGAAGTTTCAAAACTTTGATCTTATGGTCTCAACCATTTGCAGTTTGAAGTTTTGAAACTTTGAGCTTGTATACATGGTCAATTTAGAGTACCCAGTTAACTAACACATCTTTTAGAGAAAACCAGAGTACACAGAGAAAATCCACAGGAAGAACATAAAAAGTCCACATAGACAGTGACCAGAAATCAGAACCAAATTCTAGACACAGTTTCAAAAAAATCTTACCGCTGAGTCTGCTGTACTAGTTATTTACATTAAGATGCCCATTGGTAGGCTTGGTTTGGAGTTATATATCTCTGTTCTACAAGAGAAGTAATACATCAACTACAAATCATTCATTGGCTTTTTTTTTTCATTACTGCCTATGCGTTAGCCATGTATATATATATATATATATATATATATATATATATATATATATATCTATATCATACCTCTCAACCTGGAATCATCAAAAAATCTGGACAAGGCCCATGAAAAATAGGTACAAATCTGTATGCTGATTAACAAAAAAATTGCATACACAATTACATAACCCCACCCACTTCAATGGAATTGTGGGATAACAACTTTCAAATGGAAAGTGAAGAACAGACAACCAAAATATGGCACCAGAGTACCCCTGCAGCCATTCCAATGTTCCATTACCTGGCTATTTCACCCCATTTACCATAAACACTAATGTGTGCATACTGCTTTACTTCTACAATGATTAATTGGATTTTATTTTTACATTTTATAGCAAAATGCACAAACAAGAATAGGTATCGGCTAAACAAAGCAATACTGTCTCACAATGAAAATAGACTTGGCATTAAAACTTCTCTGCCCTTGAAACCCACACACCACATCCAAAGAAAATGCATCTGGCCAGTGGTGGATAAAGATTACCTTTGGGCTGTTTTCAAATCATAGGCCCCTTACATGCACACACACACACACACACACACACACACACACACACACACACACACACACACACACACACACACACACACACACACACACTCACACACACACACACTCACACACACACACCTGAACCAATAGAGCAGCTAATAGACTCAACTCTTTGCTTTAGCAGTGCATTGTACCGTTATTTTATTCTGCCTGTCATTGCAACCTTTGCTCTTTTCCAGGGCAAAGACCAGCTTGTTTTATGTTTCCTAGAAAGCCTTGGAATGCCTCTTGCGTAACAATACCACTGCATAAACACAACCACAGTTGTTATAGTCAGCTGCATTTTTTTAACTTAAACAACTGTAAAGCAAATGGATGTTGTCACTGTCAACTTAGATCACTATATAAATTATCAACTACATTTTTACTAAAAACTGTAATTCCTGTATCATTGCCCTAAAGGGTCAGAGTCATGACTGAAAAGGGGTTTTGCACAAGCTCATTTAGTTAGTCAACAAACAAAATTAAAATAAAAATTACACATTAACCAATATCTATCTAAGAATATATATGTATATATATGTATATATATATATATATATATATATATATATATAGAGAGAGAGAGAGAGACAAATACACTTATGCACAAAATATTGGCAATAACCTAAAATTCCAGTACTACTCAAAGTACAAACCTATAAGTGAAATATATGTACATGTTTCTTGCAGGGGGTAATCCCTGCTGCATTCCTATGTTGGTAGGGGCTTTCCCCCATAATCCCTAGAATTTTGTATGCCAACTCCATGGTCAGGTCACACCAACATGAGAGTCAGTAATCTCTCAAAAGAAAGAATCACTGCCGGCATGCTCTACCAGCCACACCAGCAGCAGTTTCCTGTGCAAAAACACTTACTAGCATTCTCTTCATTCTTGAGCTCCTACTTTCCCCAAAACATATGCAGCAGTTGAGCAGTACCGTTCACAACACTATTCAACGTTCCAATGTGTCATCAGCATTTTGTATACTTGATAGTCCGATTTACTAAAACTCAGTCAGCCAAATGAATATTTAGTATTTTGCAACACACACACACACACTTAGCTCTGCAGTTAAAAGTGCATTGTATTTGCTTACTGTTTACTGTGTTCTGGCCCGAATGGCAGAGTAATTTTGGAATGGCGGCTCTGCAAAGTAATCCTCCTGTATGGCGGCTCTGCAAAATAATCCTCCTGTGCCCTGTGTTCAGCTCTCCATGAGTTAAGTAATCCTGCCGTGACTCCTGTTCTACCTGAAAAGGGCAGAAGTACATCTTCGCGGCTTCTTAAGTAAATCTTCCAAGTTCCTGTCTTTCTATTCATATACAGCCGCACAGCATGCTAACGGATTAATCTTCCTCCTGTCCTACTATTCAAATACAGATGTGCGGCATCCTGACGGAGCTGGCGTCATCGCGCACGTGATGATGTCACCTCTGAAAGCGCAAAAATGTTAAAAATAGATCTGAAAATTTGGAATTAATAGAGTGCCACTCGGGAATCGTGGCACCCCATTATTGGAACCCCAAAACTCTGTAAAAAATGAGTTATTCGGCACGGTTGAGAGGTCTGATATATATATATATATATATATATATATATATATATATATATATATATAGTATATTTATGAAAACTGTCTTTAGAATATAAAAGAACCACAAAAAAAAAAAAAAAAGCAAAGCCAGCAAGGATGTCTAATAAACTAAGTAGAAAAATGCAAGGTTTAGCCAGGCAGATAATATACGTGACCTGTTTGATAACTTGTAACTACACAGGCTGTGATTCTTTGTATATGACATTCTAAAATCACTGGAATTCATTCAGTGTCTGGCGTTTGGCTCAGTGTTTTACTGAGCTGATCTCTATAATCCAGTGGTACAAGGCTGATTCCCTCAGCCTGCATTGTGTAACTTTGAGCAAGTCACTTAAAGATTATGTTTAAGGGGGCGAAACATCCTTTTCTTTTCAAACAAAAAAGTGTTTTACACACATCATCATGCTTGCAAACAGGTTTTGTATGAAAAGAAAAGTGTATTTTGAAGCATTTAATAAAATATTAAAGTTTTAACTATTGCTTCTGAACATGGAGAGGAAGGAGATTTCGGGTTAATTAACCCAGTGGTATATTGTACAAAGTATTAAAGTGGATGAATGAGAAAAAAGATTTGAGATTAGTAGTAAAACTGTATAAATATCTGTATGATAAACTTGGGGGTACAGTAAAAAAAGAGTAAAAGAGAACAAGAGTGTTTAAATAAAGAAATAAACTGTTACCAAGAAAAAATATTTTTGTGGAAAATAAAAACTGATGACATCGAAAAAGAAAGAAAAGCATTTGTATGAGAATAAAATGATAAAACATTACTATGTAAAACTATGGGAAAAATCTAACAGATAAAAAATAAGTTATAAAAATAAGAAGAAAATGGTCTAATCAGAAAGTGGAATGTCAAGACTTTTTGTTGAAACTGGTAATAGATAAATTAACAGTAAAAGAAAATATGCCATATAAAAATAAAAGTGATAGAATGTGCTTACATTGTCAAAAAGAAACTACACTGAACATATATTTTTGAAATGTAAAAGAGTAAAAACGTTATGGGGAAAACTATGTAAAGAATATTTTTGAAGATATAAAAGAAGTAGTTAAAATAAACATGGATATGATTAAATATGTATATTAGCACACACCAGTGCAAAAAAACAGCAAAAAATACATCCAAGAGGCAGCAACTGGCAACAAAATCCAAATTTAATGGTGCTTCTGTATGTACGCTTCTATGTATATTGTAAGAACAGAAGTAAAGGATATGTTAAAGAATAGCTAAAAAGTTATTTTATGCCATATGGGTTATATGGAATGAATGAATGAATGAATGAAATTATGTTTAATGGTAAATGGATTTTAGCTACAATATTAAGTCAAATATGATGGTAGTTATTGAAAAAGGAGTGAGATCTAATAGGGATTAAAATTTAGTATGAATGTAAGGAAAAGTATGAATATGTATAAATATATTTGTATATCTATATAATTGTACATTTGTAAATATTTGTAAATATGTTGTAAATAAGCATTCTAGTTCTTTTTTTGTGTATAAATAAAGGACCCCTACTATTTTTGATAGGTGCTGTGGGATCTTTTACATCCACTTAAAGTACTACCAGCTCAAGAAGATGGGACCTCAGTTTAACATCTCATCTGAAGGAGGACATTCTCAGGAGTGTGACACCCCCTTATGGTACATTGCAGTGTTAGCAAGCCATCTGCCTGGTGTGGGATTAGATCTCACATCCGTCTGCTCTAAAGGCAAGTATGCTACCTGTTGCTCCACTGACACCATGTGCTAAATCAGCTGTTGTTTCTGTATTGTCAATGAAGAGAACATTAATATCAAATGTAGTACACATGGAAATGCACAGAAAGTGTTCTGCATAGGCATTGTTAGAGTCAGATCTTTAATGCATAATTCTAGGTAGTACTTAGTGTAACTGCTTCATAATTAGTAAAATTGAGATATTGCTCATTACATTTTATTTTTATTTATTTATTTTACAGTTTGTTTACTGGGATAGTCCACTGGGCCAAGAAGAGCCCGTTTTCAATGGAGTCCCGGGTGAAAAGCTCCGTAAGAACATTATACCTAAGAGTTTGGTATGGGATACTATTTCGAGAGAGGAGTTGCTTGACTGGTAATAATAAAAGAGTTCTTGTTGATAATGGTATTTTTAGAGGGAGTGAATATCGTAAGTTTAGTTTTTGATGCGTTGAGTGCTAAGTGGTTATCTGACATCCAGCACTCAGTGGCAGACAAGGCTTCTTGGGTTAGTTTTAAGAGAGAGGAGATGGTGGTGGCAGAACAGATGATTGTAGAGTCATCTGCATATTGGATAAGATTAACCTTGGGGATAGACAGATGGAAGTCATTTATAAAGATGTTAAACAGTAAGGGACCTAATATGGAGCTCTGGGGTACACGTATAGGGGTGGTAAGAAAGGAGAAAGTGTTTTTTTTTTTCCATTTGACAGCCTGTCTATCAGAGAGGTAACTAGAGAACCAGTTGGTATCAGAGATGGTTAGATTAATATTGGAGAGTTTGGATAGAAGAAGGTTATGAGAGATGGTGTTGAAGGCCTTGGATAAGTCTAGAAGGAGGGTAGATACTAGATAGCCAAAATCACAAGCTTTATTGATTGTTTCAAGGAAGGAGAGGAGAGTGGTGGTAGTACTGTGGCCAGGTCTGAACCCATGCTGTGTGGGTGTAAGCAGGTGGTCATCTATGAGGTAGGGTAAAAGTTGTAGGTGGGTGCATTTTTCTAGTATTTTAGAGATGGGGGATAAGATGGCAATTGGACGAAAGTTGGAAATATTGTTATTGCTGCCCCCCCCCTTGTGAAGTGGTTTCATAAAGGCCTGTTTCCAGAGTTGGGGAACATAGCTTTCTTGGATTGATCTGTGTATTAGAATGGAGATAAGGAAAGCAATGGCTTTGGCAGCTGTTTTTAGAAAGTAGAAGGGAAGGTCAT
This sequence comes from Protopterus annectens, assembly GCF_019279795.1. Classification (NCBI taxonomy): domain Eukaryota; kingdom Metazoa; phylum Chordata; order Ceratodontiformes; family Protopteridae; genus Protopterus; species Protopterus annectens. The sequence goes on along the minus strand of NC_056736.1, from coordinate 609,147,611 downwards.
CAGGGGCATTAGAGCAAGGTTTCAAGTTCATAAGGAGTTTTTTTATGGTATATGTAGATACGAGTTTGATAGAGAAGGGAGGGGGAAGAGAGCTGGTTGTGTTGGTAGAGGAAGGGGTAGGAGAGGGTGAAGGTGGAGCATTGTTAGCGAAGGATGTTGTTAGTTTGGCTATTGTCTCGATAAAAAAGAATTAAATTCAGTGGCTATGGCCAAGTCAGAGGCGTTTGGGTCATGGTACGGGTTGTCTTTTTTGCCAGAACTGAGGAGGGTGGTGATACCCTTCCAGAATTTTTTGGGGTTTGTCTTGCAGGTGTTTTGGAGTTTAGAGAAATAGGACTTGTGGTTGGATATGATAAGTTTTTTGACTTTGTTACAAAGTACTTTAAAGTCATTTAGGGAGGAGGGGGTTTAAATTTCTGGTAGTGTTTTCAGGCTTTGTCTCAAAGATGCATCAAGGTTGTGGTATCTTTGGTTAACCATGGGGCAGAGTTATTTTTTATTTTGGTTTTGGGGAGGGCAAGAGTATTTAATAGATTTAAGTATGTTGTATTGAAGTGGATGACAGCATTGTCCAATGGGAGTGTTTTGAGTGGGTTCCATTTTATGTGTTTTAGAGAGTTAGAGAATATTTCAGGGCTAAAGCTCTTTAAGGAGCATGTTGATATGTAAGTATGAGATAGCTGTCAGGAGAAGATGAGCGAAAGAGGGAAAGTTGTCACTAAGACAGTCAGGTAAGGTACCGCCATCAGTGATGTATTGAGGGTGAGAAACTAGAATCCAGTCAAGGGTGCTACCGGTGGAGTACTCCTTGGAGGGCCTTGTAATAGAGTTGATTAGCTGTGAGAAGTTATAAAGGTTGAGGTTTAGAGAACTTGTGGGAGATAGGCTGGAGGTCCAGTTAATATTAACATCACCAAGAATTATGGTTTCATTGGTAATATTAGAGGAGAACCAGGAGAGGATATCCTCGAGAATAGGGATATTGTCTCCAGGAGGTATGTAGAGAGCAGCTATGCATATGTGTTGTTCAGCTGAAGTAGGGCCAGGGTTAGTTCAGCACTAGCAAATTGGGGAATGGGTTTACTGTAGGGGTTAAGTGAAAGGGAGGAAGAGTAAGTGCTGTAGTGCATCTTAGTAACATTGCTATTAGTTTTGCTAGATTATTAATATAGCATTCCCTAGGGTTACTAAGTAAAGCTGTGTGTAACTGTGTATTACTCTGTTACTATTTAGTACTAAGACCCATGGTGTTGGTACATTATACTCATACTATATTCTGTAACTCTGTGTCTACAAAGCTTCACTGTGACTTTGTTACATTGTGTCTTTAAATGCTAGTACTGGGATACTGCAAATGCTCATTTCTATGCATTATGAATGAATGCATCTTTTATGAGTGATGACTTAATATATAATTCCATATTATAAAACTGTGTTCAATGATTAATGTTCATAAATTCAAACTCTGAGCCTTCTAGGATGCTTTAAAAGAGTGTGCCAAGAATAATAGAGTAGTTATATGTACTTTTGTCAAACCATTGGTCCAGTGAAAACTTTAATGCTGCTATACTCCCAGATTTTCTAATGTCTACCACCAACAAACAATACCACAGCCACTGTGTCACCCTTAACACTTTGAGTTGGCTCGAACTGCCTCAGCTATTGGATTACATGCAGCTCATCTCCACACATAACATTATTCACAAAGCCGATGACTGATGTGGTTTAACTCCTATTCTTCGTTCCTATCTCCCTCATAGACTACTTTCATCTAATGAGCAACATCTTCTCAGTGTATATAAACCCCATAAATCCTCTGGTCAAAGTCTCTACTCATAACCTGTTGCTAAAAATGGAATTTTATCCCTTTGCAAATTAGTTCTACCTCTAAGTTTTTCATCTTCAAACTACTACTAAAAGACTCCCTAAATAAAACCTGTCTCTGCTCCTGCAGTACCCCACCGGGCTGAACTAGCCCCTCTCTCCTTCCGCCAACAGCACACTTTAGCAATGTTCAGACAGAAGGAATTAGTAAAGTCTATTTCTTAGACAAAGATCAAATATATTTTGTCTAGACTATATATATTATCTAGTAATCTCTGTTCCAAAGACTGTTTTTAATGTCATCATTATGAACTGCAACTTATAAATACTCTGTCTATAGACAACATTCTTTTTCAGCTTGTTATAGTTGTCCAAATATTTGCAGTATGCATGTATAGGTTCACACTGTATGAGCTGAAGCTGAATTTTATTTATTTAATATGTCACTCTCCTGTATTAGGCTTTGTAATAACTTTATTTCACTGTATAACCAAAAATATACCAAATATATGCTAAAAAGGACCATAGCTCATTGCAAATGCTTACTTTAAAAAAATCACTTTTAATAGAAAACAAATAAAAATGAACCCCTGAGGGTTAAAACTATTTTACACACAGGTTAAGAGCTTTCATCTGCTAGCTGCAGACTTCATCAGAACAGTGAGATGTGTGTAGCTCCCTCCTATATAATGCATTTTTTAAAAAGTCCTATAGAATACATTAGTTGTCACCCAGAAAGTAAAAAAAAAAAAAAAAAAAAACATCATTATGAGTCAGTGCATAAAAGCTGCGAGAATGACATCTGATTTCAATGAAATGAAGAAAGAGTTAGAATATATAGGAATATTATTTGGGGAAATGGGTTACCCCAGATATTTAATTGATGATGTCACTCAATATGTACTGAGAGAATGGGTGAAAAATACAAACCCTGTCTTGGTATTGGGTTGGAGAAGAACCGGGGAAAACATGAGAATGAGAAGGTAAATTCCTACCATAGGGCTTGTGTACAGTCCATATGTGAGGAGATAAACGAAATAATGAGGCAACACTGGAATATTCTAAGAAGTGATAACATGGTTTACAGTAAAGTGGGTACAGGGCCTATGTGTGTTCACAAGACTGGGTCTAACCTAAAAAATAGGTTTGAGAGAGTAAAAGGTAGAATAAAGGGTGACACTGGAGATGGGTACACCAAAAAATGTGGGCAGTGTCAGCAGTGTAAGGAGATTATAGAAGAGAAATAAATTATATTAGGGGACGTCAACCACACTAGAGTAAGGTTTAAGAAAGGGAGTTGTTTATCCCAACATGTCATATACTTGGCCAAGTGTATGGCATGTCTGAGTTATTATGTGGGCAAGACGGACAGACAATTGAGGAACGGGATATATGATCATACCTACTGTATAAGGAAAAAAGATAAAAATAATGCTTTGTTTAGACACATACTTAGATATGATGCAAGCCATGTATTCAAGTTTGGGATTTTAGAACAGGTAAAGGTGGATTTAAGGGGAGGAAATGTTAAGGTCAAATTAGCAGAAAAAGAGGTCAAATGGCAACTCAGGTTAAATGCAACTAAAGAACCTGGGTTGAATGACTATATTCCCACTAAACCAGTCTTGTATGCAAGGATATGAATGACATGTTGTAGTAGGTATATGTACACAAGGATATGAATGACATGTTGTAGTAGGTATATGTACACAAGGATATGAATGACATGTTGTAGTAGGTATATGTACACAAGGATATGAATGACATGTTATAGTAGGTATATGTACACAAGGATATGAATGACATGTTATAGTAGGTATATGTACACAAGGATAAGAATGACATGTTATAGTAGGTATATGTACACAAGGATATGAATGACATGTTGTAGTAGGTATATGTACACAAGGATATGAATGACATGTTGTAGTAGGTATATGTACACAAGGATATGAATGACATGTTGTAGTAGGTATATGTACACAAGGATATGAATGACATGTTGTAGTAGGTATATGTACACAAGGATATGAATGACATGTTGTAGTAGGTATATGTACACAAGGGTATGAATGACATGTAGTAGTAGGTACATGTACACAAGGATATGAATGACATGTTGTAGTAGGTATATGTACACAAGGATATGAATGACATGTTGTAGTAGGTATATGTACACAAGGATATGAATGACATGTTGTAGTAGGTATATGTACAAGGATATGAATGACATGTTGTAGTAGGTATATGTACACAAAGATATGAATGACATGTTGTAGTAGGTATATGCACACAAGGATATGAATGACATGTTATAGTAGGTATATGTACACAAGGATATGAATGACATGTTATAGTAGGTATATGTACACAAAGATATGAATGACATGTTCTAGTAGGGTACATGTACGCAAGGATATGAATGACATGTTGTAGTAGGTATATGTACACAAGGATATGAATGACATGTTGAAATAGGTATATGTACACAAGGATATGAATGACATGTTGTAGTAGGTATATGTACACAAGGATATGAATGACATGTTGTAGTAGGTATATGTACACAAGGATATGAATGACATGTTGTAGTAGGTATATGTACACAAGGATATAAATGACATGTTGTAGTACGTATATGTACACAAGGATATGAATGACATGTTGTAGTAGGTATATATACACAAGGATATGAATGGCATGTTGTAGTAGGTATATGTACACAAGGATATGAATGACATGTTATAGTAGGTATATGTACACAAGGATATGAATGACATGTTGTAGTAGGTATATGTACACAAGGATATGAATGACATGTTGTAATAGGTATATGTACACAAGGATATGAATGACATGTTATAGTAGGTATATGTACACAAGGATATGAATGACATGTTATAGTAGGTATATGTACACAAGGATATGAATGACATGTATTAGGTATATGTACACAAGGATATGAATGACATGTAGTAGGTATATGTACACAAGGATATGAATGACATGTTATAGTAGGTATATGTACACAAGGATATGAATGACATGTTATAGCAGGTATATGTATGCAAGGATATGAATGACATGTTGTAGTAGGTATATGTACACAAGGATATGAATGACATGTTGTAGTAGGTATATGTACACAAGGATATGAATGACATATTATAGTAGGTATATCTACACAAGGATATGAATGACATGTAGTAGTAGGTACATGTACACAAGGATATGAATGACATGTTGTAATAGGTATATGTACACAAGGATATGAATGGCATGTTGTAGTAGGTATATGTACACAAGGATATGGATAACATGTTGTAGTAGGTATATGTACACAAGGATGTGAATGACATGTTGTAGTAGGTATATGTACACAAGGATATGAATGACATGTTGTAGTAGGTATATGTACACAAGGATATGAATGACATGTTGTAGTAGGGTATATGTACACAAGGATATGAATGACATGTTGTAGTAGGTATATGTACGCAAGGATATGAATGACATGTTGTAGTACGTATATGTACACAAGGATATGAATGACATGTTGTAGTAGGTATATATACACAAGGATATGAATGGCATGTTGTAGTAGGTATATGTACACAAGGATATGAATGACATGTTATAGTAGGTATATGTACACAAGGATATGAATGACATGTTGTAGTAGGTATATGTACACAAGGATATGAATGACATGTTGTAATAGATATATGTACACAAGGATATGAATGACATGTTGTAGTAGGGTATATGTATGCAAGGATATGAATGACATGTTGTAGTAGGTATATGTACACAAGGATATGAATGATATGTTGTAGTAGGTATATGTACACAAGGATATGAATGACATGTTGTAGTAGGTATATGTACACAAGGGTATGAATGACATGTAGTAGTAGGTACATGTACACAAGGATATGAATGACATGTTGTAATAGGTATATGTACACAAGGATATGAATGACATGTTGTAGTAGGTATATGTACACAAGGATATGAATGACATGTTGTAGTAGGTATATATACAAGGATATGAATGACATGTTGTAGTAGGTATATGTACACAAAGATATGAATTACATGTTGTAGTAGGTATATGCACACAAGGATATGAACGACATGTTATAGTAGGTATATGTACACAAGGATATGAATGACATGTTATAGTAGGTATATGTACACAAGGATATGAATGACATGTTCTAGTAGGGTACATGTACGCAAGGATATGAATGACATGTTGTAGTAGGTATATGTACACAAGGATATGAATGACATGTTGTAGTAGGTATATGTACACAAGGATATGAATGACATGTTGTAATAGGTATATGTACACAAGGATATGAATGACATGTTGTAGTAGGTATATGTACACAAGGATATGAATGACATGTTGTAGTAGGTATATGTACACAAGGATATGAATGACATGTTGTAATACGTATATGTACACAAGGATATGAATGACATGTTGTAGTAGGTATATATACACAAGGATATGAATGGCATGTTGTAGTAGGTATATGTACACAAGGATATGAATGACATGTTATAGTAGGTATATGTACACAAGGATATGAATGACATGTTGTAGTAGGTATATGTACACAAGGATATGAATGACATGTATTAGGTATATGTACACAAGGATATGAATGGCATGTTGTAGTAGGTATATGTACACAAGGATATGAATGACATGTTATAGTAGGTATATGTACACAAGGATATGAATGACATGTTATAGTAGGTATATGTACACAAGGATATGAATGACATGTTGTAGTAGGGTATATGTACACAAGGATATGAATGACATATTATAGTAGGTATATCTACACAAGGATATGAATGACATGTTGTAGTAGGTATATGTACACAAGGATATGAATGACATGTAGTAGTAGGTACATGTACACAAGGATATGAATGACATGTTGTAGTAGGTATATGTACACAAGGATATGAATGACATGTTGTAATAGGTATATGTACACAAGGATATGAATGACATGTTGTAGTAGGTATATGTACACAAGGATATGGATGACATTGTAGTAGGTATATGTACACAAGGATGTGAATGACATGTTGTAGTAGGTATATGTACACAAGGATATGAATGACATGTTGTAGTAGGGTATATGTACACAAGGATATGAATGACATGTTGTAGTAGGTATATGTACGCAAGGATATGAATGACATGTTGTAGTACGTATATGTACACAAGGATATGAATGAACTGTTGTAGTAGGTATATATACACAATGATATTAATGGCATGTTGTAGTAGGTATATGTACACAAGGATATGAATGACATGTTATAGTAGGTATATGTACACAAGGATATGAATGACATGTTGTAGTAGGTATATGTACACAAGGATATGAATGACGTTGTAATAGATATATGTACACAAGGATATGAATGACATGTTGTAGTAGGGTATATGTATGCAAGGATATGAATGACATGTTGTAGTAGGTATATGTACACAAGGATATGAATGATATGTTGTAGTAGGTATATGTACACAAGGATATGAATGACATGTTGTAGTAGGTATATGTACACAAGGGTATGAATGACATGTAGTAGTAGGTACATGTACACAAGGATATGAATGACATGTTGTAGTAGGTATATGTACACAAGGATATGAATGACATGTTGTAGTAGGTATATGTACACAAGGATATGAATGACATGTTGTAGTAGGTATATGTACAAGGATATGAATGACATGTTGTAGTAGGTATATGTACACAAAGATATGAATGACATGTTGTAGTAGGTATATGCACACAAGGATATGAATGACATGTTATAGTAGGTATATGTACACAAGGATATGAATGACATGTTATAGTAGGTATATGTACACAAGGATATGAATGACATGTTGTAGTAGGTATATGTACACAAGGATATGAATGACATGTTGTAGTAGGTATATGTACACAAGGATATGAATGACATGTTGTAGTAGGTATATGTACACAAGGATATGAATGACATGTTGTAGTAGGTATATGTACACAAGGATATGAATGACATGTTGTAGTAGGTATATGTACACAAGGATATGAATGACATGTTGTAGTACGTATATGTACACAAGGATATGAATGACATGTTGTAGTAGGTATATATACACAAGGATATGAATGGCATGTTGTAGTAGGTATATGTACACAAGTATATGAATGACATGTTATAGTAGGTATATGTACACAAGGATATGAATGACATGTTGTAGTAGGTATATGTACACAAGGATATGAATGACATGTATTAGGTATATGTACACAAGGATATGAATGACATGTTGTAGTAGGTATATGTACACAAGGATATGAATGACATGTTATAGTAGGTATATGTACACAAGGATATGAATGACATGTTATAGTAGGTATATGTACACAAGGATATGAATGACATGTTGTAGTAGGTATATGTACACAAGGATATGAATGACATGTTGTAGTAGGGTATATGTATGCAAGGATATGAATGACATGTTGTAGTAGGTATATGTACACAAGGATATGAATGATATGTTGTAGTAGGGTATATGTACACAAGGATATGAATGACATATTATAGTAGGTATATCTACACAAGGATATGAATGACATGTTGTAGTAGGTATATGTACACAAGGATATGGATGACATGTTGTAGTAGGTATATGTACACAAGGATATGAATGACATGTAGTAGTAGGTACATGTACACAAGGATATGAATGACATGTTGTAGTTGGTATATGTACACAAGGATATGAATGAAATATTATAGTAGGTATATCTACACAAGGATATGAATGACATGTTTTAGTAGGTATATGTACACAAGGATATGGATGACATGTTGTAGTAGGTATATGTACACAAGGATGTGAATGACATGTTATAGTAGGTATATGTACACAAGGATATGAATGACATGTTGTAGTAGGTATATGTACACAAGGATATGAATGACATGTTGTAGTAGGTATATGTACACAAGGATATGAATGACATGTAGTAGTAGGTACATGTACACAAGGATATGAATGACATGTTATAGTAGGTATATGTACACAAGGATATGAATGACATGTTGTAGTAGGTATATGTACACAAGGATATGAATGACATGTTGTAGTAGGTATATGTACACAAGGATATGAATGACATGGTGTAGTAGGTACATGTACAGAAGGATATGAATGACATGTTGTAGTAGGTATATGTACACAAGGATATGAATGACATGTTGTAGTAGGGTATATGTACACAAGGATATGAATGACATATTGTAGTAGGTATATTTACACAAGGATATGAATGACATGTTGTAGTAGGGTATATGTACACAAGGATATGAATGACATGTTGTAGTAGGTATATGTACACAAGGATATGAATGACATGTTATAGTAGGTATATGTACACAAGGATATGAATGACATGTTGTAGTAGGTATATGTACACAAGGATATGAATGACATGTTGTAGTAGGTATTTGTACGCAAGGATATGAATGACATGTTGTAGTAGGCATATGTACACAAGGATATGAATGACATGTTGTAGTAAGTATATGTACGCAAGGATATGAATGATATGTTATAGTAGGTATATGTACGCAAGGATATGAATGACATGTTATAGTAGGTATATGTACGCAAGGATATGAATGACA